>NW_026555331.1:46929478-47324478 GCF_014898055.3 Talpa occidentalis | reverse complement strand
CAGATGTTGTGAGGAATATTTAGAAATAATATGTCCTCCATTATACCTATCCCCCCAACATGAAGTCCCAGAGTCAATCTCAAGGAAGAGTTAATTAAGAAAATACTAAAGTATTTCCAGGTCAACTTCCTAATTTTTAACTTTTCTATTTATGGTTTAGAAATGGAAACATCTCAAGGATAATTTGTTGCTCAGAATTTTCCAGATAATCTCAGCATCTGAACTTCCCAGTAATAAGAATCATACTGGATGCTACACTAATTTGCTCAATAACTGTTTTGTGTACTAAAAAAAAAAAAAAAAAAAAAAAGACCAACCAGGGCTTCCCTGGTGGTGCAGGCGGTTGAGCGCCACGCTGTGAAGCTATTCGCAGCCTGCGCAGCATGGGTTCGATCCCGGCCGGCCGGCAATCCCACATGGCAAAGCAGACCTCTCCTATCTCACCCACTGCTCCCCTCAGCAGTGTATTTTGTCAGTCTGCCTGTTCTGTTCCCCGCTATCTCTGGTGAATCCTCTCACCCTTCCTTCTGTGCATCTGGCCTGTACCCCGGTTCTTATATAAATAAATAAATCTTTAAAAAAAAAGACCAAAATTATGAGATACACTGTAGGGTAAATGATTTTCAGACTTTTCTGCCCTCCTGCCATTAGGATTGCATGCCTGATCGGGCATCTGCATTTGTTGCATTGTTATAAGTTGTGTTGTTTACTTCTGTGGGCCATGGCAGTAGTATTGAGATATTCACCAGGAGAAGCAAAAGCAGAAGAGACAGAAGAGAGAAGGGGAGAAAGAAGGCCAGAGAAGCCCAGAGTGAAGACTTGCCCGTGGCTTGGGGGCCTGCTGGCCTCCTGGCCCCCTGGCACCCCTGCCTGCCATGTACCTGGTTGCTGCACTACATGTAAAAGCTCAATAAAAGCCTGAGAAAGCCACTGAGGGTTCCAGGACTCTCCTTTACCTGTCTGCCGGATCATAGAAACCCGCTCTGTCCCTGTCCTGCCATTACATACACAAATATCCAATAGATCCAATAAAAGCAAGAGAGACTCTTACATTTTAAGCTGAAAAACATATGATAAACTCATATAGGATTCTCTTCTTTAACTTCATGATATTCCTGTTACTGTTTCGTGGGAACAAATTGTTGTTTCCTATTAGTATTGGTTTAGAAAAAAAATAGCATTATGTGTGCACAAATATACTGACAGAGAAGTATAATTCTAGACCTTGAAAGCAGGCTATCATGAATTTCTAAAATGTTTGTATTAAAATTGTAAAAATGCACAGAAATTCAAGGAAATAGTGTGCAAGTATTCAAAATTTAAAAAGGAACATTTATAAAGTGTAGGCAATCAAATTTAAAGATCATGTCACATGTGCTTTTAGATTGAAATGTTGCTTGTCATTGCGTATCAAAGCTGCTAAATTTTGTTATAACTTTCTAAAGGTGTTTAAATCATTATTATCGTTGCTTTGTGCTTATAGTCATACTCTATATTGTTTGGCGCTAAAGAATATCTGATTTTTCAAGAAGTGAAATATTAGTAGGGGTATCAGCTATATTGAAATGCCATATCCCCCCCCTCCCTTAATCTTTTGTGGGTAATTGAGCTCAATTTTTTTTCTTTATCCCATTTTGCTGAAAGAGGAGGAAAAACATTATTCCAATTGGAATAGTCACATTGACCTGAAATTGAAAAGAGCATAGATTTTATTTTTGTAGACAATTTTTGCTACTCACGTTTTGGGAAATAAGATAAAAAATAAATAAATAAAACAGTGAATCTTTTTTCTCCAGAGACTTTACATTTTATATTTTACAAACATCTCCCCTCCTTCGATTGTGAGTTTCTGGAGGACAGGTAACATTCCTTCAGTATCTTTTTATTTATTTTTCTTTTTTGGGACCCTCACCAGTGGCCGGGGATCGAACTGGCGCTGCAGAGGCTGCGGGCAGCCTCACAACCCAGCGCTCAATCACTGTGCCACCAGGGGAGGCCCTCCCTTCAGTATCTTAACTGTAATATTGACTTTGACACAGTAACATCCAGAATTTTACATGAATGCTGATGACATAGAGACCAAGTCAATCTAGGAAGTAGGGGGGCCTTCATATATAAAGTGAGACTACAGCTGGTCCTTGGAACATTTTCTTTCTTCTCTGAATTCGGTAAACAGGATGTTGACAAGCAAGAGTGGAAAGAATACAAATGCATTATATTCTCCAAAAGGTGAATGATGTATGAGTGTGTTTGTGTATGTGTATGTAACTGTACCAAACTTATTTGAATAGTGTATTGAATAGACAGCTTGTGCTGTCTTTTTTTTTGTTTTTTTTTTTTTAATAAAAAGTCCCTCTGAATTTCCTGCTAGGTCTTCAATAAAAGTTAGGATGACTGAATTCCAAGTTAAAACCCCAATTCAAAAATCAGAACATATCCAGTTCAATATACTGGTAAATATTTTATTCCTAGTCAAACTTAAAGCTTGTCTTCCCTCTATTTTATAGTAAGATCTATAATTGGAGGTGTATTTCTAGAAGAAAGGTACTTATTCAATGTCTACCTCTCCCCCCCACTCCCATTCACTTCTTCTGTTTTGTATTGCAGGGCTGAAGTGGACAGAGGCAGGAGAAGTTGGAAATAAAATAGAAGATTTATTTTCTGGGTGTTTATACACTTTTTGTGCCTAATATTGGTTAAAGTGACCTTCTTGCTTTTAAGGGCAATTGTGGTACAACCAGAGTTAATCACAGGGAACATACTGCAATGCTGTTGCCTCTACCTCAGTTCCACTCCTGGCTTTCTCTGCACTCCCTTTGTGGCACAGACTCTCTTCTTAGGTGGATAGAATGGTGGAGAGAAGCCCCCTTCCTACTCTACTTCTTTTTCAGGGGTGAATCAGGCACCATTTTTCCACTTTCTTTGGCCCCACTTTGGTATAAAAGGCACATGTTAGATACTGTCTATAAGCCTATGGGTGTCCCTACAGACATCAGGTAAAGAATATATTACCCCTCAGTCCTCTCCACTTGGGAGAGGGAATAGCAGCATTGTTCATTTCTCTCCAGAGACACATCTCTACAACTTTTTTTTTTTTTTCAATTATAACCCTTCCTAATTTCCTTGATCTGGCCCTTGAACCTATAGTTGCAAAACTCACAACTATTTCCATAGTAAATTCTGCATTTCAAACATTCTGTATTTTTGTTTTTTTCCACAGAATCTTCATTTTATCATGTTAAGATGTCTACTGCAAGAAGTGTGAAAGAGGAGGAAAATTAAGTTGTTAAGTATTTTGAAACTAAACTGAAATATTTAGTCATGTTTCTAAAAAGTGAAATTATTTCATCAAAGGAAATCTTGCCTATATGTCCAAAAGAAATTAAAGAATTACACTCATTGAAATAAAGATGGGAAGCACAGAAATTGGATCTCCTTCTCTTTCTCCAACTCTTTGTCCTGCAACTCTGGCCCTCCACAGAAACCACTTGGTAAGAACACATATTTGAAAAATACTCCTAAAGATTATTTGATGTGCACCAAGATTTACTTTAATAAAGACAAAAAAAAAAAAAGAAAGAAAAAGAAAAACAGATCTGTGATGGGGAGATATTGAAAACAGTTAGGAAATAAGAGAATGGTTACAGAAAAAGTAGAAGGAACCTACTTGAAAGTTAAAAGGACGATGTAGTTAGGTAGCAGAGCAAAACGACACAGGTTTCTTTGAACTTGATCCACCAGATGGACATGATTGTGTCATTAAACAATTAAGAAAAAGCAACATCAATTTTTCAGATGGAGAAGAAAAATCTTGTATTGGCTTTCCAGGCTTGAAGAATTTACAGGATATTCCAGAAAGAGAAGTTCCATTGGTCTTTGAAGTCTTGAGGTTTCTGGTTTATTACCATAATGGTTTAATTCACATATGTAATTACACTTTCTAATCACTCCTCCAATAAAGAATTTTGTCCTCTTGGGGAAATCTGATATGACAAAGATTTACCTTATCCTCATAATAATACAATCATTGGAAAATAAACTTAATTAGAATTCCAGAAATTAAATGTGGTGGTAGCTTGCTTGTGGAACTACACAGAATGGTTCATGATTTTAATGTTTAGCTTAAGGAATGATGTTTAGTATCATAAAATATATTTAAATCAATGAGGTGATTCTCTGTTACTGGGAATATTCGCTCTTAATAAGGATCCCTACTTGGCATGCATGTAAGGCAAGGCACCTTGTAAGTGGTTGACCTTGACTAATAAGTTATTTGGCAATTTCAATTATCTGTGATACTATGACCCTCTCTTCACCCTGCTTGACTTCTAAGCTGACAAGTTCACATGCCAGAAAAACTACTCTTGCTTGATTGCTGTTTTCATGTATGTAAATATGAATTTTTGTACACTGTCTCAGATCACCCATACATCACCCTCCACAAAACAAATATGCAAATAAACAAATGTACAAAAACACCCAATTAAATATAATTTTCTGCTGCTGTATTTCATTTGTCATCAATTGACACTATAGTTAGTCCAACACCACAGACTAGAAATAGGGATCTTATTTCTGGTTCCGCTTCCCCTTCTACTCATCTAACCTAACACATTTCCTAACAATATTATAGCATCTATCCCTACCTAAAACTGTCAGTGACTTCAACTCCTAAATAAAGTTTAAGATCTTAAGCATGGAAAACACAAATCTTCAAATTATCTGACCTTGGTTAACTAGTAGAACATTATCTTTTGCCATTTTCCTATTACATTTTATTTTCTAGCAATAATGATCAACTTTTAATTGTTCATACAAATACTAATAGCTCCCATTGAAAGCCTTGGTTCCTTTTTCTCACCATTATTCTACTAACAAATAATTAAACTCTTAGAAAGTTGTGGTATGTGTCTGTTTACATTAAAATAGTTTTACCTCTAAATTAGCATTTTGAAATATATAGAAATTTAATGCGCAATTTTAAAATTTACAGGAATTCAATGAACTATGGTGGAAGACAGCAGGTGCATTGATGGTATGTGTGGTGAAGACGTAGGTCCTATGCTCCTGGATCATACACATTGATGTAAATCAATGTTGCCTCAATAAAAATAAATAAAAATAAATTTTTAAGGCTTTTGTTAAAAGGAAAAAACAGGTGAACCTAATTTTAACAACATTTAATTCAATGTGTCAAAAGCTTACATTTCAAATAATCATTCTAAAAATTATTAAAGTCTCATTTAACTTTTTATACTGTCATGAAAATCTGGCATATATTTAACACTTACAGCACATCTAAGTTTTGACTAAGTTTAAGTGATCAGCAGCCCCACGTGGCTAGTCACTTCCATATCCACATTAGCCGTTCTAGGATAGAAATGGCCAACCTTGGTTCCCTGGCCAAATCCAGCCCCAAACTTGTTTTAGTATACCTTGGGAGCTAACATTTACTAATACTTATTTTCAAATTGTTGGAAAAAATTGAGAAGAATATTTTCTAATACCTTGCAATTATATCAAATTCAAATTTTTGAGTGTTCAATAAAGACTTATTGGAATAGTTATGTTCATTTGTATACATGTTTTATACGGGAAATATCATGTCCAAAATGACAGAGTTAATGGGTTTTGAGAGACTAAGGTGGTCCCAAAGCCTTAAAATAGTTACCATCTGACCCTTTACAGGAAAATTTTGCCAACCTCTGACCCAGAGTGCTTGCTCTGCTAGAACCATGATCACATATTTTACCTTTGCACTGAACAAGTGGCTGAGAAACAAAGGAGATTCAATAGCTTCAGAAGAGGACTTACATTATAAATTTAATTAAGCAAGCATATATTCAAGAACTACAATCCTACGAACACCCTCTTGAAAGTCATGCATTTTCTAGTCCAGAACATTGTGGCACCAGAAAAGAAAAATAGTATCTCTTTTTAAAAACATAGCACTCTCAATTCAGAGAGGGTTCAAGTTCCTGTTTTGCCCCATCTAAAATCTTGGATAATTTACTTAACCTCTGTAATGCTCTCTTTTAACCCTCCTATCTGTAAAACGAGGCAAAGTAATTCACATCTTACAGGATGGTTATGATGATTAAAAGAGATTATACATAAAATAATTTATAACAGTGATGAAACATGGAGCATTTTCTTGAAACCTTAGCTATTTTTAGTACACACATTTAAAGTTTCCTGACCTAATTTATTCATATCAATAACTTTTCATTGCTGCTTTTTTAGGAAGAGATATTTCATATAACTTATATCTAGTAGTTGTTCAATTTGACAAATCTTAGTATAACTATAAAGGTTAGATAATAAAATATTTTAGTTAACAAATTCCATTACCAGCATATTATAATTAGAAGAAACTTTTAGGTGAATGTAAGTACATACTCTTTAATTGTAAATGAAGACTATCTTCAAAGGGAAAAAAATAGAGGCCCCATAGGTAAGGAACATAAAACAATTATTTAGAAAACTTTAATAATTTTAGAATCAGAAATACACATATTTTAGTAAGAAATATTCTCTATAGTTTTGCCCTGGACCAATAAAATATTTTGAATCACAATTTAAAATTAATAAATGATGTTTAAATATTATAAAATATTATTATATTCAATATGATAGAAGTTTTCAAATCATATCATTCCATTTATTTCCCTTGTTGAAATGTTAACATAGCTGAAAATAATTCTTTGGACAGTTATGTTTAATTTAGTTTTTATGACTCCTCAGAGTGAAGAGAGGAAGAGTGTTGTAATTTTCTGGAAGTAGAGAATCATTTGCTGTGGTAAACTGGATAAACGCTTATGCTGCCTCATGGGAGAAGGATAGGAAAGAGTAGCTGATTTTATTCTGCCGAGACAGCAAGGGCTCCATATTCTTTCAAAATCACTAGCCTTAGAGGGATCGTGAATTGCTGAGGTGGAACAATTTTTACCCTTCTTTACCTCTCATCTACTGTCTTTGAAATCAAACGGTGCTGCGTACTTGGAAGCAGTACAAAGGGTAAGGCTGGAAATAGAAATATGGCCTAGGATTTGTGATGCTCAAGTGACTCAGACTCATTTCTCCAATAGCTGCAGCACTGAAATATGCTAGACTTATCACTGATATATTGCAGTTCGTAGTGTTCTGATTCATTTCACAGAAGTAATCCCATCCAAGTCCACTGTTATTCTTTTAAATAAAACTTATGCTTTGGTTCCATTTGAAATAATTCATAATTAAGTTCATAATACCTGATTTTATCAAATTATGCAAATATAAAATGTGTTCAGGTCTTGATTAGGGACAAAATCAGATAGTTAAAAACTTTTCTGATGTATAATGTTCATGTGATATAAAATGTATTCCCAACACATCAAACTTTCTCTTCCTTTAACAAAGCAGTTTCTGAAATTCTATGTATTTTTTACTGAATAATTTAAAATGGGAATAGACCCATTAGTTTCTTTACTCAACATCCAACAAAATGATCATTCTTTCCATCTGCAATATTGATGTTTTAAAAATAACTTTTTCTTAACACCTGTTGAATTTTTAGATGTCCCACACATGCTAGTAGTATATACCTTAGAGCAAGCAAAGTCTGTGTCCACTTAATGTGACATATATATTGTGCATGTAAGATTTGTTGTTTTGTTTTGGTTAATAGGTTCGACATCAATTATAAAGATTTTGATTTTACCATGTTACCCCCTCAAACAAAATAAATTAGTGTATTCATTATATATAGGGAATCTAGAAAACAACTATAAATATGTAATATTTCATAATGGGATATTCCAGACTATCACTGAAATTAATGTTTTCATTCCTTCTTAACATCTAAAACTTGTCTACCTTTTCAGGTTTATTTTATGAATACATCTAGATCCATTTTGAACATTTATTACCATAAAAGTTGAGTAAAACAATAACATAATTACATTGCCCTAAATTCCTTGGATACAGTGATTTAGCAGCACACACACACACAAAAAAAAACTACTTGGATGGATTTAAAGGACAGAAGCCAACAAATGAATGAAGAGAAAAAAGACAAAGGGGCCCTGATTTAACTTCATACAACTGATAAACACATAATGTGTATTACATTTTTGCAACTTCAGATCTAAAAAGTTCTCTTTAGTTTATTCTAAAGCTATCACTATGTAACATATTTATCTAAGTATATAGTTATTAATCAGCTTCAATTAAAAACATCATGATAATTTGGTTTCGGTAGATTCTAGTTACACGTTGAGTAATCTCTTATTTTAAATCAAACTCCTATCACTAACTATGGAGGAACAAAGATATGTCCAAAATTTGAAGGAACCTGGGTGTCCCAGAGCTCAGATAATGAATTTTAGCTCTCTCTGGAGAAAAGCCTTTCCTGTATGCAGTCTGGCAATATTCCAAGATTTCTTTTTAAAAGTAACTCCATATGTGTACTGAAAATAAGCTAGTGATGTTTTAAATCAACTGGAAAGAGAGGCTGTTCTTTTCAATATTTTTTTCCTGAGCATAACTTTGAAGTGCAGCATTTGGGGATTATGAAGGTTTGGGTTACCTGCTGAATGAAGGCATGGAAAATTATTTGAAAGTACCCTTTTTTTCGGAACTGTTCTTTAAACTTATGAAATATCACCTGTGGTTAAGAGGAGGTATGCAATTCAAAGCATTTTTTCAACCTAAAGACAAAGAGTTAATTTTAAATTGTGATTATATTTTCTGAGTTTTCTATGGCTGCAAGATCACAATCAAAAGTTTGTGGTTCACTTGTTTTAAAGGCAGGAGATGATGGGGAAGAGTAAACACTATGAAATTAAAGAAAATATGGGCAAATTTATAATGAGTTTGATACTGTAAGCAAGACTGAACCAACAACTACAGCTTACTATGCTTTAATGATTGTCTCACAGCAGGCATTTTAAGTGATTTCATTCTCAAATAAATTCAACTTGTATCCATTTCCCACTAGTATATTTGAATACTTGATGTATTCAAAGACCTTAGATTGTGTGTGTGTATATAAATTCCATTGGTAATTTTAGCTGGGGAAAAGTGCTGTATTGTCAAACTTGTATCATGTAAATATAAAGGAAAATGTATTTGATTAAGCATTCTTTTTCACACAGGAAAAGTACTGTAATAATAGGTCCCTTTTACATAATGAAAAATAACCTTTAACCAATACAAACAGACACAAAGTTGAATATTGTCTAGTAACATTTTGAAAAGTAGCATTTTAGTATGGAAGACATTTCACTATAGCCAAATGGAAGATGTCTAGCTCCTCTTTTTATCAGCAATATGAAATGACAAGTAATAAAATATCTGATACTCATTAAATAACATTTGTTCTACAAACATGCTTTGAGATATTATAAAGGAATCACTTCAGAAATTCATTTCCAGGGTAAGTTAATATTCATAAATAGGCAAATTATTTTTACCTTGTATATTTTAAATGTGTCTGTGGTTTGGTTTATCATTCATGGTAAAACTGTAATATTCATGAAATCAAGAGATATTTACTGTGTGTGTCTCACTAAATTACTAGGTGCTAGGCTGAGAGCTGAGGAGATAGCAAAATACATTGCATATTAGCTACTGATAAGAGTTAAAAAGAAAAAAATGTTTAGGAGAAGAAACATGGTTCATGATGTGTGAAAAGGTTGTTGAAATTTCAACTTAGAGACTAAGGAATATCTCTTAGGTGGCTTTTGGTTAAAGTGCTAAAAGAAATCATGGGGCATTGTATATATCTCAAAGAAGATTATTTGTGCCCCAGGTCCACACATGATGTTCATGTGTTCTAAGAATAGTGAAAAGGGCGATGTATCATTAGTCTAGTTGTAGCAGAAGAGGGATAGTTAATTGGAGGCAAGATCAACTAGGAACTTGAAAATCAATGCAAAGACTTTGGATTTAAATTAGAGTGAGGTGGAGGATTTTGAGTAGAAGAGTGACATAATATGAACTGTTTCAACAGATCACCACTATTCTGAGAATAAAACATTAAGTGGACACAGGTTTATGCAACAAAACAATTTTTTCATTGAAACAATGAGGGAAGAAGTGATGATTTATTAAATTGTGGATTGTGACAGCGGTAATGGTGGCAATAGTAAAGCATATTTGAATATTAAATCTCCATTATTTTAAAGGTAGGAAAAGAAGGCTTAATGATCAATTTCACATGTAACATAAGAGAAAGAAACATTAAGAATGGAAGCAAATAGAGCTGGAAGATTGAGTTCTCATTATGATGGAGAAAATTTTTAAAGGAGCGGATTTGCATAAGAAATATCTGAAACTGACTTAGAGAAGTTAAGTTTGGGATGGCTATTAGCCTTCAAGTCAAGTTGTCTGATAAGCAGTTGTTATATAAATCTGTAATTAATGCCAACTCTTACAGTTGAGATATAAATCTGGAAGTTATTAGTATATTAAATGCACTAAAACATAGTAGATGAGTATAACTAGTAAGTACAATTATAATTCTTATTATAATATATAATTTTTTTACAAAGTTAAACATAGTCACCCTATGTGTGTGTGTGTATATATATACGTATAAAATAAATTTAGACAAAGCTGGGTGATGTATTATCAAGAAAAAAAGCAAAATATTGACAAATAAAAGAAAGGAAAACTGATGTAATTCTCATAACTACTCTGGAGAACAATTTATTACTAAGTACTGTTTTTGAGAAACAGTATGACTTAAAATTTAGTTATGGGGATATCATGAAAAAATTTTATAAAGAATAGGTTTTATATCTCCCTAAAGACATATACAAGGACTTGATTGAAACATTGCAATTCAACGTCTATCAGAAGAGAAATGTGAGAATATCTGGACAAGGAATATTACACAGATGTCAAAATGAAAAAAATCAAACAATTTACACTGTTTGATTAGACTCGATATAATACTGAGTCAACAAAGCAAATCATTTTATACAGTGTTGAAATCATTTTATGCCAGTTAAAATGATAAATATTACACATATCTAAGGACATATAAGCTATGATATCTGTATATACTAAAATATAAAAGCATGATTAGTCTCAAAATTAATTGTAACTATTGATTTTGAGGCATAAAAGTGGAGAGGAAACCATCATATGAATATGATGAAGAATCATTTTACTCACAAAAGTTAGATTTCCTCTAGTATTCTATTTATTTTAACTACAAGGAAATTATACCTTTAACCTATACTGAATTAGATTGGAAATAACAACAATATAGTTACATAAAATAATTTTTCTGGTGTGTGTTTATTGTTGAACTTTGAATTCAATAAGGTAATGGAATTATAAATAAATATTCAAAACTCCCCAAATTTAGTAAAATTAATTAAATATTTATAAAAGGAAAACATTCCATATTACAAATATAAATCATTACCAAATAGATATTATTTTTTTTAATCAGTAATACAGAAAAAAAATAAAGATTACCAAGAATGTTACTAAAAGCTATGCTAATTTTCCCTTGAGTAAGGCTTAAATTCTATGTGCTTTGATAGTTTGTTACATGAAGCAAAAATATATTGCTTAGCTTCTATTTTTAATTCTTTTTATCTTTTCCACATGCCTGCTACTGATTCTAAGGATGAGAGAAAATAAAGGTATATTTTACAACAACTTTTTAAAAATCTTTAACTTTGGATTCATAGTTTGGGCAGGAACCTTAAAGATATATGTGTGTGCTTCTGTGTGTGTATGTATATATACACACATATGTATGGACATATGTATTTAGGAAACTCTTTCTTGAAGTAATGTCATTTTATAAACATATAGTAAAACTTTCTAAACACTTCACATTTCACAGCCTTTCTTTTTTTTTTTTTTAATTTTTTTTTATAGAGGCATGTTTTATTTATTTATTTATTTATTTGTTTGTTTGTTTTGTTTATACATGCACTGGGTACAGTCAGAAGCGTGGGAGGGTGAGAGAATTCACCAGAGCCAGAGCGGGGAGCAGAGCAGGCAGAAGGACCGAAGGACACTGCTGAGGGGAGCAGCGGGCGGCAGGAGAGGTCTGCGCGCCATGTGGGACCCTCCTCCCGTGGCCGGGGAGCAGCCGGGGATCGAAGCGGCGCTGCAGAGGCCGCGGGCAGCTTCGCAACCCAGCGCTCAACCACTGCGCCACCGGGGAGGCCCTCACAGCCTTTCTGTGTACACATTGCCTCTCATTTGCCTGGAACACTTTCTTCATTCTCTCCTTCAGGCTCTTACCTCTAGTACTGAATACTACTTGTTTTTCCAGCGATTGTTCAAAGGTCACCTCTGCCTCCACTCTCAGTCAGAATTAATCAGTGTTTATGTTCTTGAACTTCTTAGTCCATATTGTAATGTTTTATGTGTGTGTCATGTGTGTGTCTCCTGCACATAAAAGATGTCCGAATTGTTGAATGAATAAATTAATTGAATAAATTATACATAGTGTTACCCATGGGGTTGGAGTGGGGTTTACTCTTGGAATTATGTAAGAGAACATTGTTTCTTTGATTAGAAAAGAGCTGTTCTTTACTGCTTGCATGGTAATTTGAGCACTTCTTGTGATAGCTTGAATCAAAGTATAATTTATATATCAATCTCAAAGTATAATTTATATGTCATTCTCCCCAAGATGCTATAAAATGCCAAAAGTGCAACAAGTTACTTGTATTCTTATTTTCCCACTACTGTACTTAGTGACATTATTGATAATAGTTGGTACATCATTAGTGTTTGGTGTAAAACTATGAATAAATAAATTTAGAACCAGTCATTTAAACAATGAATCCAAAAATGATATGAATTTGTCCATTCATGCAATTTGCCATATTGGTAATGAACATTTTCTAAACTGAGCTCAAATATTTTGAAGGTCTTTACTATTGGAATATAATCCAAATCAGAAAATTTGAAGTCACTGTATAGGTACCAAGCTCTTCCTAATAAATTTTAAATAAATACTGGGAACCTATTTGGAATAAACAAAAAAATGATGAAAATAAGTTTATTTAACCTTGCTTTTTAAAAAATTAAGTTTTCAGTATTAAGTCTTCAAACAGTGAATAAAATGTTTATATGAGGAAATATATATGTGTGTGTACATGTATATATATTCCAACTTAGTTGTATAGGTACTATGTGACTTATTTCAATTTGTCTCTGATAAGAAATGACTTTGAGCATACTCACATGTAAGTTCATTTAGAGAACATTAAAGGGCTTTATGAATTTCATCAATTACCTTTCTCAATCCTTTACTAGCCATCTAGGGAATAAAAAACATAAAAGATAATATGTGTATGTGTGTTTTCATTGACTTCTTACTAATTTCCAAGCAGTAGTCAACATAATTACATACATGTTTTTCATAACAATCATATGATATAGGGAATTTTTATTTCCATTATGTAACTTGAAAAAAAAAAACGATAGGTACATTAAGATTCAGAATATTACACGAGAGGTAGAAGCACATGTCAAACCAGAAAGTTCATAATCGTCAATTTTTTTACATGATGACATACAGAAAATCTGTTTGTCTTTTTTTTTTAAATAACTCTAGATAAGCCTCTTTCAGATCAGTCCCAATTAATGAGTTTTCCAGGAATCAGGCTAAGTGATCTCTAGAAAACTTCAATCCCTGAAATGTATTGATAGTGAACTACATTCGATGGAATCAGACATTCACTGATTAGAATGTATCTATAATCACAATAAATTCAATTTTTCATTATATAACTTATTTATTTCAAATAAATAGATAATTCTTTATATGATAATTTTTCTGCAATATAATTTATCCTTAAGAAGATGTTCAATGGAAATCAAGGAGAAATTCAACTGATATCAAGTGAACCCAATCCAACTACATGTCCTGGTTGAATACAAAGAGTACATGGGTAACACTTAGGAAACTTTTTAAAAAAGTTTTCCTTCCAGGGCCTCCCCGGTGGTGCAGCGGTAGAGCCCTGGGTTGCGAAGCTGCCCGCGGCCTCTGCGGCGCTGGTTCAATCCCCGGCTGCTCCCCGGCCACCGGAGGAGGGTCCCACATGGCGCGCAGACCTCTCCTGCCGCCCGCTGCTCCCCTCAGCAGTGTACTTCGGTCCTTCTGCCTGCTCTACTCCCTGCTCTGGCTCTGGTGAATTCTCTCACCCTCCTGCGCTTCTGACTGTACCCAGTGCATGTATAAACAAAACAAACAAATAAATAAATAAATAAAACATGCCTCTATAAAAAAAAAAAAAAAAAAAAGTTTTCCTTCCAATCAAGCAAAATGCAGCGATAGCAAGAACTGTCCTTCTTTCTGTGTCATAAAATACATTTAAATATGCATACTCTAGCATGATTAAATGAACAAAAATAATATTGCGATATCAATACCCAGACTTTCTCAAGATCCTATTTTATAGGCACTCTTTGGGATCCAGTACCAAACATAAGATAGACCCTCTACTTTAGGTCCCAAGTACTTACATAGCTAATATTTTACAATTTTAAATGGCAAATACATTTATATGATGCTTTTTTCCAAAGTAGAAAAATCATCCTAAAATGTTGCCTCATTTTAAACTAAGGCTCTTCAAAATTAGAGTATGACAGAAACATTTAAGTATTTCATTAAACTTTATTATCTTCCTAATTCTGGTCAACTTTGTGCTAATGCTATAGAAAGTAAAACTGGGTATCTATTTTCCCAAGTTCAAACACAAATTTCAATGAAACAGCAATGTAATGTTTGTAGGAAAGTACACTGGTAGTATCTACTTGGTTGTTCAGCCTACTCTCTGTGGCACCAGGCAGCGGTATAAACCCCTTTAAAGCATAGCATAACTGGAAAAACTAATAGGCTGAAGTAAGTGGAAATTCAATATATGCAAGTGTGACAAGTGTGGGGAAATTTGAAATTGAGCCTGTGGGATTTTTAGTCCGACTTTGAAATTTGATTGATGTATTTAAGAATTATATATTTGTGGATTCAATACAAGTTTGTATTATGGTATCATGAAAGTAACATTATCATTTTTTACACTAGCAACTAAAGAAGTTGAAAAATTCTTATCTCTTGGACATTGGATGTGAATTTTTTTAGCCTCCAATGTTAACTGTTGTAATTCACATGTTTTTACTCAGTCTTTATGTTTTATGATTTACCAAGTTTCTTACTGAGCTTTTTAAATGTCTTCTTTTCATCAAATCAGCATTTGGTGACCCACTCTTAGGACAATCTACCACTTTTTGCCTATTACAATTTTGTTTTCTAACGGTGTTTTTGTTTTTTTAAAGATTTATTTTTTTATTTATACAAGAACCTGGGTAGAGTCAGAGGCACCGGAGGGTGAGAGGATTCTCCAGAGACAGAGCGGGGAACAGAATAGGCAGACTGTAGAAATACACTGCTGAGGAGGGCAGCGGGCAAAACAGGAGAGGTCTGCTGCGCCATGTGGGGTTCAATCCCGATGGGCCGGGATTGAACCCGTGCTGCAGAGGCTGTGGACAGCTTCACAGTGCAGCACTCAACCGCCTGCACCACCAGGGAGGCCCTCTAATGGTGTTTTAAATGGTGTTTTCAATTAAGTTAGATGAAATGTGTTCAAATTCAATTTCTCAGGAAAATTTCCTTTATCCATTATTTGTTTTTTCAATCTTATGGAAAGAATAAAACCACTAACCTATGTG
Source organism: Talpa occidentalis (assembly GCF_014898055.3). Lineage (NCBI taxonomy): Eukaryota > Metazoa > Chordata > Mammalia > Eulipotyphla > Talpidae > Talpa > Talpa occidentalis. Next base: position 47,308,788 of record NW_026555331.1, on the reverse strand, counting down.
AATAAAAGTAGTATTTTAAATGAATATCAGTTTTATTTTTCTTTAATGACCTTTGGGGATATTGACAAAAACAGAACTGTAAAGACAAAATTAAAATTAACAGCTACATAAATGACCTCAAACACAAAATTAGAAAACATTCATTTAAAGAACAAATATTTCACATCCCACTCAATTCTCTGATAGTTTAATTGGCAGTTCTTTATAACATAAATATATGAATATATATGAGATGTATTATCAGATATGTGAGATGCTTCTCATTAAATCAAATCCTTTCTATCAACATATAGCCAGTATTTCCATACTGAATGATATGAGTTAATAAATATTAATGGTCAAACATGTTGGAAGTGATAGGCTCAGAATAATTTTCCTTAATGAAACAATTTAAAATTGAAGAAATGAATCAGTCAAACCAGTTTATACTGTTAATTGCAAGTTACATTTTAAGCATACACTAGTTAATAATAAAGCTGGATGGTATGTCAATGGAAGGAATGTAAAGATGTATATATATAGCAAGTTATCAAATAATGTCATTTCATTGCACCTTTGATGACAAAGAAAGAATACAGGTCAAATAGTGAATAAAATTATATTATTTGAGAATCTGGTTTCTTTATTCATTGTTTTACTTAAAAGTATGAGGACTTAGGGCCTCCCTGGTGGTGCAGTGTTTTGAGTATGACGGTGCTGTGAAACTATCCACAGCCTCTGCAGTGCAGGTTTGATCCCGGCCTGCTGGCGAGATACCCACGTGGCGAGGCAGACCTCTCCTGTCTTGCCCGCTGCTCCCCTCAGCAGTGTGTTTCAGTTAGTCTGCCTGTTCTGTTCCCCACTCTGTCTCTGGTGGATCCTCTCACCCTCCTGCACATCTGGCCTATATCCCAGTTCTTGAACAAATAAATCTTTTTTTAAAAAAAAGTATGAGGACTTAGTGTTTTTATGAGTACTTAGTGTCTATATATACATATATGTTTATGTGTGAATCTGTAAACAAAAAGTATAACTGTATCTTCTTTTAGATTTAAATTTACCCAAATATTGATACAGCAATTATCAAATTCACATGTAATACTGTACTTGTTGAAACATATCTAGATTTAAAAGAAGAATATTTTTGTTACTTTAAAAACATTAAAAGGTCTACTGGTCTGAAAGCAATTCAAATAAATTGAGGTCTCTATGATTTCTATTTCAATAAGATATACTGATATATAAAAAAAATCTCTTGACAACTTTCAATTTTTTGCAAGATGAGTTTTATGAAATGTTTAATATTTCAAATATAAGAAAACTTTGATTATTAGATTCCACAAGAATAATTAATAGTAACATCACTTATAACAATACATTTTGTCAAACCAGAGTTTACACATTTGATTCATGAAAATATTGAATTTTATTTATAAATGTGTTACTCCTCTCATTTAGGTAACTACATCAGCATTCTACAGCGAATGAGAACTAACAACATAAATATAGAATATAAAAAGAGATTTATTATGCAGGACTGAATTATGTGATTAAATAATAAAGATAGATTTGTTTTCCTTACACACTCCTTTCTCATTTCCTTAATGTCAATGCTTACATCATCCCAGGCATATAGTAGATACTCAGTAAGTCAAAAGATACCCTAAAACCATATGATTTATTAAAAATATGTATCTTCAAATATACAGAATGATAGAAACAGCTATTTACAGATCATTTAGATATAGGCTATACCCAGAGAAAAGAATGGGTCTTTCTATTTCACCTCCTTGCTATAAAAGCTACTTTTACCTCACTTGCATTTCTTACAGATGCAGAAAGGAAAATGAGAACATAGCCTTTGGGTTATGCAGCTTGATGAACACCTGTAGTACCCTTTAGAAATAACTGAGTATGACAAAGGTGTTACATTATAGGTTACATTAGATTTTTCAGATTATCTATATCAATGCTATCACAATTCTTTATGATCACAGATAATTAAAGTCCACATTAAGTCTTTTACAGGGCAGGGAGAGGGGCACTCCAGACCCCGCAAACCTGCCTGCTCTAAATGGGTTCTGCCATCCGCCGCATCAACACAAAACATATGAGACTTTAATAGAAAGGAACTTTAATACAATTAGGAAACAATACAGGAAAGGCAAAGAATATAGTTTCTAAATCAAGCACCCAAAGTTACCTATCCCCTCGTGGGTAAAAGTCCATCCAAATGGGATTGGCCCAGAGCAAGGCCCCAAAGCCTGTCACAAGTCTAAAGCACCTTCGAGTGGGGACCCACAGAAAAGGGTCAGAAACAACCAGACAAGCCCAGAAGGAAAAGAGCAAAATCAACATCAAGATAAAAGCCACCATTGTCACCTCCCCTTGGGTCTCTCACCCACATCTGTGTCACCCAGTCCATGACCAAAATGCAAGCGCAGTTTCTTCACGTGTCTCTTGGCCCCATGTGCCTCCTGCAGGTCTCCTTCTGGATCTCCATCCTGCTTCCTTCCTTCCTCAGTGCCCTCTGCAGCTTCTTCTCTCCCTGCTCAGCTCCACCTTCCATTTGGGTGGGGCAGGGAACCTGGAATCTTCCCCTTTCCTGGGGACCACCCTGTTACAATTCCCCCTTTTAATTTTTATTCCACCATATCTATGGTGGCACAGATCTCAGGGTGTAGTCTTAGGAGACTGTCTTTTTTCAGGGTTACAATGTGTGTAAGAGAAGCATCAATTAGTCAGCAGCATTGTCCATGAATGTCATTATGACAGTTTTCCATTACTGGAAAATAGTCCATTATCCAAGCCAAAAGAAAAAAAAAAATCTGGAGCATTAGCTAAAACAAGACAGCAAATATATCAAGATCACAGGAAAAAAAAATCTTAAAATGGTTCAACTTATGTAAAACACAAATTTTCTCAACCTTGATTGTAGGGAACCTGGAACCTCCCCCTTTCCTGGGGACCACCCTGTTACAAGTTCACTTCTTTTCTATGGTTGATACAACTTTAGCAAAATTGAGATATATGGAAAAACATAAAATAAAATTCAGTATTTGATTACTTTTTCACAGTAATTGAAAATAGTATAGTCTCTTTTGTGCTATAATAGGGGGAATGATGCTGGTTGTATGCAGAAAATATGAAATATGATAGAAAGGAAAAGCACGACTTCTGAGTTGAAACCATTTTTATTCTTATTTAACACATTAGACTTGACATAGAAAAAAGCAGCTTTCAGGTAAAGGCAAAATTTTTAGATGAGAAAGAAACACATTCTTTCTAAAGTTTGAAATTTCTTAGATGTGACTGAATGTTAGTGAGAGTAGTATTATATTAATACCCAGTATCAAAGCAAAAATATATCTATTGTTTCCCCTCAGACCTGTGAATTAGAGAAGATACAAAAGAAGTTTATTGAAGATCTATATCAATGTAAGTTTGGTCACACTACCACTTTGATACCATACATATTATAAGAGGAATTTCATTAAAAGTATCAAATAATAACACAAATTGAAAAAAAGAAAACATAAAATGTATTATTTTTCCTACAAGCCATAAAGCATTTACCATCACCTAAATCCACTTAAGATTTTAATCACTTCAAGCAGAATTCCATTAAATTCTAATTAAATTGAGCACATAAATTTATTTCTGCATTTGTAATATGGATATATTTCACATAAGAATTTTCAATATTTTTGTGCACTGTTATTTTCAAAACAAATTACTCCCTCCTTGGTCAACCATGCTAGTCTGTACATTTGCTTTTCTGCTTCATTCAGTTGATTTAGCTTTTTAGTTATTTATAACCTAAAGAGTATTAGTACAAATTTTGGATTCATTACAAACACAAGAAAACGAAACCATCTTGATCTTCTGAGCTTACAAGATTGACAGACTAGTAAGGGATTTTGATATCAAATATTTATGAATATGTTGATTTAATTGTAGAAGTGGTACAAATGCAACTGCCTAAGTGTCATGTATCTCTAACTTAAGTAGCATTCTGGAATTACTAACATTATCTACATCTTTCAGATATTTATCTATATTTCGCTATCACCTATTTTGTCTCTCACCTATTGACCTATTATCTACCTTTGTGTGTGTGTATGTGTGTTGGATTAGGGGGAGAGAGAGATTGATTTATTTATCTAGAGAATATATACATATTAGGCAGAATTATTTGCAAGATGTTTGAGAGATAACATCCCCAAGAATAAATAGGCAAGTAGATAACCAGGTGAAGGTCAAGGAATTAGAGTGACATTTTAAATAAATGAAAAAGAACCTACAACACTCTAAGGCAATAAAGAATTTGAACAAAAGAAGGCTGAAATATTTGTGGAAAATTAATGATTAAAAGATGAATGCTGTGTCAGACAAGACTTGAATATTTGAAAGTCACAATGAAAATTTTATTAGTTATAAGCAAAAATAAAGCTATGAGATTTGCTTTTAAAAAAGGTAACCATTGTAATGTGGAAAGTAGGGTGAGGGAGAGCAGAAGGCAAGACACTGCTAGATTATTAGGTGCAGTAGGATAAGCCATTTAGAAGAAAATTGTACTGTGTTATGAAAACACACACACAATGAGGATGGTTTGAATGACAATAGTAGACACAATGCTCATTTTTTAAAAAGATTTATTTATTTATGCATACAAGAATTGGGGTGCAGACCAGAGGTGCAGGGCTTGGGGTGAGAGGATTCACCAGAGATAGAGTGGAGAGCAGAACAGAAGGATCTACTGAAATACACTGCTGAGGGGAGCAGCGGGTGAATCAGGAGAGTTCTGCTGTGCCATGTGGGTCACCTTCCTGGCCTGGGATTGAACTTGTGCTGCAGTAGTTGCGGATTGCTTCATAGAGCTGTGACTTAACCCCTTGCGCCACCAGGGAGGCCCCCACAATGCTCATTTTGTATAAAACATAAATTGCCATGAAAGCATTTTCAAACTCTTTTAAGACTTTTTTTTTTCATGCTATAAATAGGAGAAACTAAAACAAATCTAAAAGATGCTTAATCCAGATTTTTTAAAAATGACATATTTTTACAAGGATACCAATTCACTTATTTAAGTATGCTTCTTATTAATCTAACACACTTAACAAGTGTAAATATATCTAGAGATTCATTTAAAAATACATTAAATTTCTAAAACTCAAAGTAAAATCTTTAAACTATCTTACCTGATTCTTTCCTCCCTTGATGTTCTTTAGTCATAATTTTAGGAAGTATTGTGAAGAATAGGGGAGTAGGCTGTGAAAGGTAGACCCAGGAAGAGGGAATGCAAAAGCCCACCAGGAAGCCCACCTGGGGACAGGAATGTGGAAGCCTGCCTAGAGAATTCAGACAATGACCCCCCCCCCAAATCTTTTCTGGTCCTACAAATTTTTCCCAGCCATACAAACCCAGTTTCCCACCTGACCTCTCCTCACCCTATAAAAGCCTGCCTCCCCCTGGGAAGGTGCCCAACTTCACAGACCCCCACCTTGGGTCCGTGAATTCTGCCCCAGGGGCAATAAAATTTCCCTTCCTTTGAGAAAGCTTGGCCTGGCTCTTCTTTACTTTGCTGAACCTTTCATGCTGGAGGCAGGCAGGAGAAAAGAATTCACCAGAGACAGAACAGAAAAGGCGGATTTATTGAAATACACTGTTAATAGAAGCAACAGGTGAGATGGGAGAAATCTGAGTGTGAAGAAGGCATTGAGACTCCCTTTTATAACGTGTGTTCTTGGGCTTTTCATGATGGGGGGTTTTGGGGGGGCCAGTTAGTGCTGGGATGTCTGGTTTGGGACATTGACCTTTGACACAGAATGTGTCCTGGCCCTGTATCTGCATTCAGGGTCAAAGTGATTTGGCTCCCATAGCAACCTTATCAATTACCTTTATCTATTCAAGCCTCCCAGATCTTCCTGATGGGCAAGGGATGGGGGCTTAGATTTGATTCTGATTAAATGATAATCCAACAAGTAGCACTAAACATTACTAATTATAAAAACAACTACTTAAAATCACTGATGATAATATAAAGAGTAAATTATAAATATTTTAAAATTGAATCTGATCATTAGTTCAGCTACTTCATATTATACTATATAATACTTAGAATATAAAAACATTAAAGTGCCATGAAGTTTAAATTTACTATAAACATAACATCACCTATTCTGTCCATACAAATATATTCAGTTTGTATATTTGTTTTCAGTTTACATAAGATATATGAATATATTCCTTTCTGTAATTTTAACCAAAATGAACATGTTTTTTCCACATTTGTTCTAATCCGGTTTTTCTTCAAAGACAAGGAAGCTGGGAACTGCCCCTGTTCTTCCTTACCCAGAGAGGGAAACTCATTTCAGCTGGGAAGTTCCCTTTTGTTGCTCAGGAATGCAGCAGTGGGGGATGGGATGATGCAGGTAAAATGAAATTGTCTTCCTTCTCTTTTATGGGCTATTTGTCTTATTGTATTGCTAGCATTTCTTAAGTGGATACCACAGCTCTTCAAAAGCTGTTTTTGTTTGTGGATAACTGTTTAATTGCTGATCTTTGTTGGGTAGTGAGATGGAGAGTGAGGTCTGAGTGGGGTCTCCTATTCAGACATCTTTTAAAAAGGTCTCATTACTTTCATATTTAGAACTTTATCATATGTTTATTATAATTTAATTAAGTTCAGCTCAAATATTCACTTTAGGACCAATTTGGTCAACAGTGTGTCATCCATAAATTTGATGAGTCAGTCCTCCAAGTATATCAAAGAACAGACACAAGTTGCTAGCTGCAGAATCTCAGTTTGACAGTTTCACCAATCCTAATCATTACAGCCTGTAGGTAAGGAAAAATGTCAGGCTTTTCTGCCCTCCCGCCATCAGGATAGATGATGGATCCTTGCGGTCCTGAATGCATGCCTGATGGCGGGCACCTCGAGTAGGGTGTGGGCGTAGGTAGATGGGACTCACCTGGGCTGAGACTGTGCTTTTAAGGGAGGCGTCATGGGGACGCCAGGAGAAGCCGAAAGAGAAGCCGAGAGAGAAGCAAAGAAGCAGAAGCAGAAGCAGAGATCACTGGAGAGCCCAGATAGAGTGAGGATTTGCTGGGGGCTGGGAGGCCTGCCAACCTCCCGGCCCCCCAGCACCCTTGCCTGCTGTCTACCAGGTAAATCCCAATAAAAGACCTGCAAAAACCACTGGGGACTCTGATTTCTCCTTTACCTGGTCTGCTGGATCATAGAAAACCTGCACTGTGTCCATTCCTGCCCCTACACAGCCTAATAGTTAAGAGCAGAGTCTCAGGGTCCGGGTTGTCTGTATTTGAATGTAAGCTAACTTTGTTGTTTGCCACAATGTTGTGTTATTGTTAGGGGGAAGTGATGTCCTGAGTTAATCCCATACAGGATTAACTTTGTGGACCCCACCCCCACTCCAGACTAAAGCCATCAGGACACTGGGAAAGACAATGAGACTAACTTTGTACCTGAAGCCTACATCGACCGGATGCCAATGGTTCGCTCTGATCCTATATGGAGTATTTCAACAAAGCCAGCTAAAATTGCTGCTTAGTTATTCTGCCCTGTGATTTTATGCAAAAATAGGCAAATGGTTTAAAAGTAGACTTAATTTGCAAAGTTTTGCTATGCTGTTAAAGTTTGGGATCAAGGTTGAGAGAATTCATTTTTGCATAAGTTGAACCATTTTAACATTTTTTTTCCTGTGATTTTGACATATCTGCTGTCTTGTTCTGGCTAATGCCTCCAGATGTTTTCTTTCGGCTGGGACTGATGAACTGTTTTTCCAGGAATGGAGGACTTTTGCTTTCCACAATGGACAATACCTGGAGGGATTCGTTTTCTTTCAGACTGGAACCCTGGAAAACTTTCATCTGAGACTGTATCCCAGCATCCATATGTTTGATCTTCATCACCATGGAAATGGTGGCAAAAAGTGAAAGGGGGGAATTGTTAGGGGGAAGCGATGTCCTGAGTTAATCCCATACAGGATTAACTTTGTGGAACCCACCCCCACTCCAGACTAAAGCCATCAGGACACTGGGAAAGACAAATCCCATCACCACCAAGGGAGGGTGGCTGGGACCTGAGGGTGGAGTTGGGCAGCCAGGTTGGATATAAAAAACCAAACACGTGGGCCTTGGGCTCTCTCTGGCTCGTGATCGCTCGCCTCCTGGCTTCACCGCTCCTGGCTGGCGGCCAGCTCTCAGAGCGCCATTTTGGGATTCCAGATAGGCGGATCGGGTAGGACTAATTTAAAACTTTGTCTCCCACTTTTCTCCCAGAGCTGTCCATTTCCTCATTTCCCCTTCCCTTTGTAAATAAACCTTTTATTAACCTTTCACGTGTGCCTGCAGTAGAGCATTGATAAGTCCTTTTAAGCGCGCGGGTGAGGACCCACAGTCAGGCACCCCGTTTTGTATCGGGGTTGCTCTACAACATTATTTGTTCAGTTATAAAACAGAGAGCAAAATTAGATTATTGTAGAGTTGTGTTGAGAATTAAATGGCTCGATATATGATAAACAGAATTTTTACAGATGCGTTAAATATACAAAAAATAAGACTGTAATAAAGTTACAGTTTAGCACATAAGTATAAATTTACCTATCTCCACTCTCAGTTATCCCATCTGTTGTCATATTTTTCTTAAATATATCTGAGATTATTTGAGAGAATGCATGTAAAAATATGGAGTGTTCAGTTTTGAAAAGTCTGCATTTTCAAGTTTTTTGTTATCTTTCCTTTTAATATAGCTTCAAATAGTAATTTGAAAATTCCTACATTTATGAAAACATCTGGCTACAGAGGAGGACATTTTGTGCAGAATTTTTATTTATGTTCTCTGATTTCATAAGAGTATTTGTCCCCTGGTGGCATTAAGTGTCTTAAGTATTTTTATATTATTATGAGACAAAATACAGATAAATTCTGACTGATTTAATAATGCACAATGTTTCAATGATCTTTTCAAAATGTAAATTGTTCTTGCTTCCATTTTATTATCTATTACATAATATTAACATACATAACAGATGAGTCTCAGAAGAGTATTATATTAATTTTGATTTAACTTTGATTAGATTTATATTATCTCTTCCATTATGTATCAGCCATGCTAATACCATAATAGACTTTTGTGTATAATAATCAAAGATTTATTACATTACCAATTTTAAAATCAATGTTGACATGTACTGAAATATAACAAAATACTATGCTTGCTTGGATAGAGGGTTTCTTCAACTTTGAAAAAATGATGGTCTATTGAAAGAGCAATGCTTTTAAAGTCTATAACGCTATTTGAAAAATATGAATATATATAAGGTTTCTCAATACTTGCAGATAGAAAGATACTACTGAAAACATACCATTTTTTAGTCTCCTATATTTCTAATATAGTTTGCTCCAGGTCACTCACACATTTTCAGTCATTCCTTATAGAGGTAAATATTTAATATTTTCATATCTATTTTCTTAATTTTCTATATTTTTTAACTAGTAAAAAGGAGCTAGATCAGCGTTTCCATATAATTTTTATAAAGCCTAAAATACTTTGATTCTACATGGAATATAGAATTTCTTTTCCCCTGTGATTCACTGTGCCATGGGCATGTTTAATTTTGCACTTTGCTTTCTTTCCCACACCCTACCCACCCAATGAGGAACAAAGCATTTTGTTTCTTTCAGATAATTCGTGTGATGCCTAAAAAAGAAAAATGCAAGTAAGGCCCCTATTTTCCTTCTGACCATTGGATTTTACAAGTTGTAAATTTGCAATGCATTCTCTGGGAAATGGTGGCATAAGGAAAGAAAATCCAGATGAAATAGAGTATTTTATTTTCATACAAGACATCATGGGATGGGTAGAATTGCATTTTTGGAAGAAATACATTTCCACCAAATTGACATAATTAGGAAACTTTTTGTATCAGACTTATGAGATTTTGCTGTTGATGGAGGACAAGAATAGAAAAACTGCAAAGGAGGCCTCACAAGACTAAAACCTGACTCACACAAGGAGGTGGGGGTCGAGGGGAATAACGTGGCCATTAACCCAGCTGTAGAGGCCGTGACCCTTAGGCACCAGTGCCTTATCACAAGACAAGAGACCCAAGCAGGATCAGACTGATACAGGGAGTGGAGCACAGGCCTTAGGGTAAAGATATGGAGATTGGGCCCACCCTGGAATCTCTGTCTCCTTCCTGGTTTTGCCTAGATATCCCAAATCAGCAACAAACAGGCTACTCCACTGAGGAGTGAACCCTCCCAAAGAGAAGAGGACTGTATCAGTGCAGTCTCTGCACTGGCACAGGATAGTACTCCCACTGCCCTCCTGTGCCTATGCAGGTGCTTCTTTTCACCAACTCTCTCTCTCTGCAGAGCATCTGCCTCCTGCCTGCCCGTGATCTGTACCATGCCAGGACTTCTCTTCACTGACCTTCCTCAGTAGAGGCCGCTCTCCTCAAGGCTGCCCACATGCAACCATGCAGGCCTCTTAGCAAAACCTGTCCCTTTCTCTTTCCCTAATAAACCTGTTCTTTAATTATGACTAACATCTCTGTCTCATGGAGAAACTCACCTGAGAAACTCGCTGCGTGCCACTGAAACGGGAGCTCTGGTGAAACTTTACCAGGGTGAACCCAAGGACCCCACACTCTACAAAACCCCATCACTATCATATTGATATCGCAATTTCAGGTTTCAGGCCTAGTCACCCAGCCAGGAACGGATCCCAGGCTGTAGTGGCAGCACTGAGTCCCAGTCACTTGACCACCATGGGCTGATCTCTCATGAAGCGGCAGCAGGAACTTTGCTCTCAGGCAAGCAAGTGAGAAGAGGCAAATTTATTTAGATAAAGAAAAAGTTTATTAAGGAGAAAAGGAACAGAAATAAAGTGGGACTCCAGGTCAGTGGAACCAGGCCAGGAAGCTGAAGTGGAATCTTGCCTGAGGGAATATACACCTTCTTTCCCTTATTATTCTAAAGCTCCAGTCTCTGTGATTGGTTATTTCTCAGGGATCTCACTCACTCTGTCTTAATGTCTATGTGCCCAGAACTATGTCTTTGTGTCCCAGCCCTTATCTTAGCATACTTTTCTTTATCATCCTCGTTCTGGAATGTCCTGTTGTCCCTACTCCTGGGGTGTTTGATTAGTTCCCTTTGGAATTTGTTGCACTTATGGCTAGAGCCTTCCTTCTTCCTCCAAGGCTTTTCCTATTCTATTCTGACCCTAAAGGTTCTCTGGTTGGCCTATGATTCAGTATTTGTCACAAAAGAAAAAAGAGTTATATTGTGTCATATAAAAAATACCAAACAAACAGGTAACACTCTGGAATTGAACTCTTGCAATCAACTAAGAATATTACAACTAACAGTGGCAAATTTTAGTTGCAAATTCTATTTGACAAAATAAGAGGTCCTACTACATTTTTCATCACATATGAATTCATTAGCCCTTAAACATCAGTTATTCATAATACACAACACAATAACTTCCCATTAAGCCATTGGCATAGACTTTCAAGGACACTCTTTACTCACTCTGTGCATATAGGATAATGATGGCACAGGGAGCATTTTGTATCTTTGTACTGTGAGAGAAGCCTCTACTTTTATTTTTATTATTATTTTTTAATATTTATTTATTCACGCATGCAAGAACTGGGATGCAGGAGAGATAGGCGGGAGGGTGAGAAGATTCACCAGAGACAGAGCGGGGAGCAGAACTGGCAGACAGATGGAGGACACTGCTGAGGGGAGCAGCAGGAGAGACAGGAGAGATCTGCGGCGCCATGTGGGATTCTCCCCCACCTGGCTCCTGGATTGAACCTGGGCTGCAGAGGCTGCGGAAAGCTTCACAGTGCTGTGCTCACCTGCCTGGGCCACCAGGGAGACCCAAAACCTCTACTTTTAAATAACTGTTTATTCTATGCCTTTTCATCCTCAAATCACACAGTTTTTGCAGATCTTACATGTTTAATAAATGTTTTTATTTGACTAGAAATTATAAAAGTTGTCCCCTATCTCCACCCCTTTAAGTTTTTCTCTCCTGAAGATACTAGGGACACACCACAACTGTTGGTGCATCTCCCAAAAGCCACAGCGCTATAAGGGTAGACAACAGAAAGTATTTCCTAGGTGAAAAATCTCCAAAATTACCTGACAAGAATAAACTACAAACACACAAAGGATAAACTGGGAATGAAATCAAAGTAAACAGCTATTGTCTTATTTTAAATAAGCAAACAAAGAAACAGAAACAAAGATCTGTCTTTCATAGTGTTGTAACAGGGTGGTCCCCAGGAGAGGGGAAGGTTCCAGGTTTCCTGCCCCACCCAAAAAGGAGGGTGGAGCTGAGCATGGAGAGAAGAAACTGCAGAGGAGACTGAGGAAGGAAGGAAGCAGGATGGAGAGCCAGAAAGAGACCTGGAGGAGGCACATGGAGCCAAGAGACATGTGAAGAAACTGCACTTGCCTTTTTGTTGTGGACTGGGTGACACAGATGTGAGTGAGAGACCCGTGGGGAGGTGACAATGGCGGTTTTTGTCTTGATTTTGATTTTGCTCTTTTCTCTCCAGACTTGTCTGGTTGTTTCTGATCCTTTTCTGTGGGCCCCCACTGGAAGATGCTTTAGACTTGTGACAGGCTTTGGGTCCTTGCTCCTGGCCAATCCCATTTGGATGGACTTTTACCCACGAGGGGATGGGTAACTTTGGGTGTTTAATTTAGAAACTGTATTCTTTGGCTTGCCTGTATTGTTCACTAATTGTATTATAGTTCCTTCCCACTAAAGTCTCATTTGTTTTGTGTTGATGAGGCGGATGGCAGAACCTATTTAGAGCAGGTAGGTTTGGGAGGTCTGGGGTGCCCCTCTCCCCGCCCTGTAACAGCGTGACCAAGTCTGAAAATCATCTTCAGTCAACAGTGAGGACATTGAACTATTGTTGAACTATTGGTTTCAAAATCTTAAGGGTCTGATAGGACATAGTAGGTCTATAAAGGATTCATAGTAAAAATGTCAGTAATTATCAAAGTGGATAATGAAGTTCTGTAGTAAGTTAAGTGCATCAAAATTGAGCAGAGTAAATGACATATACACGCAATTCTAGTACCTAAGTAAATACATAGAATATAAAGCTAAACATAACAAGTTTTACTCATTCCATTTTTATATAAAAAACCTGATTTGAATTAAAAGAATCTCTGGAGGTAGACTAATGTATATAATAAAAACGAGCAAGTGTAAGGCGTGGGAAAGGTTCAGACATTCCTTCCGCATATTGAATCAATTAATAGCATGTACAAGGAAACCCTGATTATTTGAAGGAGTGGAGAAAAATGACTTGATTCTTTACAAGTAGTACAGACTATTATTAGTATTCCAGATAGATTGGATTGTAGAAAGTCCATCCTATGCTTTGATCTGTCTGCATCCACAGCTGGAAACTCTGTGTCCGACTCTGGAAGCAGCATGATCTGTCTCCTCCTTCAGGAAAGTGAGTTAACAGTTGCAATTGTTAATCAGTTGATCCAAGTTAAAAAGGGAGTGAAAATGGGTTTCTTTTTAAAAATCTGATTTTATTTCCAATGGGCCAAAGCAATTAAAACATTCATAATTTACTTCTTTACGCACCTACTTCTCAACTTTAAGTTCTTCCTTCCTTCCCTCCTTCCCTCCTTCTTTTCCCCCCTCCATTTTCTCTTGTCTCTCTTTCCTTCTCTTTCCTTCTAAAAATTTGTGGGTTTTACTTTAAATAATAAATTATTAGAAGGAGTAAAATTATTATCAAATTATTAGAAGGAGTAAAAAAGGTTACTTAAAATATACATATAATGTACTAATACATAACACTTGGACATAAACAGACATGTCTATGCTGTGGGAAACTATTAAATAATAAACTTAAAGTACACAAGTGAATTAGACATGTCACATAGTTTAGGATATCCTACATTTAATATCGCAATGACTTAAAAGCAAATAAGCCAAAACAAGCAAACTAAAATTCTTGTTTTAATTCTTATGTGCCCAGACATTCTTGCACTTTCAGAACTGTCTGTTGGGAGAGTTTCTAAAATGTGACCTCATTTTATATTCTTGAAAATGAAATCTTCTACAAAATATTCTTTACATTTTTTAAATAGTCAAAATGCTGGTTACTATTAAAAGAATGTGTTTCATGGTAAATTGTGAGAAATGCTATAACAGAAATAAAGAGAATTTGGTGAAAGTCAGAGAATCTATATTTGATACTTTGAATAGATAAATGATAAAAATAACATTTCTTAATATCCCTTGCAGCAGGGAAACAACTGCCTTCGAATGCAACACCTAACTGCATCACCCATGATGCTAATCAAGTTTAAATGACCACATTTCAAGTTGAATAGGTATAACTTTTTGAACTTTTAAAATTTGCTCATGAAAAATTAAGAGAGCATTCATGCAATTCACTGATGTGCCAAATTTACAGAGGATATATGAGAAATTACTCCTCACAAATACTTCTCCTTCTCTTACAACTTCTACAGGATCCTCACCACGTCTCTCCTGAGTCTTTCTCTCTATTTGCTCCATTGTCTTTGCTGACAGAATTTCCCAAACTTTTGTATTTGTACATTGGTATATGTTTTATTTCTTGGAACAACAGGCCTACCTGTACTAGAAGTATTCATATTCTTTAACCTATGGTGTTTGAAATTTACCATGATTGTCATGCTTGGTTAGCAAGTATCTAAAAAGCAGATTCTATTTTCCAGCTATGTTGCCATAAGTCATTTTATGTGATGGAAATCATCATTATCCTCCAGTGTTAATTCTAATGCTAGTCCCAATGCTATTTAAATTTTAAGTGTACATTTTACATATTAATATGCATTACTAAAAACCTGCTTTAATTTTACTTTCATCATTCCTAATTCCTAAAATTGTGAAGGTAGAGTTTGTTAGTATGCCTTGTCTCTCAGAGATGGAGAGCCATGATCTGTTAGTTCCATTTTAGCCAAGTTATTATGGCATACCAGGGTGGGTAAGCTCTAGCTCCTTGAAGTCCTCATGTTTAAACTCTTTGTGAGGGGCCTCCCCTGGTGGTGCAGGTGATTGAGCACAGGGCTGTGAAGCTGTGCAGCCTCTGCAGTGCATGTTCAATCCTGGCCAGCAGTGAGATACCCACATGGCGCCGTAGACTTCTCCCGTCTCACCCGCTGCTCCCCTCAGCAGTGTATTTCGTCACTCTGCCTGTTCTGTCCCCACTCTTTCTCTGGTGAATCCTCTCACTCTCCTGCACATCTGGCCTATACCCTGGTTCTTGTATGCATGAATAAATAAATCTTTAAAAAAAAAATGAACTCTTTGTGAAAAAGTTTTTCCTCAAGACAATATATATATCTTCATAATATCTCACAGTTTCCTACTAGTGCTCATATAATTTAGTATCAATTATAGACATATTTTATACATTCATTCACTTTAATTATTCACTGTTTGGTGAGATAGACTTTTTTGTTTTAATAATATACTGCCCAAGACTTTAAACAATTATTTAACTCATGATTGTGTTTATCTTTTAGGAATTCATTACTTTCCAGGTGACTTCAATAATACTGGTTTGACTAACTCTTGTGAGTGAAAATACCCAAGATTAGATGGAATATTGTCTAGTGATCTTGAATATGCTCACTCTATGGGTGATCTTAAATATGCTCAATTTATGTGATGTATTTTGTAGGCTATTGGCTAAGGAATTAAGGACAATTGGAATGTCTCTGTCTCTTTATCTCTCTGGTTTTGTTTTGTCTGTTTTTTTTACTGCATTTAATATTGCATCTGCCAATATGGCCATAAAATTTTTCATTCTAAAATATTTGAGAGAATGGAAAAAGGACATAGGATAAGAAAGGAATAGTGGACATTAGGAATTGTCCACAATTCCAATTTTTTTCCCAATGCTAATTTCATGAACAAAACCACTCTATTCTTCCTTATATATTTATATAAATTTTTATACTTACATAAAATATACAGCTACATATGCTCATCAATACCTTGATATTTTTAACTCAGAAATGTGTATTAGGCATATAGAAAAGCACACAGGTTAGTTTTCACTCAGTGTATTTTTGCAAACTCAACACAGATGTGTAATCAAGTCCTAAATTAAAAATTAGATTATTAGCAACTTTCCAGACGTTCCGGTGTGTCTCTTATCATATGTAAGTTATCATGAATTCATTTAGATTCCAAAAGCAATAAGAGAGCAAGCCTTATTGCAGAAGCACTTTCCAATAGTTACCATATGATTTGTTTTCCTCTAAAGTTAAAACATTTTTTGACATATGAAGCATTGGAATGAATTGATAAATTAACTTTTTAGAAAACTCTACTTTTATTTATTTAATTATTTTATGTATTTTTGCATAGAAAAACTGGGGTATAGGCCAGAGGTGCAGGGGGTGAGAGGATTCACCAGAGACAGAGTGGGGAGCAGAGCAGGCAGATACACTGAAAAACACTGCTGAGGGGAGCAGAGGTGAGACAGGAGAGGTCTGCTGCACCATATGTGGGTTAGTTCTCTGGCTGGGGATTGAACTCAGGCTATAGCAGTGATAGCATGATAGCAGAGACTGAACCCCTATACCACCAGGGAGGCCCCTCTAATTTGTTTTAGAAAAAAGTGAGATAGAAAATGTATGTACTTTTATTTATTCGTTTTGATACAGTTGAAAGAAGAATTTTTTTCTTTTAATTTACTTGTTATTAAAGTATCATTGTTTTACATCCCTAATAGGATTTTGACAATAAGGACTTCTTCTCTCAGGTCTAGTCACCAGAGCACTGACAGACCTCTGAAGCACCTAAAGTCCTCCACCAAATATTGAGGCAAACTTTATATTAACTAAAATAATAAGCAATTAGAATTTCACTGTATAGATGTTGCATTCCAATAGCTGGCTATCAGAACTCAGAATGTTCTTTCAATATGGATAATACCTTATTTTAAAATTACTTATGTGTTAATATATAAAAATTAGTATATAATTTAGTTTAGGGCATGATATGGACTTTTCTGAATTAGCAAGTTTAATCCTGTTTTTCTGTCATTAGAGAACAGATATTCAAACAATCTCCAGAAATTAGGGTAGATACTTTTTTTCTAATGTGTACAGACTAAGAGAAGAAAAAAGAACATTGCTTTTATATTGTCATAATATCAATAGTTGATTTCAAAATGTAAGAAACTAAACTTTAGAGAAGCTGCCAAAGGTAACTTGCTAGATTTTTCCTGATTTCCAATCATTAGAAATAAGTGCATTGCAGACTATATCACCTGTGAATGGAAACCTTATAAAATGAGGAGTCAGTTTGATTGAGACAGGTGGGAAAAATCAGGCAAATTCTCCACACACAACTATTTTACATATTCACTCTTTTTGAACTTTGTTTCAAGAAACATCTTTTTCATCTCTGAGGCATAAATGTAAGAGCCAAAGTAGTAATTATAAATTTTTATTTAGTCTTTCATAATCTTATATCATTTTCAATATGGAGACAAAATATTCCTTGTCAGATTATTTAACAACACAGAAAAATTCTCTAGATGCAATTTTAGGTCATATGTCTCTGGGATCTTTTTGCATAGTGACAACTTTTGTGACATTTTGAGCAAAACAATTTACACTTACTCAATGGAACTATTATGTCTTCATTCAACTACACTGAATTTTACCAGCCCATATTACAGCAACCTGACAGCTGAATCACAACCTTGCAGAAAACATTATTCTGAAACTAAGAACTAATATATAATATGTAATACATATATAGTCTACTATATTGTAGACAAATATAATTTGGAATTAAGAATTGATCATGTGAGCATTCTTTAGGAAGTTCTGAATCCACCAGGATAAATATTCCCTAGCAATATACTGGAGTATTCACAGAGTTTTTTTGATGTTCTTGTAGTGGAAAATACTGACAAGCAGTTGTTAATTTCAAAAGTCTCATGAAGTATGTAAGAAGACTTTGATGGCACACAGACTTTTTGCACTATTATTTTCATTTTTTAGTTATTTTAATGAATTACCATTATTTTACATCCATTTTAGTATTTTGACAATATGTGATTTCACCATAGCTCTCCCACTACCAAAGCACCCACAGTCTTCCAGCATAGTCCATTGTACTATTATTTAAAACAAAAGAACATGCTGTCTCAAAGGAACCCTGATTCTGTTGTGCTACGAAAAGAAATTATGGGATAATGAAAAGATAAAGCTAAGAAATACCATTCATGAATTATACTGCTGTATAGGAACACATTTTATATAAATACAGACCCCCTTTCTTTATCACCTTAGATATTTGAGAAGATCCTCTTAAATGATCACATTTCAAAATTAATTTGACTTCAATGGCATCTTAGTTCCTGTAACTTTCCATTTTTACTGTTAAATATACTTATAGAAAATATAGCTAGCATAATAAAACTCTTATTTTTACTAAGAACTAGCAGAAGCACAGTTTCAGAATGCTTCAAATTCTCTAGTTTTAGCAGTATTTGTGAACTTACCTTGTAAAAGGTATTTGTAGTAAAATACTGAGGAAATAAGCTGCACTCTATGGCTTTTGTAATTATTAAAAAACACAAAATGATTATTTCTGTTTCTTCCAAGAAACTTTACACTACCTATGAGGGTATGGGAATTACAAACATTCCTATTGGCAATTGAAATTGTTTTTAATATAAAAAACATGTGCAAATGTATGTTATTCTCAAAACACTTCTGAAAAATATGCAAATGTCTTGGGTCTCAAAATATTAAGGTTGTCCATTTCCCCCCTATTTCCCAATTGCCTACTTATTTTCTTTCATGTATGGGTAATATTCCAAACCTTGGTTTGTTATCAAATTAAATTAAGATCAGAGTTAATTCCCCTTTGTTTCATATTCAGAATCCTATTATGGTGTGTTCAAATTTAAGCTTTTAATATTCAAGGATATAAACTGAACAGTATATGATCCACTTAAGGTTTATCTTTTAGGGAAAATACATTTTTTAAAGCAAGCATTTGATTAAATGAATGAATACTTGTATTATTCATATATTCATAATGATTCTTTGCAAAAATCTATTTTATTTTATGCATATGTTGTTGTAAATTAATCTTATGTACACCATATTCAGGCATTGCACTGGTCATTACTGTGTTTAATTAAAAAAAAAACTAATTACATTTCTTTATAATTGCAAGGGCTGAAACAAAACTATGCTCCTAATATGAATGCTTTAAACAATTTTTTCTAATAAAACTGGTAGAAAAGTGATCAACTGATGCATATAATCATTAAGGGATATACTGGATGAATTTATTGTCACCTCTTAATACATGTGAAAAATTATGTTTGACAAACAAAGGAAGTCATACCAAATTATTATTTTAACCTTTGTTTGACTGCTATGTATATGAATGATTCAATGAATTGACTGAAATGACATGCTTTATAACATGACTTGTATATGGTCTTAACCTTTAATGACTAATTTTAACTACACATTATACTGTACAAGAATTATACACATATGATATCTTCTTAGCTTATATATCCTTCTTGTAAGGTAAGAAAGAGTATAACTTTAATGTCATTTATTAGATGAAGATATCGACATACAGAGAGGTAAGTGGACCTCTCTGAAGGTCCTTTATATGGATCTGAGACCTGAACTATGAAAAGCATTAGATAAATCAGTAAAAATAGGCATTGAACAGGAAGTAAAAGAACCTTTATGACTATGAGACATAGGAAAAATAAATAAAAACTTGTCCAATAGGAATAGAACACTGGAAGTTAAAAATTATAAAACTAACTTGAGAGGAACCTGGAAGGAAGAAATGATCCTTGTTCACACACACACATATATGTATATATAGGTATATATATGCAAGCACGTATGGGTGTACATGTGTGTGAGAAAGATTTCTATCTGCTCTATCTTTAATCTTCTATCTATCATTTATCCATCATCTATCTACCATCTAGTACCTACCTACTTGCTAACCTCCAATATCACAAACTTGTTTTTCACCATTTTATCACTTCCCCAGTCTTGTTTGACTTAATAACAAACAATGAACAAACTGGTGTAAAACAGAGGACTGGATGGAGAAAGAGTTGATGTTGCAGACTTGAAATTGAAAACAAGATCATCAGCATCTGAATAGAGAAGAATGGATGTTAGTTTTACAAACAGAATAATAAATTCCATTCAGTGTGAAGCAAATTGGAAAAAATGCAGTACTTTTAATGACTTAACCAGCTGTGAATTGAAGGACATACAATACACATGGAATTTATTTTTTATATATTTTTCAGCATATGCAAGGACTTAGTTCCCCATCATCACTCATGGCAGTTGTTCAGCTAATTTTTGGCAGGTTGTAGAAACAATGTCTCCATAGTCACAAAGTGGCTCATTTCATTTATATAATGAATACCATTTAACATTCAAAAATAAAAACACATATCAAGCAGATTGCAAAAATACAAAGAGTACACGATGAAGTGGGAAGTCACTAAATTACTGTCCACCAGCTTTTCTATTTTATTGCCTAT
Source organism: Talpa occidentalis (assembly GCF_014898055.3). Classification (NCBI taxonomy): domain Eukaryota; kingdom Metazoa; phylum Chordata; class Mammalia; order Eulipotyphla; family Talpidae; genus Talpa; species Talpa occidentalis. The sequence goes on along the minus strand of NW_026555331.1, from coordinate 47,288,173 downwards.
ATGAACTAAACTAAACAATAGCAGATGCTTTAGTGCTTCTGATAGATACAGGATAATCTTCCTCTCTGTCACTCTCTCTGCTCAAGTATTCCTTCATTTTCAAGCATTGATACTTGCTGTTGTGGGGAAAGATATTCCTAATTTAAAAGTCCAAATTTCAGGTATTATATTAAGTCTTAAAAATGCATTATATTTATAATAGAATATATGTATATATATATATAAACATATATATACACATACATGTATATATCTTAATGTTTACTCTTCCATGTGGGCAGCTGGGAGGGAGAGAACTAAATTTTGGAAAGTATACGGCTTGTGCACTAACTTTTCCCAATTTATGCTCAGATAGTTTATATATCCTAATTCAATAGAGGGAGGAAATAAAGTGAAGTGAGGAAAGGAATGTGGCTTCACTCCGATGGCTGTCCTAAAGGAGGAGGACTATCATTTAAATACCTAATATCAGATTCTGTATGTTCCTTATCTCATTTACAAGTTATGACAGTGATTAAGTCCAGATTAAATTTCCTTTTTAAAATATTAAAACTTAAAGAAATGTAAGTGACCTATTCAAGGTATAATCCTCCACAATGGTGACTTTTATTCTTCCAGAGGTGGTAAAAGTACACACAGGAAGAAAGAAAAAAATTTTAAAAAAGGACTAGGGGAAAGAGATTCAGTACACATAAATAAAATGACCATTTAATTTACCACTTAGCCAGAATAATTTGGAGAATAAGAGACAAAACTACTAATATCACATAGGGGCCAAGATACAAACTGTAATTCTTATGGGTCAAAATAGGACATATTCCAACTCCAGACATAAGGAAGCCAAGACAGACAAGACATGCTATGTCTTGCATCTAAACAGGGCCAAAAGAAGACATCAGTTAAATAATTAGTCATTTCTAATGCAAACAAAATATATTTATTGTAAGTTTACCGTGGATGAGTCATTTAATAGTCACTAGAGTTTTAACAGTGATTAAGACATTAAGGTCCTATCTTCTTTGGAGGGCTTTAGGTAAATATTTAAGGAGGAAGAAACAAAGATAAGCAAGAAAATAAATGAAGAAATTATAAAAGTGATACCGACTATTAAAGAATGATGTCTCTTTAAAGTACAGTATTTTTTACCCCACTGTACATAGGCCAGTAGTTCAATTCTGGGAAAAGGGGGAGAAAAGGGAGAGAAGCTTTCAGAGAGGAGTCCCCTGCTTGGCTGAGAGCAATTCTGAGTAGGTGTCTGTGACTTATAATCAGTGAAAATGTAAGAATTTGAGAAGGTCCACTATGTGAAATGTGAAGGAAACACTTTCAGACAAAGAGAAAGGGCAAAAAGAAAATAAAAGGACAATGTACTAAAAATAGTCAGTTTGGCCAATGTGGCAACAACACTCTGTTCAAAGTCCTCTTGAAAAAAGAAGACAATAAATCAGTGACTGAAACTAGGGTTGGCCATTATAACATTAATTTATTCACATTATCTTTGCAAGTTTGTGTCAATGACTTTACTCAGTGTATCAGCCAGAGTTCAATTGGAAGAGCAGAACTTCAGCTTATGATATATAATGAGTTATATAATGTGGATTAGAACTGAAACATTTGTGGGACCAGATGGAGAAATCCGTGCAAGGTCAGAATGTTTGTGGGTCATAAGAAATTAAACATAGCTCCTGTGACCTGGGGAGAGGCAACTGCAAGAGTGGGAAAAAGTCAGGCAATGAGTTCAGGGTCAGGAGATCTGCAAAGCACATGCAGCTGGTAAGTTTAACTTTCAGGTTTGTCAGATGCTACGAAGGGTGAAAAAGAAATGAGTGACATGATTTGATAAAAGTTTAAGAAAAAAAATGCTGTTTTTTTTTTTTCTTTTTTCATTTTTATTAAGGTAGCATTGGTTCACAAAATTGTATATGGTTTACCAGTGCAGGTTCACCCTCGTCGGGTTTGTCCTCACACCACACCTATACCAAAGCACTGAAAGTTCCCACCAGAGCCCAGGGTGCCCCTCCTACTTTTTTTCTACACCCTTGGCAACACTTGCTTTTCCTGGTCTTTTTGATATGGGCCATTCTCAAAAGAGTGAAGTGATATCTAACTTTGTGTTAATCTGTAATTCCATTCCTATTGTGTAAAATGCTTAGATTTAACACAGTTTACCCATTTATATAACTTTTTTCTTTTTATTCATCTTTCCTTTACTTTTGTTATAAAGATAAGAATGTAAGTGTGATCACATTATAAGTGTTCAACTCTAGGGATATACTTACATATTCCTTGTATTTGTGAAAGTGAAATGGAAATTAAAATTGCTTACTTAAAGATGGGACTACTGGGAACAAAATATTTCTATTCCTATGTGTTAGGAAAACTTTTTAAATGGCTTTTAATGAACCTCATTTGCTGGTTTTCAGGACCCTGTGTCATCCCTCAAGTATGAACTGATCCTAGTCACCAATAGAATATAATAATTTCATGGAATAGTTGTTCCATAATTAGCTTACAAAATGTTGTCATTTCCAAACTGACAGCATATTCTCTCTATTTCTTAACTTGATTTCTTGATGAAACAAGTTGCCATTTGGAGAAAACTAAGGAGCACTGAATTGTAGGAGACCTCCAGTAACCCCGTAACCACTGCAAAAGTGAATTCTCCCAACATCCACTGAAGTTGGAAGTTAATCCCTTACACTTTAATGTGCAGATAAGACACCTGTCTGACACCTCGATTTGTGACCTGTGAGGGACTAGGTAAGTCACCCCAGATTTCTGACACATCACAACTCTATGGCGAGAAACATATGTTATTCCAAGATGCCAAAAGTACACATCACAGCTCTATGGCGAGAAATGCATGTTATTTTGAGATGCCAAAAGTTATGGTAAGTTGTTTTTCATAAACAGATTAAAAAATACACAATGAAATATAATTGCATTATGTTAAAAGAGATGATAGGCTGTTTTCCATCTCTGTGTAGTGAAGGATTTATAAATCCACCAAATCAGCAGCATAATACACAAGCATTCGATGTTGAGGCTCAATAATTGTTTGAGTTAGAAGGCAAAAGTTTTAAACACTAAACCTTCAAATAAAAAAAAAAAATATGGTTTCATTTTACCTATTAAGAAAAAGTATATTCTTTTTAAATTACTTTTTTAAGAATCAGATTGAAGTATGCTTACATGCTATAATATCTCCATTATTAAATATACCTCCTGAAATGCAATAACTGGCTTTCATAATGAATTTATTAGATCAGATTTTCTAGAAGCAGAGTCTGAAATGGAAGCTCTTGTTTAGATGTTTCTCTGAGGGAGTGCTCTCCTCCAGAAGAGTGAGGAAAACAAGAAAGGGCAGGGACTGCACTAAACAAAGACATTGTCTCAGTTGGAGATTAACTAGAGTCTGTGCCCACTGATTGTCTGGAATGTAGCTACAGGCCAGAGTCAGTTTTTCTCTTGAGGAGTGACCCAGTGTTTTGTATCCTGCCCGCAATCAGTTACTGTGGTAAGGGCTGCATAGCCTCCACGTAAAGAAAACCGCCACTTTCTAGAGAAAGCAGGACTTATTAGCCAATACTTATAGCAACTATGGAATAGGTGCCCCCAAAGTTAGAAGACGGCACCCATAACTTCCACCACAGCATTAAACATTCTGATTCTTTTTCCTTTTCAGCTATGCTGAAGAAATGGACCACACGTTTTTAGTCATGATGCTACATAAAAGTTCTCTATAAATGCTAACTTTAGAGCAGGTAATAAAGATTTTGAAGGTATAAATAACTTCTTTGGGGGAGCATGTAATAAATGATTTAGTAAATATTTATTGAGGAATTTTTTTTATATGTAAACAAATTATGAGTCTGTGAAGGAATGCAAAAATGTCTTTTTAAAAAGTATTTTATAATCCTGCCAAGAGGAATAGAACCTTTTTAGCTTTACTAATACTGTAAATGACTGAATGTTTAGCCAACATTTGATGAAAATATATAGGTTCTAAGTTGTAATAGATCCTCATTTTCTTAGAGATAAAAAATATTTCGTATTTTATTACAAAACACAACAAAACAAAAACAGATAATTATAATCACAGACATCCTGCAGGTGAGGAGGAGGGAGAGGGAGCAGAGGGAGGGAGGGAGGAGCACAGGGGACTGTGGTGATGGTGCAAGGGTACACTGGTGAAGGAAATTCTGTGGGGACTACACCTGGAGTGGGGAGCAAATATTGTCTAAAAATGAACAATGATGTAAAAATAAATTTAAAAAATATTTCATATTTTATTGACACAAATGATTTTATTGTAAGAGTTCTAATATGTACAAACTTAAAGTTAGGTCCCCATATATATGTAGTTGATTAAAATTGAGTGGCAAAGTTTAATATGGGATATGCTTATATTAATTCAAAATTATTGTTAAATGAAATTATTACAAAATCACATAGTCTCCAGGACCTTCCAAGCACCTCTCAGTTCTTATCATGTAAATTCTAAATGGAGGAATAGCACTTAATTTATAAAAATAAATAAAATAGGACTTTAGAAATAGAAAATATCACAAAGAAAGATATTTTTTAAGAAATAAAGAATTCTACATTATTGAATAATTGAAAAGAAAGGAGAGAGTATGACTCAGGAGGGAGGAGCAAATATGCATATGGGAATAAGGTGTATTTTAGGCAAAATGTAGATCATTCTGTTAGTAATCTTAGTTTCAGGATCATATAGCTATAATTATGGGACTTAAACGGTAATAGTACATAAGATCATGCAGTGCTTTGCACCAGGAACACTATTGAAATTTATATGAGCAAATGTAAATTAATATACCCATCTTCCCACTTTCTGAAATTCTTGTGTTTACATAATCATAGATAGTATCATCTACCTACTATGCTTGCTTTTTAAAATATGTAATTCTTTTTTCATTAAGGTTTACGACACTGTATATGATTCAGAAATACAGAATCTCATCTTCCCAGATGTATGTTACTATAAAACACATCCACCACCAAGTTACCCATAGTCCTCCTCCATACTATGTTTGTTTTTAATATGACGTCCACTGAGTTCACATTTACTTTATCTTTTGAAGGTTCTAGACTGGCTACTGATAAAGCAGATTCTAAATGTTCCCAGATTATTGCTTTTTAGTTAATGCATTCAATTTCTTTCCACATTTGACACTGACATTAGGTCAGCCCATCTCTGAAAGCATTGTGTTGAACAGAATGTCTTCATGTATTCCTCTTGTTCTTTGGCGAAATTGTCACTTGAGGGTCAAATTAGAGTTTATTTAACCAAAACCATAGCAGCATAATCAGCCTCAGTCCATTTCTTCCACTTGAGAATTTTCAGGACAGCTACTTGTAGTTCATTCCATGCTTTTAGAAAGCATTACTGTCTATTGGTTGCATTGTGTAACGATCTGAGTTTGGGTTTACAATTTTATATATTTATAGTTTCTGTTTGCTAGTATTTGATTTTCACCCTTGACTCCAGATTTTCTTTGCTACAAAAATGTTTACCCTTTTTAATGTTTTTCAGTGTTACATTTAATTTGATTAATTCATTAAGCCAACTCACAACATGTTATTTTACTTCATGTATCTTCTTTAATCTAGGAAAAAACTCTTATGAGATATATCATCAGGGTATGGATACAAACATTCTATATATTAATCAAATGTATATATTTTTTGTACATTCTGTAATAGCAAGAGGTAAGAGTATCTGATAAGTCATAAACATAGTCCTTTGAAATAGATCAAAGTGTTAAGTATGAAAGGACATATCTGTTGAGTTCAATAGTTGTTTTTTCAGCTATTTTTATTTCAGGAAATTCAGGAAACTTTATTTTAAATTTTGAAGAATTTAATTATGAAGAAACTTTATAAGTAAGGTGCTCTTTAAAATTTTAATCTCGGGCCTCCCCGGTGGCGCAGCGGTTGACACCGGGTCGTGAAGCTGCCCGCAGCCTCTGCAGCGCCTGTTCCATCCCTGGCTGCTCCTCTGCCACTGGAGGAGGGTCCTCAGGCTCTGGTGAATTCTCTCACCCTCCCGCGCTTCTGACTGTACCCAGTGCTTGTATAAATAAATAAATAAATATTTAATAAATAAATAAATAAAATTTTAATCTCATATATTTCTTTATTTTTTTAAATGTGCACATATTGTGTTTTTTTATGTCTCCAATATCATCATTAACAAAAATTATTCTATTAATAAGTCTAGAATTCACTCATATGAAAATAGATATTTTTTAGACATTTGAAATTCTGAATGTACAAAGATTAATAGTATCACTTTATGATTGTAGAGGTGATCCTGTAGTTCACATATATTGAATAATTTAGTCCTGACAATAGCATTGAACATAGTAAATTAATCACAGTCAGGTGCCTGAAAGAAATCATTCATAAGCTACAGCTCATTAATCTATAAATATTTAAGAGTCTAAGATATCTTACTGAAGAGAATAACTAAGCCTAAATTAAAGTAAATCTAAAACTAAACGCCTCTGTATACAATTTATGTTATTTTTCTTTGGTCCGAGCCTCATTGTGCCCTCATCTAGCGGAGAGTTCATGGCTGATCACACCAATGCTTTCAGGACACAGTCCAGGTCTGTTGTCACCAAACATCCAGTTTAACGTCAAAGTTTATTCTTGGAAAAAAGTAGATAATAAGGGCCTCCCTGGTGGCACAGCAGGTTGAGCACAGCTATGTGAAGCTGTCTGCAGTTTCTGCAGCATGGGTTCGAGTCTCAGCCGGCCAGGGAAATACCCACATGGTGCAGCAGACCTCTCCTGTCTCGCCCGCTGCTCCTCTCAGCAGTGCTTTCAGTTGTCTCCCTGTTCTGCACCGTTCTCTGTCTCTGGTGAATCCTCTCATCCTCCCGCACCTCTGGCCTGTACCCCAGCTCTTGTATAAATAAAATAAAATCTTAAAAAAAAAAAGTAGATGATGCGGTATAAATAATTATGTAAGGCTATTTTGGAGAGGGGGACCATATTCTTTACAATATCCTATGGATATCAAAAATATAATAAGCTTAAATTGTAATTCATTACTTTTAACTCTCCAAGCTTATTGCTGTTAAGGATCTCATCTCAACTACAAAGGCATAATTTTAGGAAGCTCCTGTTTTCTGTCAATCCAGACCCAAATAAAATCATTACTAATCTTATTAATTTTACCTTCTAAGAACATATCCAATGTATTCCCCTCTCTACCCAAGGTTTCACATTTTTTTGGTCAACAGTTACTTGAACCACTGGGTTTCTAAGATCTCTGCTTCTAGCTTGAGTCCTAAAAATTAAATGTGACTTTGACATTCTGGTTTTTAAAAAAATTTAGAAATTTCTCAAAATTATTTTAATAAATATTAGAAAAGTATGATAATGGACTAAAAATATATACACTAACAAATGAAGAGAAATTGAAAGGCTGAGACTTATACCCACACTTAGATGGAGAGTTAATTTATGACAGATGAGCCAACAATATACAGTGAAGAAACCAAGGATTCCAACAACAGCAATTTATTCTTTAATTAGCTGTTTCTGTAATTTTCAGCATTTGTATTTGAAAGCTAGCTGTGACAAATTAAACATTTTCTGAAAATAATAAAGTGTCATCTTTCATATGACAGTAATGACAAAATGCTCTGGATATATAATCCATGTAGCCACAATCAAAGGACACTTTTCCATAAAGATGCAGCACAAGTACTATCTTGCATTCCCATTTTTGTCAATCTAGTTAGAAAAATCTGTGGTCTAGACTTTTGCTTTATACACCTGCTTAAGCTTTAATTTTATCCATGGTTCTTAATTTGCATATTAACTCTGTCAAATAGTATAAATAAAAAATGCATAAAAATAGAACAAAAACAAAAAAATGCTAAGAAAAGGCTAATTAAAAAATTTGTACTACCAGGTTTGGGACATTTCTTGGTGAACAGTACTTTTCAATTCAAAAAGGAGACCTCAAATGTAACAATGGTTATGTATTGCTGATTAGAGTAGATATTTTCAGATTAATGAGTCACTATATATGGTTATTATGTCATTAGATTATCTAAAACATTGAATATCTAAGATGACTGAAATGTAGCTGTCATCAGTTTTTTAGGAAATTTTGAGGTTAAATATTCCTGGTGAATTAAAATTCTTAGATGACTAGAAACTTAGTTTATATTCTATCATACCTTTCAAAGATTTAAGATATAGGATACTACAAACATCACTCCACAATTCAAACATGTAAGCAGAGCTTAGGTACATTTAGTAGATATGTGCCCTCCAACTTCCATAATTTCTGTCTTTTTTTTATGGTGGCAAAGTCATCAGGTATAAATCTATAACAAATTCAGGGAGTTTTGTTAAATCATTTTCTTACAAAATCCTATAAAAATAGGGACTATAAATTGGTTAGCATGCGTTGCCAATGGCAGCACTTTTTTTTTTTAAATGAAAATTTTCATTGTCGATGGATTTTGTGCAGAGCCTTTGGAGGTTGTTCAAATCGCTAGCAGTCAGTTTAACCATGCTAATCTTTATACCTGAGAGCCTAATTCTTAGAAAAGTTTTTGGCATGTTTTCATAGACAACTCATAATAATTATATGAATGAACCATGGATTCTAGTTGTCTGTGTCATAATCATCTCATTTTATGTTTTGGAAAATGTAAAGAAAAGTCACTTTCCCCCAATTACACACCATGTACCCACACACAAATAGCCATAATCTTTTGGAAGAAGGTTCTGAGCATCCATCTGAAATGAATAAATATTTCTTTGTAATGATAATATTAAAAATAGTCTGTATACATTTGAACTGAGCTAGTACAACTATAAACATGTATTCTATTTAGCCATTTCATGTGTTTACAGTTTTATAAGGCATACATAGTTACTATAGCAACCACTTAGAATAAGTATGCCATAAAACTTACTCTATTCTAGTAAAGAAGGTCACTTTAACAAAGTATGTGGGACACATTTTAAATTAAAGTCAAATTACTTTTTATTTTTTTTTCTGAGAATTCTGTTCCATAAATCATATCTGCTGTATTTAAATTTTATTATCTTGGAAAGAAAATACACTCAAATGGTCACATAGCTTAATCGAAAAGAATATACCTAAACCACGCTATACAAATAGTTCCCCAGTTTGCTGGTACTGCTGGTCAGGGAAGAAGTTGTTATAATCTATATGATTATGCTTTATTTTGTCATTCCCTAAAATTCTTACAATGAAAAATTTAATTTGCTTACCTTGCCATTTTTTTTTTATTTTGTAATTTTTTTTTTTTTATTGAGGTTGATTTACATTGATTTACACTGTTGTCAGTATTTTGGGAGTACAGGGTAGCCCTCTTTGCAAGTGTAGTTACCAGAGTGCACCTTACTATTATTTTCAATACTCATTTTCAATTTTCCAGAGCAGTCAATCTTAAGACTGATTGTGACTCATTATAACATATTTTAGTAGCAGAAGCTAACATTCTACAGGGTAAAGAATTACCTTAGATATACCTTAAAAGATATACCTTAGAAGTATTTTAACTGTATTTGAAATTTTATAGTTTGACACTTCAGTGAACTGGCCAGTTACAATGGACATTTACTGTATTCAGTTTACTGGTTTACTTTAGAGTTCTCTGAAACAGACTGAAAAGTTGCTGTTCACTTGGGCCCTCTGGAAAGAGAGAGGGCAATGACCTCTCTCATTGGAGAACCTCTTGGCGAAGCTCCATTCTGATCAAGAGTCACTTACTAATTAGATAACATACAGCCTACTTTCTGCTGAATAGTGGCTATCCCCCGTCTTGTGGGTGTAAAATATTAAATATGATATATATGTGTGTGTATGTGTGTATACATATACATATACATGTATATATGTATATATCATACAGTCTGATATTACAAAGGACATTCAATACAAATATATGAAACTTCCAAATGGGTCCAAATAATTTTCCATGAAGTTAACCTGGTATCAGGAATATCAAAACACTCATTTTGAAATGAATTCATGAGTACATATTTACTTAAGAATTTAAAATTTTTCATCTCACATGCATGATTTACTTTGTTTCTTATTAAAACATATTTCATTCATGACCATGTTTTTTCTTTATTTAAAAAGTTGGGTTAGAGTGACACAGCTTAAACCAAATCATAAAAGAGCTATAAACTGATATTTATGAGAAAGCAATTTTGGATACACCATTTAATAAGGCCATGCCTACTCGAATTTGGTGATTATAAGGGGTCTTAATATATGTGTTGGCCTATAAATATGTATCTATGTATCTATGTATCTGTCTATCTATCTATCTATCTATCTATCTATCTATCTATCTATCTAGATAGATAGGTAGATAGATACATATACAAAATAATAGAATTTTAAAAATATCTGACATAGGGTCTCCCTGGTGGCGCAGGCAGTTGAGCGCTGCACTGTGAAGCTGTCTGCAGCCACTACAGTGCCAGTTTGATCCCCGCTGGCCGCTGAGGTGCCCACATGGTGAGGCAGACCTCTCCTATCTTGCCCGCTGTGCCCCTCAGCAGTGTATTTCGGTCGGTCTGACTGTTCTGTTCCCCTGTCTGTCTCTGGTGAATCCTTTCACCTTCTCATGTATCTGGCCTGTACACCGGTTCTTGTATAAATAAAATAAATCTTTTTTAAAAAAAGAAACAATAAAACCATCTGACATAAATAGCACATACTCTTCAATATAAAGTTATTTTCACTGTTTTCAGTGCAACTGCTGGGTTTACATAAAAATGTGTCCATAATTTGAATGCTAAAATTCATGAAAAGAGATTAAATTTATAGCAGAGTTAATTGCAGAGGATGTGACAGTTTAAGCATTATAGTCAAAGACCCTACACTGGCTTATGGAATTTAAGTGCAAAATCTTTGCATCCTTGGGTCTCTTTGTCAGGAGTAGATAATTATTAGCATAAAACATTAAAAATGGACACATAATTTGATCAGTTAATTGATTTGTAGGGTCTTTAACTTCACCTTTATACTTGCTCTTTCAAAGATTACCTTCACATTGTATAAATTTCAACAGCATATAAAAAGGCAATATGTTGCTTACTTTAAAGACAATTATTTCAGTAAAACAGTGTTAAGGCTTTGTGGATTCAGAATCCAGGCCACATGGTATCACTTTGAATTCAATTTAAACAAGTTTGACTAATCTCACCCTGCCTAAAAGAACTATAAATATTAAGCTGTGACTAAAAGCATTTTGTGATATTCCTGTCTCCTCTTCAAATCCTGGCTCCCCTTTAGTTAATTTGCAACAGCTTTTACATCTGGCAGGTGACTTGATCCATGATCCACCAAAAAATTTTCAATTTTTCAAACTCTGCACAATGGCACTTTTTTTTGGTTGTTAAAAATCATAGTTTATGTTTACATTTGATCTTTTGTCCAAGTATCCCTAAGCATTCCCTTTTCAAATCCCCTAATGTATTTTTATACAAATTTCATTCTCATTTTACAGAAGATAGAATGTCAATATAGGAGATGAATATCAGTCTTAGTGTTCAGAGGATCAAGAGGGAGGGGAATGACTTTTGTCCTCTGAGAAGAAAGTTGAGAACTTCTATCCAATTGTGAATATGGCAAAACATAAGTAACTGTATCATAAATGTGAAAATGTGCTACAAGAATAAAAAAGTAATTCAGCTATGTTTTCTAGTAGCATGTGTTGTTCTTTAGGCTAGACTTGTGAAGACATTTTGTAAAAATTGAATAAAAGTAGTTAAACTTCCTTTTTAGCAAGAAGCATTATTTTGTGGTGGTAATACACTGGATTAGTTCAGGTTTTACCATCATCATTATCAAAATAAATAAAGGTTTCAAGTTACCACATTTATCAAAATTGTTCTACAAACTGTATAGTACACCTTTTTTTTTTTTTTTACAAAATCTAATTATAATAAATTTGCAGCATTTAGCTTTAAGAAGCATTTTTGGACAATTCCCTCATGTTTATTTGTCACTTGAATTCTTTAACCCTTTGTAAGTTGATGCAGATACATTGCAAACAAATATTTTTATTTTCTTTTCTAAGGTCCTGATATCTCAACAGATTCAAATGTCACAATAACTCCTAGCAATATTTATAAATGAATTCTGAAATGTAATGCTGATACTAGTGGAAGTATGTTATCTTTCTTAATTTAAGGAATTGTGATCATTTATATATTTTTTTCAGAAAAATGAGTTATTAAATATAGCATGTTAATATAGTTATTACTTTCTCTAGCAATTCTACTAAAAAATTAAAGGAAGTACAGGTTTTGCTTAGTGGTGAGACTAGAATTTAATAGTAAAACTTTTAATCTTGTTGGTTTTCTTTGTGATATGACTGGGGTTTTTGGAGAAAGCGCTCCTTGATCTATTTCTAGCAATGAAGGCATCTAGATCAGTAGCCCTTGAGGAACACCCACATTTTTCAGATCATCAAAAGGCTCACATCAGTGTGGTGAATACAACCCCTCCTGAAGAACAAAGGGGCAACTCTACAGAGAACACCTGATTGTACCAGATCAGAAGGACAGCATTTGACCCTGGTTGAGAAAAAAAGAGGTAACGAAAGAGAAAAGTTGAATAAATAAAAATACCACCATCAAACTGCAAACTGTTACCAACTGATGGATGCTGTTCACTGAGTATTTGTTTTTGTGTGTTTGTGCAATATTTGACATCTCCTGAAAGGAACATAAAATATCCAAAGTTCATTTTTAAGTTATATAGTTTTGTGACTGCCACAAGGTTTCACTTGTGTCATTAAATTTACAGAAAGTGTTGAAGGAAAGAAAACTCGGGGGAGCCACAGATGTTTGCAGTTTTCAGTGCAGACTTGAATATGTGCAACTGGTTTTTAAACACACGTATGATTTTAGTTGATAATTTTCATATGTGCTTTCAATCAGTATTGCATTAATTAGAAAGAGATTCGTAATTATTTTCCTATGACCTGTTTTGGGTTAGGCCAAATAGTTATGTTCTATATTTCTTTTACTGATCTTTGCATTATAAGGTTTTCTCCTCCAATATTTCTCTACATTTCATTTCTCATTAGTTCCTTACTGTCAGTCTTAGTTAATATCATCGCTTTGGGGAAAATGCCCTAATTATCTAGTACACAGAACATATTGGATGGGTTAATATTTTGGGTGCATACTTAAAATAGGCATTAATATGTATGAAGACATTCTCAATTGCAATAAAAATGTTAAAACCAATCCTTAAATATTGACCTTTAGTGAACTTCATCTGAAAGATTTTGAAAGAATTGGTACAAATATTTTATATTTTGACATATAAGATCTTCTAAATACAAAACAAACCTATAAGAAACATAAAACTTAGAAACTAAGTGGGAAAATGTCCAACATTGAATTTTTCAGCAAGAATTCTATGAAATGATTCAATATTAATTAATTTACCAGAATGAATTCTCCTTCACATATACAAAAATTGATTTGGGGAATCCAAATTATTAACTGATTAGTATTTAGTCTTGCATATTTGAGTTGATGGTTTATTTTAATGACTTTATTTGAATTTGCTGGTAACAATTGATTTGAATGAGCTGAATCAACAGATATTTAATCATCCCTTTTATTATTAGAAAATAAATTTTCAAATATCTAGTCAGGGATAAAATTAATTTCTTTAATATATATTTTTCATTTAAAATTTTTATCATAAGAAGAAAATATCCTCATAAGGTAAGTACTCTTCAATTGCTTAAATTTTTACTTTTAAACTGTGACCTTTGGAATGAAAAATACTTTTTAGCACAAAATTTGTGGCATCAGTGAAATAATATGCAAGGCTAGTGAGTATAGAAATTTGAGAGTTTGAGAATAGAGAACTACAACCAAGGAGCATGTGTTTGACAAAAATCCATAAGAACTAGGGGTTTCACATTTCACTCAATTCCATTATATTCAATTCAACAAACCTTTGTGAAACACTATACTGTGGGAGATACAAAGGTGACTGCCAGAGTCACCATTTTTTGAAATTTATCTCTTATGGATGATATTTGAAGGGGGAGGTGCGGGGAAGTCACAGCTCATCACTGCATTATCCTTTGGGACTAAAAGACGCATCAGTACTTTTACTGCATCTTCTGCACTACAGAAATGCTAGGAAGTCTGTTTTGCATTTCTACAAACAAGGAGAACAGACAAGTATTCTGAGTGGATGGAGTAAGTTTCTGCCAGTCTGGAGTCCCGAATTCAATGCACTTTGGGATTGAGGCAAGTGATACAAACACCAAAAGCTACTTGGTAGATAACATATAAGAAAAATTTGGTTTTTGACCTTGACTCCTGGCTTAACAAAAGATGTGATTTGTGTGTAAATCTCTTAAGAACATTAGGTCTTTTTTTTCTCATTAGTAAGACTGAAATGCAAAAGAGCACTGATATTCATTTATTTTACCTATAAGACATTCATTTTCATCTGATTTAACCTAGAAAAATGAAGATGTTTAAATTCAAGGTCATTTTTCTTATGATCATTAGATACTTGATGAGATTGCATTTGGAGGAAAACTGAAATCATTGGGTTGAGAGAATGGATAGACAATAAAAAAAAGAGAGGAGGCTTTGAGACAAGAACTGGTGAAAATGGAAAATTAAGGTCTTGAATGACTGAGTAAAATATGAATTCTATAATTTGAACTTATTGGAGTAGCTCAGATCTATATGAATCAGATTCTTATAGAAGAAAACAGCAATAACTATATAAAAAAATCCAAATCACTTTTAAGTCTTCAAATGAGGAGAAGAAAACCTGATCTAGCATTGTCAGTTTATAATGAATCAAAATACGCAGGGCCTCGCTGGTGGCTCAAGGGGTTAAGCACAGCACTGTGAAGCTATCCTCAGCCTCTGCAGCACGAGTTGGATCCCCAGCCGTCCAGGGAGAGACCTCTCCTGTCTTGCCCGCTGCCCACTTCAGCAATGTATTTCAATCAGTCGGCCTGCTCTGCTCCTCACTGTGTCTCTGATGAATCCTCTCACCCCACGCACCTCTGACCTGTACCCAAGTTCTTGTATGCATAAAATATTTTTTAAAAAGCCATGGAGGTGAGATTAACAGTAAAGAAGACTGGAAGAGAGGGCAGAATTTTATAAAGGATTTGGAATTCATCCAATTGGCATATCTCACTGGAAGCTTTAAAAATGAAGTTTCTGGTGGAATAAATTCATATAACCTTATGCAAGAAAACTCATGCCTGGGCCTCCACGGTAGCACAGCGGGTTGAGCACAGCACTATGAAGCTGGCTGCAGAGGCTGCAGCACCGGCTCGATTCCTGGCTGGCCAGGGGGATACCCACTTGGCGAGGCAGACCTCTCCTGTCTTGCCCGCACTCCCCTCAGCAGTGCTTTCAGTCTGTCTGCATGTTCTGCTCCCCACTCTGTCTCTGGTGAATTCCCTCACCCTCCCGCGCCTCTGGTTTGTACCCCAGCTATTGTATAAATAAAAAATAAATCTTTTTTTTTTAAAAATAAAACTCACGCCTTCTTAAACATGTCACAAACTGAGGGAAAAATAGATATATGCACACATACACAGCAAAAAGATATGGTAACATAACTAGATTCCCTTAATATAAAGCTTAAACACAAATAGTGATTCAGTGATAAAAAAAGTTTTGTTTGTATTGTTCATTGCCTAATTTTATTCCTAATTGTTCCTAATTTGTTCCTAATTGTTCATTGCCTAATTTATTCCACCCATGTCTACCTAAAACATCTTTTATTCGTAAGTACAAAACACTTTTTATAAAACAGTTAATTTCTTAGCATTGAAAACAAGCCCAATGAAAACAGAAGAAATTTCAGTAAATAAAATTTCACTCTCTTCTTTGAGTACTATGGTGTTGAATGTTACCTGTGCCTAAAAGCCTTAGCAGGAATTGCATATAGACAGTTCTTGAGACATAATTAAGTGGCTGTTTTTGATGACCAGGTTTTCAGATATTCCCATGTTGAAATGCTTTCATTTTATCTTGAAGAAAATAAAAGGATTTCCTGAATAAAAGCAGACTATAAACTTCTAGTATTTGGAGTTCTTACCAACCTACTTCAACTGGTATAAAGAATTAAGGCTTATATAATTGCTTAAAAAATCAGCAGAATATTACTCTTTTTAAATTTCCAAGTTCTTTAATTGCATAAATGAAAGTAAGTGGTCAAAAAGAGTGAGACTTTATATAACAAGGACACAACATTTTTCTCAGCATACCAATGAAAATAGTATGTTGTGACAAAGATTCTTCTCTTGACCAAATTTTAATCAGGCTCCTTGAATCTTCTCCTAGACCCATCTGTACACTTCCTTGTGAAAATTTAATTTTAACCAAAACCTACTAAGTCAATTTCACCAAAATTCCTTAACATCAGTATCTAAATCAGGTTCCTCATTTCCATCACCCCTCAGGTAATGTCTATTCATCTTGTCCTGTCTTTGACAAAGAGGCTTTTTGGTTGGTTTGGTCATAATCACCCTTTCCCCAGATGTTTCTTAGTAATATTCTATCCACTGACCTTCACCCTGCTTCTTGACCACACATTCCCAATTGCTCATACTGGACTCAAAATTGTACCCCATTCTATACTGAGATCTCTTTTTCCAAATTGTGATATTCCTGGATAAAATGGTTTTCACACTTTAACTGCTGTTTAACTCTGGCTTTTCTTCGACAGTTATAAATGTACTTTATGTATATACATCATCAATACTGAAAGTTTGACCTTTTGTGAAATACACTTGATAATGCTATTATCTTATATAGGGAGAATGAGTTAGAACATATCAAGGAAATAAATGAATGGACAGCTAATAATTAATATTGCCTGTATTTGGAGTAGGCATGGAGTGGACAGTCATGTCAATGGAATATAAGCTATTTGGTAACATGAATTCAAATTCAACTCAAACCTAAAAATCCATTTTAGAATTATAGAAACTGTTATGGAAACAACCTGTGTGCCCAGTGACAGATTAGTGGACTAAAAAGATGTGTGTGTGTGTGTGTGTGTGTGTGTGTACTACTCAGCTATAAAAATAGATGAAATCTTGTCATGTGTGACATCATGGATAGAACTGGCAGGGATTATAAGTGAAATAAATCTAAATAAGAAAGACAAATACTGGATGATTTCACTCATATGTGGAATTAAAAAAAAAAAAAAAAAGAACAGGGAAAACAAACCATTGGAATGACTGAAGGATTGAAGGTACCAGAAGGGAGGGAGGATAGTACAAAGGATAGAGGAGGCCTAGTCCGCTATGGTGGATGATTATTGATAATTTGGTCATGGATGTGGTGTACTAATGCACATTTGAAGAGGCAAGAACCTACTTCTAAAACATATACAACTTTGTAATCAACTATTACCACAATTTAAAAAAATGAAGTCATAATCTAGCAAAAAAAAATTGTGGTGGTTCAGATTCTAGAGGTATTCTTCAATTATTCATCTGTACATTTATCTGCCAAATTCTGCCAGATAATTTTCTGTTCTCAAAATGAAGATATAAATAAGAGATTCAAAATTCTTCTCTAAGTTGCCTATATGTTAGCAGACAAGAAAATAAAAAAGTGGAAAATACAAATTTTATATCTCATTTTAAAACAAGGGATGGCTATGTTAAAAAGCATATCCTGACTTAAGGTTAATTTTGTTATTGAAAATGTCATATCTTGAAATGTGTGAAGGGGAGAATATATATAAATTTCCAGCTACAAGAGAGATAAATTATGGGATATAATGAACTACATGGTGATTATAATCAATAATAAAGTATTACATATTTGAAAGTTGCTAAGAGAGTAGAAAGTTCTCACAAGAAAAATATTTTTCACCTTTGTGACAAAAAGTTTACAATGTATGGTGGCAGACGTTAACTAGACTTGATGTGATCATTTTGCAATATACACAAATATTGAATCATTATCTTGTATACCTAAAGCTAATATGTATGTGCCAATTATGTGTCAATAAAAATATGATACATTGACATTACATAATTTTTAATTTCTACTAAATAAATAGGCAACATGGATACCATAGTCCATCACTCAGATATCTTCTTTTGTAACAAGATGCTCATTTCCTCAGACGACTAAATGATGATGGTTCACAGCTTTGCACCTTTTCAAGGCATTGCCTTCAGCAGACTGGAGCAGCCTTGATCAATAGTGAGGCCTCTTCTCAGGTGAGCCTTTTCCTCTGCCAAATTGCGCTTCCCTCACTTCCTTAAACATGTCAATTCATAAGGACCCACCAATAAACTTTTTTTTCATGAAAATCTCTATATTGGAATCTGTCTCCTAGACACACCATAAACAGTATATCTAGAGAGTAGTAATTTGGGAGGTGTCAGTATTTGCAAAAATCAATTTTATGCAAGTATGAAGTTGTAGTTGAGTACAGGTATTTGTTTCAGTAATACATAAAGGTAGCATTCATAGTATTTCTTGCCAAAAGCATATCAATTCTCATATTTTCTTAAAGATTACAATAGCAGAAACAGGTATTCCAGGTACAGGCCAAATTCTAGGATCTAAAAGAGCATCCCTTGTTTAGGCAATTGGGAAACATTGGGGATGTCAATTCTAAGAAAGCACAGGCTTTGTGCATGATATACATTTAACATTTATTCCAAGAGCAAGGGAGGTAAGAGACAAGGTCCACTGCAGAATAAGTAAAGTGATAACATATTTTAATTATTTGCTAGGAAGATCACTGATGGAACAATGGCTTTGATTGAAACAAGAATGGAGTCATGGCACTGGAGACTGTTTCCAATACTCCAAAAACTATGGTTGAGTTTAGGCTAAACTTTGCTTAGACTGCAAACACTGCAAATAAGCAGATTAATGCCATACAGATAAAGATATTTTTGTACTACAGAAAGCAATGTATTGGGTATTTATTAATGCAACAAATATTTATTCAGCATTTATTATATTCCACTGAGCTATATATGAATGACAGGAATGTTTTGAATCTATGTAATTTTATATGTGATTGTGAATCAGGTCAGCCATTGGTATTTGTTAGTTTTAGTATGTCTTCTCAGCTATAAGCAGTATATTCCTTGGTGTTGATAGAACTGGGTTCTAATCCTGCATCTGCCACTGATGAGTTCTGCATCTTTCGAAAACTGCATAAAGATTCTCAGTTTCAGTTTCCTTCTTTGTAACAAGAGACTGTAACCTCTAAGGCTACAACTTTACTAAGTGTCTGTGTTCAAAAGCTTCTGCTTGTTGTCAAAATATAATCTTTATTAATACATTTTACTAAATGTTAATAGGTGTTCTATAGTTAAATATGCTGAGGTAAGCATGAGTTAAATAAATTCAGAATATTTTATTACTAGAGCATTTCTCAAGATATTAAATATCCGAATGTTCAAGGAAATGGTATACAATACCTTATTCCTGAACAGATTTAAAAAAAAATGAAATACCATTGGTTTATATATGTGATAGTAGATTGCAACATAGGCCCACCCTCAGCCCCAGGTAGAGGCACCATATTGCACTCACCACCAAAGCACTCATAGTCTGCATCCCTGCTCCCTTCCCACTTTTTCCTCCTCCTCCCCCCTCAGTTCTATTGTCAGATGTCAAGGGTTATTATTATTATTTTTGTAAAGATTATGCATACAAGAGCTGGGGTGTAGGCTAGAGGTGGGCAGGGTGAGAGGATTCACCAGAGACAGAGCGGAGAGAACAGGCAGATCCACTGAAATACACTGCTGAGGGGAGCAGTGGGGAAGCCAGGAGAGACCTGCTGGGCCATGTGGGTCACCTCCCTGGCCTGGGATTGAACTCTTGCTGCAGTGTGGGATTACTTCATAGTACTGCAACTCAACCCCTCGCGCCACAGGGAGACCCCTCAAGGGTTGGTTTTAAACCAAACATATTTTAACCAAGAAACCATCTCTAAACTCCACCTGGAGTATCAGTCAAATGTTAAACCTAAATTTATTGAGCACTGTGGCTATCTCAGTAGAGAAACAAACAACAATAACAATAAAAAATCAAGTCATAAAATAATCCATGGAATTTATAGAGCAGACAGACAATAATCAAATGATATTAAAAAGCCCACATATATATTTACCCTAAATATCAAATGTTTTGAAGGAAAATAGAACAGAACCAAGGATTTAAAATCCTAAGAGGTGGTTACCTCCGTGTGATTTTACTCACTAAGGAAAGACTTGGGAGGATATGGGAGGAAGTCATAAGTCTGAGGTAAGATCAGAGGGTGTTTTTAGGATGAAAAGGATAAAAAATATTCATGAAAATATCAGTGTGCTAAAATTGTAAGCTAGGGAACAAACCAGCACACTGTTGTGACTGAGTGCTGAACACAAAGGCTGAGCCTCACAGTGGAAAAAGAAGATAGATGCAAATAGGGCAATCCAGAAAAATTGTACAAATTTTAGTATGTTTTTGAAAGAGGCATAATAAGGATTAATGTTGAGACTAATATTTGGAGACATTTAAAGTATATTATCAGGGCCTCCCTGGTGGTGCAAGGGGTTAAGCACCGCACTATGAAGCAATCCACAGCCTCTGCAGCACAAGTTCGATCCCAGCCGGCCAGGGAGAAACACACATGGCGCAACAGACCTCTCCTGTCTTGCCTGCTGCTCCCCTCAGCAGTGTATTTCAGTCAGTCTGCCTGTTCTGTTCCCCACTCTGTCTCTGGTGAATCCTCTCACCGCCCCCCCCCACATATCTGGCCTGTACCCCATTTCTTGTATGCATAAATAAACAAATCTTTAAAAAAAGTAAAGCATATTATCAGGAAAAACTTCTTTGAAACAATTGCATTTAAAATGAGACCAAATGAAGAGAAATCAGTTTTGTAAAGATATGTTAGAATGTTAAAGATTTAATATTTTTTGAGTTCAGGAAAAAATGTGGCTGTAGAATATAGAATGTGAAGAACAGAGTCAAGCAATTATAAGAACAATTAATACAGAGCCTTGCAAATATTTTAAATTTTATTCTTTCTGTATCAGAAACCCATGGTAATGATTTAAGCAGAGAACTAACATGACACCATTTATGTTTTTTTAAAAAATCCTCTTTTTGAGTAAAAGATTAGCGAGTTCATGAATGGGAGCTTGGAAGAAAGGGAAAGGAAAAGCTTAGGAAGATTTCCCTTACAGATGATAATCACCTGGCTGTAATTCTGAGGAAACACAACACTTAGATACCATATACAGCAAGAGAAGTCAGGAGCAGAAATTACTCAAAGTTGGCAAGTAACCAGTGAGGTCAGCGAAAAAAGAGAAGACCCAAAGCAAAAGAAGGACATTTTTGTGTGGTAAATGAAAGGCCTTTACTAATTTATTTTATGTTACTCTATTATTAAAATACAACCTATATCTAAGAAGCAGAATATATGAATCCTTAAATCATAACACTTATTTGTGACAATATAATCACAGGATTTTGGAGCATAATAATACAGAAGGAGAAAAATCCAATATACATTGATGGATATAACATGAAACTTGATAGTGTGAGGAGTAGTTTAAGAACTAGATTGATTCCAAAATTTCCCCAAGTCTCCATGTATTAGCATAAACAATTTATAATTCTTTAGATTGAATCCATTTAAAGAGCACTACATTTTAAAATATGGAGGACTGAGAACAGCTAAGATTAGCTATGAAAACCAGTGAATATAGTCTTAATATCATCCTGTTTATTTCCTAGAAATAGGGACACAGTCTTCCATCTGCAGCCTCTGCAGAACTACTATCTCTTGTGGAGGAATTTCAGTCTCTATGGAGACTGCCTGCATTTCAGTCAGTCAATTAGAGGTGAAAGGTATTCCATTTGCAGTCACCTAAGCCAGAGTCCACCTATTTTTTTTCTTCATTCTTTCAGCCAAATGATATCTTCTTATCTAAAGAAAAAGAAAAAAAAAAAAAAACAAAACCCTGAGTATCATGGCCATTTAATTTGAGCTTGTCCTGTCCTACTTACTCTTTTTCCTTTGTTTCAAATGGCAGCATTCACTGAAAATCAGATAAAGAACTGTATTATTATGCTATCATCTTTGAAAGCTCCATAATTGTAGCTTTTCTCTCCAAGTCACTAAAATAAAACATCTATTTCTACACTAAATATTAATTTATTTCCAGTTGTACTTATTATATTATTTACTTATGTGTACTTCCAACCTTTTCCAGTGGTGACCTTATAGTATGGAGAATGATTTCTAATAACACATAATTTCACGAGAAACAATGAAAACTCTACAGATTACAAGTTACCATTTTTCAAAACTACTTTGATATTTTTTTCTAAAGACATAAATGAGTGCTGTGACTGCCTTTGTTTTAAATTTAGTCACATCACTGGAAAAAAGAAGTCACATTGAGTGTGAATAGATCTAACTGATTTATGTCTTGATTAGAGCAATTAATATTTATATAAAATGCTCAGGAATGAAAGAACAATAAACAACACAAAATATTTTCCAGGAATAATTAACTTCAAAGTTTGTGTTATTGAATTTTTCCTTTTATCCTTACTCCTCAGCAAATGTAAAATGTGGTGGTAGTCATTTCTAATCTGAAACTTTTGTGGTTGCAAGTAAAAGAACTCCAATTCCATAGACATCAACCAAAAAAAAAGAGAATTAATGTAGAACTTATCAGGAGTTTTAGACATGGCTGCTCTTGCTTCATTAAGTCTTTTTCAACCTCTTCTGTGCTTTTCTCTGAATCGGTCTCTATTTAAAGTCAGGTGATCCTTGAGGTGCCACTGAGGTGCCATTATTCCTAAGAATATCTTCAAGTTTACATGTTAAACTCTGAGTTACTACAATTTTTTTTTTTTTTGTAGTTTTGAACTGGCTTATATCATGTAGTCAGCCAATTCTAACCTAACTGTTATAGACACACTCATACATATATAGGCCTGTGGGGTTTCATTAAGTAGGGTTACAGTTAGCAGATCAACCTAATGCTATGGTACTTAAAAAGGGAGACTTTCTTACCATGATGGAACCAAAAGCAAATAAGGAAGCTCCTTCACAAAGTGAAAGCAAAAAGTTTTGAGGGCCATAAAAGCCATACTGAAAAGTGTTTACAGCCACAAAAAAAAAGAAAGAGAGATTGACCTGTCACCCACTTTTTGATGGTCCTCTGACACTGCAACTCTGAAGGTAACCCAAATGTCCTGGGAAGAGCACTCCCAGAGAAACAAGCTTGAGCACTTTGCCATCACCAAGTTCCCTCTGACCACCGAGTTAACCATGAAGAAGATGGACTATATGTACAAATTTGTGTTCACTGTGGATGTCAAGGTCAACAAGCAATGGATCAAACAGTCTGGCAAGAAGCTCTATGACACTGATGTGGCCAAACACCCTGACAAGAACTAAAGGAGGAACAGTTCAACTGGCTCCTGACTATAATACTTTCAATGTTGCCAACAAAATTGGGATCATTTAAATTAAGACCAGCTGGCTAATTCTGTTTTTTTACCATAACAAAAAATAGAAGTAATGTTTCCTTATAGAAAGTTAGATTACTCTTTCTAAAGAAGAGAATATGGATGATGAGCAAAAACTGGAGATAAACATACAAACTTCATTAAGCTTGATGTTTCCACTCTCATAACTTCCACTCTTATAACTTCATCTATCTTTGACATGACCTCAATTTTTAATTTCTCATGACTCTACATTAGATTTTGCATTGTAAATATTTAATCTCTAAATATAACCTACTATCTTCATATCTTTGCAAACTTTTCAACCTCAATATATATACTTCTGGATCCACCTCCACTCATTGTCCCCATTCACCAGCTTCCTCTGACACCATGTACCTTTCCCAGGTTCCAATTTCAACCCTTTCAACAATCCTATCATTGGCATTTTCAGTCCCATTATCCTCTCTTCTTCCAGAATTCCTTCCTTGCCAGTCTCAAACCAGAATTATGATAGTAGAGTCTCTTATTTTGCTAATTATTATTCAGCTTGAAAATGGTAACACAGTGTTAACTACCTTCACATGCAAATCTGTCAGCTTCAAAGGGACTCTACTGTTTACTAATTCTTTTTTTTCCCCACATTTTTTCTTCATTATTCTAAACAACTTACAAGTTACCTTCGATTTCTTTCCCATGAGCATCCATTTTAGATTAAATTAATATATATAAATATATACTTTTCTGATTCAAGCGTCCTCATTCTTTTTCCCACAGATATAAGCAAATTAAACATCTTTAGCAAAATAAGTTTGTTCTCAATTTTCAAAGGCTGACCTTCAAAACCACTTTTCCTCTTCTTGCTCTCTTACCTTCCAATATAGTGTAGGAGTTATTATCTTATCTCAAGTCTTCAACTTCCTATTATCTTTCTTTCCATTTTTAGACAGTTTTATGGTGAATAGCCTGTAATCATTATCTAAATTTCTTACCAGATTCTTAGTAATCTACTCCCTGCTTTCTTTATTTTCATCAGAAACTACATCTGTGCTCTCCAATAATGCTCAATAGCATCATCATTTTCTAATATACAATCTTTGAAACATCAGTGATTTCATGAATTCTATCAATCAAACAAATGACATAATATTAAACAACATGGAAACTTCTGTTGATTGTATATATCTTAAAATATATTCTGCATCAATCTTATTGTCTCAAAAAGTGACATGAATTTGATACATGAATTTTCACTTAGTGTGTATGTTGGTATCACATGGTCTCCAAAGAGAGGAAAGGGACAGCCAAAGGGTTTTTACAGGGAGTAGGGAGAAGGCAGGTGATCCTGGCCATTTCAGGGGAAATTTGACTTACTAAGATTAATGTAGAGAAGCATTGGAAGAGAGGCCAGTTACAGGAAAGTTAATAGTCCAGGCAAAAATAAATGAAGGTTAAAGGAAAATTAAGTTAATATAGATATGATCATGGCACTTTCATGTTCAAAGATTTTCCCTTGTTTTACATTCCCTATAGGATCAGTTCTGAACATCTTTAATTATCAAACAAAGCAGTCCTTAGTTTATTTTTCAGAATCATATGACATCTTATGTGCAAATATAAAGAACTGCTTGTATATCCACGGTTATGTTAAGCTTGTAACCCTAGCATTCATGCTTTCTATGCTTAAACAAAAAGAATATTGTATATCTATGGGAAAAAACACTTTGTGTCTTGCATATTCTGTTCCTTCTAACTAAAATGCCTAGAAACACCTTCATTTGTGAATTACCCTCTGACTCCTCCAAATTGGATGCATCTATGATGTTCTTGAAATAGAGTGGCCATGAAAAGAATTTATGAATCACCTTGTGTTTAAGACAGAAAATCCCTCTTACTGAATGATTCTTATAGTCAGTCATGATTTTGAGAATTGGCTTCAAACAGAAGAGTTCTGAGATAGACAAAGTTGTATCTTTTCCCCTAAGGTTAGAAACTATCTCCCTCTATAGAGAAAAACAATGCTAGAAATTCATTTTCCCAAAATCCACTGTAACTAGACATGAACACCTGACCAAAGTCTGTTCAGTGTGATCTAAAAGAAAGTTTGCAGAAGGGCTTCTAGGAAAGCATATTTTCCCTAGCAATGCTGAGTAAATGTCCTCACTTTTAGACAGATGTGATTATGTTTGCACATCAATGCCCAATACTGCTACCACCATTTCTAACAACATATTTAGTACAAATCAAAGAATCAGGCAACTGTTCTGAAATGAAGAGCAGGTAAACAGTATGATTTATGACTCATGACTTTTTGAAGGCAATGTTGCATAGCTAAACCCACAGTTTCCTTTCCAGACATTAGTCTGGACAGATATTAGTCATTAATTAAGCATTTTTAATTACATATTTTGTTACCCTGAGAAGAAGCTTCTGAATTGATGAGTTCTGAACCACAATACTGCAAATTTAGGTCTCAGTATTAACAATGGTGGAGCATTGTTTCCCTCTTCTACACTTTCCCTTCTTACTGCTTAAATAATTAAAGTTGGAGCAATGTCAATACCATACCTTTATCGCTGAAATGGTTCAATGTTGGGTATAACAGATAGCTTTCTATCCCTTAGCCGTTATGTATTCTTCCATCATTGAAAAGTACAGAATAATGAGAAAAACCCATACCAGGGCAGCAAAAAAGCCTATTCTCAGCAGCAAAAGTGTGGGACAAAACTAATAGCAGTCAAAGGGGAGAAAAAAATTACACATTGATTTGACATTATTTTTATTTTACCTACCTTTGAAATGGTAATAATCATGTTTAATTGTTTGAATCAAATAAGTATCCCATGCGTGTGAGATTGGAAGTCATGGAGAAAGGAAAATGTTAGTTACAATTGATTAATTAGAGCTACTTCTGGACAACTTTCTCTTAAAAGCTGTGCATGGTTACTATAGCTACAAAAGTAAACAAGATAGTGAAATTCCATTTCTTACCCTTTTGTAATTCATATTCTACTGAAGTTCACATTGTGAGTATAGGAAGTGGTGATGACAATAATCATGGAAACATAACTTGAAATGGTGACAAATCAGAAGAAATAATAACATGGTGATGAAATGCAGAAGGTTGGGCTAAAAGCACTTTATATGGATGATCAAGAAAAAAATCTCCAAGGATGTGATATTTGAGTTAAGAAGTGTGAAGGAACAAATAATAAAAAAGATTTAAGGAAAAGGAATAAGTGCCATGACCCTATCACGAGATTTATCCAGAGAGTTAGAGGAATGGAAAAAAGATCAAGGTAATTAGAATGTAGTGAGTACAAGGAAAATCTTATATGGAAAGTAAATATGAAACATCAAGTGAAGTCCTCTAAATCTAATCCATGAATAGCAGTTCAAATTTATCTATAGGAAGTCATTGCAGAAATTTAAGCAGAAGGGAAAATATTCTGATTAAGGCTTTGAGAAGCAATCTTGGGCTGTTCTACAGAAGAGACCTTTTTGTTTTTTACAAGTGCACTTGGGGATAGGCAAAAGAATGGATTATTTAGCAAAAATTTCAGTAGTCCAGTTAAGAAGTGATGTTGGCTTAAACTTGTAAATCAATAGCATTATGAAGGTATTCGACATTTGGAAGTAAAGCTAACAGAACTGCTAAAAAAAAAGATTACAAATTGAAGCTTGGATTTTTAATTTGAGCAACAGGTAATATTATGTGAAATGAGTGGAACAAAGACATCAGGAATTCTGAATAGACATTGAATTTGATATACTTATCAGACATGTATGTAGTTTAAACAAGTTGCCAGTTTCACATTAGAATGTGGTCTTCAGGGTAGATGTTAAGACAAGGATGGATAAAGATGCAAATTTGGAAGTTTTTAGCTCAAGAATAAACACATATTCTTAGAAAATGTTTTAATGTAATTATAATTTTTACATTTTGGTTCTAAGCTTTACCTTTTCTAGAATATATATTTGACCTGAGACATAACTGCACAGATAAAATATTGAATTCCAAAATTAATTTCTAATTTCAAATACTTTCATGTACCAAAACACAAGATTATTATTAAAATTATAGGGGAATCTAAATGCAATAATCCCCTTAAAATTTTCAAATAAATATTTTTATTAAGGACATTAACTTAATTCTTAGAACTTTAAATATTATATTCATAAGGTAATTACATATGTAATCCTTATATTTCAAGAGCTGAATTGTATTATCCCTTTTTTATATCATATTATTTGAAAGTCAGTATTTCTTCAATTCTATAAATGTAAGCAATATAATATTTCCCATGTTGGTAATGGAGCTTGAAATTAGGGTGGCAGCTTGTGTATCAGCATTATGATGATGTCAGCAATCCACATGAAAAATGAAATATATCCAATACAACTTCTACAGTCACAAAAATAATCATTTTCCATATTTGAAATTGGCTGACCATATACAATAATAGATGTTGCAAGAAAAGGAAACCTCTTTTCTAGGCTTTGCAAAACCAATAGAAAGTTTGTTGATGAAGAATCCTATCAAGTTATACACTCAGTAAAAAATTTATATTTTACTACAAGGTTCACTATAGGAAACATAGTTTGGTAATTACTAATCCTGCTTATAAAACCATTAATGAATTTTTCAATTAAAATTTCATTATCAATTATTGTAATAATTCCTAAAAATGCATGTATACAATAATTAATAAATAAAAAAACTGATTTAAGTTATCAATATTTAAAAAAATTAACCAAGTATTCAGAAGCAAAGTAAATTGTGTTTAAGTTATATATATAATTTTACATTATTTTTACATATATATAATTTTACATTATTTATTTTTCCTAAAATTTAAAAGTAACTTTAGTGAGAAACTAATGATGAGAAACATCTTTATTTTGGTAGAAAAAAATTTGTAAATAAAAACCAAACAATCTTTAAAAAGACTTTCATTAATGATCATTACTGGGAGGCTGGTCATCAAACTACTGCATATGTGAAATATGACTATGAATTTATACAATTGATCATGCATTTTCAGAAAAGAATGAACACCCAGTTCATTATAGAGAATGAAACATTTCTTTCCACAAATTCCCAAAAGGGTCCAGTTGTATCTAAACAGCTGTTACATATTGTAGCAGATATTTATCCATTTAATGTAGATTCAAGTTTTGGAAATGTCCAAAGAATTAAGACTCAGGACTATATATATAAGATGATAGAATATTTCTTGATCAAATATTGTGTGATTTTGAAATAATAATTGTCATAATAAAGGTTCTGGAAATAACTTAGGAATAGAGGGTCTTTTGTGTGGGTGTAGAACTGGGGTGTAGGCCAGAGGTGCAGAGGGTGAGAGGATTCACCAGAGACAGAATGGGGAGCAGAACAGGTGGATTTACTGAAATACACTGCTAAGGGGAGCAGCAGGTGAGATAGGAGAGGTTTGTTGCACCATGTGGGTAGGCTTCTGGCGAGATGGAACTCAGGCCATAGTGGTTCTTAAGGAATTTTTATTGAGACTCTCAGAAAAAAAAAATCAGATTACTTGACATTTTAGAATAACATCTCTTATCCACAGTGTAATTTTCTAATTCCAGATAATGTGTTTCCAGTAAACATATAAAAATTCTTCAAATCTTTAAGTCTAATAATGCTCTTTCTTGAAAACCAATCCAACAGTAATATCATACAATCAATTTACATAAAATGCAAATACAAAGACCTAGTCCCTGAATTTCAGACTACAGAATTTTCATTTTTAAAAGCTTTGACAAATGCTCTATGACAGAAACTTACAAAGAAGCAAAAAAAAAATATAGTAAATATTGCTTGACTAAGTTATTCAACTTAGGCAGAGAAACAAATATTTTATAAATTTGTATCTTTTGATACACAGAAGCTTTTTCATTTGATTTAATCCCATTTGTTTACTTTCACTTTTACTTTTGGTGTCATATTTAAAAAAAAAAAAAATGTTGCCAAGACCAATGTGAAGGTGTTTTTCCCCTGTGTTTTCTTCTAGTTTTCTAGTTTCATATCTTACATTGAAATCTTTTTTTTTTTTTAAAGATTTATTTATTTATTTATTTATTTATTTATACAAGCACTGGGTACAGTCAGAAGCACAGGAGGGTGAGAGAATACACCAGAGCCAGCGTGGAGAGCAGAACAGGCAGAGTGACGAAATACAATGCTGAGAGGAGCAGCGGGTGGCAGGAGAGGTCTGCTAGCCATGTGGGACCCTTGCTGGTGGCCGGGTTTTGAACAAGTGCTGCAGAGGCTGCGGGCAGCTTTGCAACCCAGTGCTCAACCGCTGTGCCACTGGGGAGGCCCACATTTAAATCTTAATCCAGTTCAAGTAAATGTTTGTGAGTAGTATAAGAAATTGCTCCAATTCCTTTCTCTTTCATGTGGATATTCAGTTTTAACACGAGTAATGTTTATTGATAAGATTACTCTTTCCCCCATTGAGTATTCTACAAATAACACCCAAATTAGATAGCAAGAAGTAAAATTCTCACAGTTGGCAAGTATGACATTATATATATGTAGAGAAGTCTAAAGACACCACTAAAAACTATTGGAAATAATAAATGAATTTTATTGTTTCAGAATACAAAATCGACATACAAATATCATTTACTTTTCTACATACTAATAACTACTCATCTGAAAAAATAAATAAAAAACAGTCCATTCACAATAGCATAGAAAACAATACAATACTTAGGAAAAATTTAACCAAGTAGAATAAAGATCTGTACAATGAAAATCATGACTTCAATCTAGACACTGAAGATGACAAAACCAATGAGATTGGATGGATCAGAAAGAATTACTACATTAAAATGCCTATACAGTCAAAGCCATCTATAGATTTCATTAAATACCTATTAAAATTCAATTGGTATTTTTTTCACAGAGATAGTAAAAGTCCTCCAATTTGTATGGGATCACAAAAGATTCCAACTGTCAAAGCAATCTGAGTTAGAACTAAGCTGGAGACATCATTCTTCCTAATTTTTACTTATATTACAGTTTTTAGTTATATTACATACTGGCATAATATCAGTCACATAAACCAATGGAACAAAATTGAGAGCTAGAAATAAACACAGACATACACAGTCAACTAATATTAAACAACAGAGTTCAAAGTATTCAATGGGGACTGGATAGTCTCTAATGAAATAGCTCTTTTATTTTTTTCCATTCTGCTTCACCATGATATTTAATTAGTGGTCACTTAAATAATTATTTTGCCTTGAGTTGAATCACTCCTATAGAAAAAGGGTCAGAATTAATGCATAGGTTACACAATAGATCTAGAGAGAAAAGTTCTTAATGACAAGCAAACCCAGTCTTTCCAGGTACAGATTATCTACAATTACAGTTCAATGATGCAGGTGGAATAATATAATGGTCAACGTTAATTTAAAATGATAGCTATAATAAGATCATTTTATATTAAAACTTTATGAATCTGTTCATGTTTCTCATATGTTTCTTCATTTTTTTTGAGTTAAGTTAAAGGAATCTTTTCATACAGTATGTTTTATGAAGTATTTGAAATAATAAATTTGTGATTGAGGAAGTGTTTGCTATCCTTATATAGGATTGTTCATCTATGTTATTCATTCTATGCTATCATTTTTATGTATCACTCAAAACACTGGATTATATACATGTCTAAATGAAAGAAGAAAGCTCAGTTAAATCTGGATTCCTCAAATTCACAAATTACAGCAATTACTCCTCAAATTCTTACACTCTCTAATTTGTTAAATATTTCTGACTATCCAAACCTTAAAGCACAGAACTATCATTTCCCCCATTTTGAACATGAAATAATAATAAATTCTAAGAACAAGAATGAAAGAGGTATAGTCAACTATACAAGACATCTTCTAGGATTTCTTAATCAAGGCAAGAATACTTCTTTCCATTTGTTAATTTATATGGTAGAGATTGTTCTCAATGGTTTTCAATATCCTGTTCAATCATATTGGAAAAGAGATTTCTAGCTTTGCAATTATTGTAACAAAATTCAGTTGTGGTTAAGTTTTTTGTTTTTTTTTTTTTTACTTTCTGTATAATTGTTTAAATCTTTAACTTATTTTATCTTCACATTCCTTTACCTCTTCCTTCTATGATAACTGCATAATGTTAGTCTTTTGACTTTTAACTAGTCTTAATTTCTGTTATTCATCTTTCTATTTTCCCACATTTGTCTATACAAATTACCATTTTTTCAATTATGTGTTGTATTACTGCCTTATTTATCCAGATTGTATTTTTAGTGATTGTTCTTTTGTAAGAGTAAACACAGTTTGTCAACCAATGTGATTGCATCTCCCTACAGACATGTAATTTTGAGTAGACTGTGAGATAGAGAGGTAAAGAACCTTCCAAAAACTTGTATTAATGCAGTTGTGTAGGGGCTGAATTCTCATGCAAATACCTTACCCAGATATATTTTTAAAATGTGGAAGCCTTGCCCTATTAGTGATCTTAACACCCCGTGAGATGTTGGGAATGCTAAAAATGCAGTGTAGTTTTTATGTAGAAAAAGGACATACTTAACTTAATTTGAATTATCCATTTACTTATCTTTTCATAAGTGTCCCATTAACTAATAGCTGGTTTTGATATACTGTGTGTGAGTGATTCCCATCACTTACTTCCACAGCAATAAATCTATCATGCAGCTTCATAGATTTATATGGTCTAAGTCATAAAGCAGACATTTGGGTTATTCAGCATTCTGTAGACAGTTTTATCAAAATCTACCATATCCAAGGTCATTCATGATTAATAGTATAACAAGAAGCAAAATTTGAATGCACTCAATTCTTCACTCACATGTCATTTTTAAGAATATATTACATATCACTTTTCCTTTTTCTTTTTGTCTATCCCTACTTGCTCTTCTTTTAGGACATTATGGCACTTTTATTCCATCAAGCTCTAAAAGTCTAACTGAAAATAAGATGGTATTTCTTTTTCCCTCTCTCACATTAATGATCAACACCAGCATTTTACAAGGAAAACTGGCACAAGAAAGATACTTGTTTCTTAGTAGCCATTGGTTATTTTTTTATGTATATTATCTTTTCTCTATGCTGTATTTACACATATATACAGTATACATTGTATTTGTAATTTCATTTACATTCCCAGAAAGAGAAAGAAAGGAGTCCATGACACAGTTGTCATTCTGTGGAAAACTGGTTCATATAATCAATGGCCAACCAGACTTTGAATGTAACCTATAAAATTTGATAGATAAAGATCAGGAAAAGGACAACCAGGTTAGAAAAGGGCCACTTTCTTTAATTGAAGCTAACAACTCATTACAGATATGATTAAGGTGCCTCCCAGAAGTCATTAATAAATGTAAATGAAGATGGAAATTTTAAAATTTTAATATGAAAAGGGAGTATGCTAAAATGAGAAAAAAAATTATAAAATAACAGGTGCAAACTCAATGATGATCATCAAAGGGTCCAGGGGAGGGGGGTAAAAACAGAAGTTGAGGAAGAACATATTTGTATTTCTTTAGCAGTACCTAAGACAAGAGTTTTCTAATTCTAAATAATCAAAAGTATCTCCAAATTTGCATTATATAATTCATTAGTCTACCATGGTTGATAGAATCACCTTCTTGGAACTTCTCAATTCTCATGAAGTGACTCTGAATTTACCAAGCAACACTTTATTTTTGGGTGGGGCTAGTCTTAAAATAGCCTATCAAAAGGAAATACATAAAATAAATATTAATGTTTCATTTAAATATATTTAAATATATATAAAATAAATTGATATTTAATAATTGAAATATATTTAAATATAATTAATTGAAGATCAATTAATCTTGATCTTCAGCCTTACAATTTTGTCTACAGAACATAAGATTATATCCTTGTTTATTGTACTTTGCTTATTATGACCTAACCAAAGAAGTAAGTGGAGATTGGATACAACAATTCAAATTTCTTCCTTTGCTCTACAATTAACTCCATACTTGCAGGCTTCAAGTTTTCTAATGTCTCATTTTTTTCACATTATTATTTACTACTTTACCTCAAATGATGCCATGAATAGTAATATGAGTATTATAATACCTTGAAATATATGTAAGCTTAATAAAAGAAATAATTGCTGCTGTCCTAATATTTAACATTGGGTAATATAAGAAATGAATGCGCACAATGATTCAAAATCTAAATATGTGATCTTAAACCTATCTTGGAACAGCTCCCCAAGAAATGGAACTCTTACATGATTTAATAATATGACAGAAAATCTTAAGATTGGATTAATATAATCCTCATGCAAACACTTTACCCAGAATTCCTTAGGAAAGAAAGACCACCACTCATTCTTTATAAAAGAAAACAAAAAAGGCAAAAACTAGGAAAATTTGTATTTTTAACAAAATACTGTTAAAGGTTACAATCCCTTCCATTCTTTCCTGTGTTCTCTGATTTCTTCAAGATTCACAACTCCTTTTTTTTTTTCTAAAAATTTAGGGACACCTAAAATGTATGATCTGTAAACACAATTAACTTATTTTACTGAATGCTGTATCTTCAGAATCTGCTATATAATAAAAAGCTCTTACATATTTCAATTAAAATTTTAAATGAATGCCAAACAAAACTGAGTCAGGGAAATGAAACCAACGTTCTTCATTCTAATCCTTTGCAGTCACAATTGAAGATAAAAATAAATAAGGATTTGCACAGCAATTAAGAAATAATGTTGATATTTCAGCAACTAAATGGTCATTGGTTTCCCATTATAATCTTTTTTCTCCTTTTAATCTCCCTACTTACTGCAAAACTGATACACTAAACAGATAATTCAGATAATAGTACACCCAGATTTATGTTTAATATTGCTTTTTGTGTTTGAAATAAATAGGTAGCAATAAAATTGAGGAATAGAATAACAAAATTTGTATGAAGCTACTTTCTTTGAGTGAAAAGAGAGATAACATTATATCTTTAATATTTTATAGATATCCCTTTCTACTTTTATAGAATATTTCTGTTATTTATCAATATGTTTATTGTATCTATGCCTATTCTAAAGAATGATAAAGAGATTTCTAATAGATTGACATTGAATATGTTGCTTAGTTTCTATAATGCCACATTTTCATCACCTATAAAATCAGGATATTAACAATACCTATTTTTTCTATTTTTTGTAACTCTGTGCACATAGACCACATTACACAAAAGATGGCATAGAATATTTAAAACATTAACTACTGTAGAATTATTATTTTTATTTCCTTCATAGAATAAGATCAGATGGATGATGGGATTCCCCATGTCTTCTATGCTTTTAAGAACTATTCTGCATTGTCTAACTGCACATGTAGTATTCTATAATTAGGAATAATGCTATTTTAATTTTGAGATAAATGATCATATTTGTGAGATATACTATTGAATTTTGCATAATTATATTAACTCGCTTGACTCATGTCACTTTTACTTCAACCATCACTGTTACTCTAAATATTTATGACTTCTCTACATAAAACATCCCATGGTATCCTATCCCAGGCTCCTTTGCTTCAATAGAGTCATCACATTTTTTGTCAAAACTTCTAAATTAATAAAATTTCTATTAAAGATTTTTTCTGTAAATGTGAAAATCTATGGGATCACACATTTGCTTTTTATTATTACTAAACATAATAATCATGATACAAAAGTATTCATTTATAGAATTACTGATGATTATATGGACCTATTACTAATTTTTTTTTACTTCTTGAGATTACATAGTAAAAATGATTGCAGGCCTTTTGGAGCCCTGGACAGTTCATTCTTCATCTTCATTTTCCCATTCTATAACATAGTGCATGATAAATTAAGTATTTAAATAGAATTAACAAGAAAGTTCTCATTTCTATGGTTTTCTTATAATAAAATAAAGTTGATGATTCAAAAAAAATGTCAAATGTCAAAACTGAAGTAGTTCTTCTATCTCAGAAACATTCCTAGATATCTTCAATGTGCCAAAAATCAAAGGCAATATCAAGAATTTAAATAAAAACAAAAACTCTTTTGAGTCAGTTTTAGACTTATTATTGAAGGGCCCACAGCATTAATATAACATTCCTCCTAAAATGTTTAAAAATATTTACTACATATTAGGTGATGTCATTTCTCTGTTAAAGAAAAGACAAGAAAAATAACAGGAGTTAACAATCGTAAGTGAATTAAGAAATCGATAGGATAAATAGGATGTTTGTTAAAAACACACACACAAAAACCCCTGCAATTTGTTTATCTATGTGACTATTTTATCAGAAAAGGATTCATAATTTATTTAAAAAGTAGTTTTTTAAGGGCTTAAATATCTGGGGAATAAACAGAAGGGGAATAAAAGAAGTCTAGTCTCTAGGATGACTAGTATTGTCCAGCCAACAAGAGCAAATGACAAGGCATTTGCCAAACTCATAAATGCTGTGAAAACTCCCTAACTAGTAGTACCGTTTCTTCATCATAATTCACTCTGTCTTTTCAACGTGAGTTTGGAAACATCACCAAACTCAAAAGAAGCATGGGTGGAAGGATCACTCCTGAGAGCGTTCACCTATTTCCTGTTGCTAAGGAAACCACTTCCTTTGTACATGTTCAGAATAGTGGGTTCTTTTGAATTCTGCTTTTCAAACTCTATATTTTAAAGCAAACATATAGGTACATAGCCCATATTTTGAAATGGACCAATTTATTTTCTGTTTCCAGTATCTGAAGAAGTTTCATGCAATTGAAGGTAATGTATACTTACAGATAAAAACATTAGAGATAGACTACTTTTTATTGTTTGATATTTTGTAAAATCCACAGTGCTTTCCAGTTCACAAAACCATTGGTAAATCTAAGATATCCCTGTGACCTGTGAATATCTCTCTCTCAACATTTGCTGAAATTATGCCTTTTGATATTTGATAGAATTGGGAACAATTATGTTTAATTACTCTAGTGATAGTTTTTATTGTTATATATTAACTTTATTACTTGGAAATCATTTACTAAGGCATTATGTGTTTTCCTTTTTTTCATTTAAAAATATTGTGGAAATGTCCTCAGTTTGTTGGTGTAAATAGTTTGCAGAAGGATTGGTTCAAATGCTGGATTTCATGAATTGGCTTTCAAAGATAAAAGATGAGGATTTGAGTTGTATTTTATCACAGTGATTGCTGTGTATACTCACCAGCCATTAACAACAGCATGTGTGGACACTGGCCATAAATACTAGATGATTTCATAACTTGGATTGTAAATGCTATAATTATGTGTTGTAATTCACATCATACAACTGTGGATTGTAGCCCAGTCCACAGCTTTATTACAGCATTCTCATTAATGTCCTGTTTGAGATCTTTCAAAGAATTCCTTTGAGCACCCATCATATTTTTAATTATACTTTTTATATCTCTTCAAAATGTTTTGGACCTGTCTTACATGCTTTGATGTACAGGGTGTCTTAAAATCATAGGCAACAAACTCAAATTACATCACCACAAAGTTAAAATGGTTTTGATTATTTTATCTATAAAATAATTTCCTTCACTTATTTATGGCTATTCAGTAATTATAACTTCTGCTAAAAAGTTGTTTCTAATTCAGTTCTAGAGAAAAGTATACTCCTAAGCATTAATTTGACTTATTTAATTGACTTCTACAATTGTGTACTATTACGCTTATTTATTTGACTCGCCTATTGCTTTCAGTCTAACAGCTATTGATAGAATGCCATATTTCCAGTGGAGATAATGTTGTTTTACACACAAAGAAAATTGTTAAAGTGTAAACATGCTTTAATTTCAAGGGGACTATTTTACTGATAAAAATAAGAATGTATGGTAATTTAGTTAACTCATTTTTCTTATATTAAATATTCAATAAGGATATTTGTTCAATAATGTTAAGCATTACTTTTATTGCAATAAAATTGTGTATATATATATATATATATATATATACATTATGATTTAGGGCATATTCAGGGCTCCACACTTCCACTTCTTATCAGCTGGTTAAAGAATTGATTTAAAATTTCATTATTTGATACTATTTCATTCCTTAGAGACCTATATCCATTCTTATTTCACTCATCAGTAGTATATTGGCACTTTGATTTTAAAAACAAAACAATTGTTTTGGTTCATCAGTTTTCTATTTTGCCCGTGGTACTATAATGTTTGATGGCTTTTGTTGGCTTATTGCACTTTAATTAGCATGATGCTGTGTGCCTTTAGTAGCGTGCTGCTATGCTACTCTTAATTGAAATCCTTCTCTTGTGTCTGAGATCATTACACCACCTTGATGCCTGGAATTGCTGCTCTTACGGAATATGTTGTAATGTTGCATTAGCCCTTTGAAGCTGGGGAGTTTGATTAGCAGGATCAGATGAGCTGCTAGAGGGTGTTTGACTCTTAGTTTCTAGTATCTTCAAATGCATTTTACAAATTACCTACTTAATACTATAAATATGCAGATACTTACATACAACTTAATGCACAAAGTGAAATTTTAAGTGGAAAATTATTTCCTTGTATACACTTTGATTTAAAGGCCACAGCTTCATGTAGCTTAATAAAGATACTATTTCCTATTTTCAACCCAATGAAAAATGGCTTTTAAAGCCAGAGAAGTTACATAAAACCATCTATCCTTTCTATCCTCCTTTTCTTTGACTTTAGAGTATTTATGCAATATATTATAAATGGTTGTTTCCTCTTTTGTGGATTTTTCTCCATTCTTTTTCTGACATAGAATTTCATATTATATTTGAGGATCCTCACAATCTTTCAATAGGGCAATTGATTTAAATATTTCTTACAATTATATAAAAAGGAAAATAATCACAGATGAACAATCATTTTAAGATATGTAGGCTTCTTTGTCAGGATGAGAATTTAATGAAAAACATACTTTAATAGTAAAAGGAATAAAAAGATTATGTTACTTTAAAATGTGCCCCCAAACTAATCATTAATAAGAAAATTGAAAGTTTAACCATAGGTGGTCACCATGGAGGATCAGTCAATTATGAAACAGAGAAAGTTTGCAGATGAATGGGAGAGGATTTTCAAATATTCAGAGTGGAAATAACTGCTTACCCTTAATTATTATTTTTTAAAGTGGATAGAATATAACATTGCTAGAAATTACATTGGTCCCTGTTTGACAACAAAGCTTAAATTGGTCAAGATATAATTCATTACATTCTAGAGAACTATGTGAAAATGCCAACACTTAACCATTTTTTGCCTATTAGTGTTGTAATTTCAAATGGCCTAACCCAATGTAAATAATGGGATACATTTCTGCATAGGAGTAAGGAATTTTCATGTTTCAGAACAAATCTCCTTGTATATACTGTATACATCTAATTGGCATGGAGGGGTGGATTAAAAATGATGACATGACAGTGGGGTGTAGCAAACAAAAACAAAGTGCCTAATAGAAAGAAACTGCATTCTAGTTTATGTAATCTTGCATTTTTTGTGTGTATTTTCAAGAAAAAAAATTGTTCTAAGTGGAAACAGGAAGTCCAAAAAATGGGATGGAACATGGCTTTCCAGTTGTAGAGGCAGGAATGGACCAGTGCAGGTTTTCTGATCCCATGCAGACTGGGTAAAGGAGGAGTCAGAGTCCTCAGTGGTTTTTGCAGGTCTTTTATTGGAATTTACCTGGTACACAGCAGGTGGGGGTAGCAGTCCTCCCATCCCCCAGCAGGTCTTCACTCTGGGCTCCCTGGCCTTCTCTCGGCTTCTCTTTTAGCTTCTCCTTTGGCTTCTCCTGGCGTTCTTTCTGCTTCTCTTTCAGTTCCTGTTACTTCTTTCTCGGCTTCTTGGCTTCTGCTGGCGTCCCTGTGATGTCGACCTTAAAAGCCCAGTCTTAGCCCAGGTGAATCCCATCTACCTATGCCCACATCCTATTTCAGGTGCCCGCCATCAGGCATGCATTCAGGACCTCAAGGATCCATCATCTATCCTGATAGCGGGAGGGCAGAAAATCCTGATATTTTCTTTACCCTACAGTCCACCCCCTCAGGGTTTTCTGCCATACAGTCTCTCTCTATATATATATATATATATATATATATATATATATATATATACAATTTTCTTATCAAACATAAACAATGCAGCCATGGCACACAAAAGCAAATACATCACAATATAACAACAAAATACAACAGAACACAAGTAATTCCAGGCACGGCCCCAACCTAGTGGCAAAAGACAATTATTGGTACCAGCAGATGAGCCACCAAATCTGCTGCTGCCAAAGGCACTGCTCATACGAGGGAGGGGAACCACTCACGGCATCTACTGTAACACACCAGGAGCCTTCAGGCTTCCTGGCCTTTTTCTGGCTGTAGTCTCGGCTACAAGCCACACACAGCATCCACCCCCAGGATGCACTCACTCTGGGACTGGCGATTCTATTCTGTTGGGGGTAATCGCCAACCCTCAGGGTTTCTGTCTGCGGTTGCTCCAACACTCGGCTTTCATAGCCACCAATGTGACTCGCAGACCCCTGCACTCAGGCCAATCCACTGCACAAGCACATGGGTCGGGGATCCAAACTCTACATTCGGCTTGGGCTCCATCCCAAGCCACATTCCCCACCCGTCCCCCAAGGACGGGTTCCTCAGCTCCTCACCCTCACTTGACAATGAGCAGGGCATCACCCACAGGTGATTTTACAAGACTCATAGGTCTTCAGCATACTCAGGCTGCTTAACAGCCACTGGGGGCTTCTCAACTTAGCATCAGCACCAGCTTTTGCCTTCTCAATTGGCTTTTCTTCTCTGCCTGGCTGCTGGGCATACACAGGCTGCTTTTGGCCATCAAGGCCCACTGGCCACCCCCAGATTCCCATCTCCTGGGGTTTACAAATGAAACTGTTCCACCCCCAGGGTCCCAAAACATATCAACCTGCAAGGTCCTCCACCTTCTGGCGGGATTGTCAGTCCAAGTTCATCAGTCTGAGTCCATCAGTCCAAGTCCATTAGGCCAAGTTCGTTGGCCTCTCCCTGCGTCAGCACTGGCGAGCTCCGAATCATGGTCCTCTCCTTGCCGATGATTCTTGCTGCCTCAGGGTTTGTTGGCTGGTCCTCTCGGGCAACTCCTCCACACGAGGTCTCATCCTGCAGCTCCTGGACCTTGTCCACCCTCTGTGCCACCATGGCACCTCCAGCGTCATCACAGGCAAACACAGTATGTTACTCCTTAATCCCTCCAGGTCTTCGGAGGGCTCCATACCTGTCTGCATGGATCATCCTGCCGACTACGCCAATTGTAGAGGCAGGAATGGACCAGTGCAGGTTTTCTGATCCCATGCAGACCGGGTAAAGGAGGAGTCAGAGTCCTCAGTGGTTTTTGCACATCTTTTATTGGGATTTACCCGGTACACAGCAGGCAAGGGTGCTGGGGGGCCGGGATGCTGGCAGTCCTCCCATCCCCCAGCAGGTCTTCACTCTGGGCTCCCTGGCCTTCTCTCGGCTTCTCTTTTAGCTTCTCCTTTGGCTTCTCCTAGCATTCTTTCTGCTTCTCTTTCGGTTCCTGCTACTTCTTTCTCGGCTTCTTGGCTTCTGCTGGCGCCCCCGTGATGCCAACCTTAAAAGCCCAGTCTTAGCCCAGGTGAATCCCATCTACCTATGCCCACACCCTATTCCAGGTGCCCGCCATCAGGCATGCATTCAGGACCTCAAGGATCCATCATCTATCCTGATGGCGGGAGAGCAGAAAAGCCTGACATTTTCTTTACCCTACACCAGTCCAGCCTAAAATGAGTTTAGAAGTTGCCACTAACCCCTAATAACATATACAAAACTTTTAAAAACCCTGAAAAATCAATTTCTTTGGATTTCTCAGAAAAGTATAGTCACCTGGCAAACCTCTGCTCCCTAAAATGGAGAGATAGCATATGCAGATAATCAAAAATTACTGGGACAAAAACCTACAAGCAGAAGCCTCCAAGGGAACCAGTGCCTGCTTGGACTAAATGAAGACTGAGAACTCAAAATGAAAAAGTTGGACTTAGAAAGGGCTGGTAGTACATAATGAAAGCAATTAGGAAAATGGAAGAAAAAAATTTTTAATTCTTAATTGCTTTAAAATTGAATGCTAAAGGAAAGTTAGAAAGGAGAGATGTGGGTCAACACCCACAGATTTAATTCATTAATATTAAAAGAATGTTACCTTCTAAGGCAAAAATCAGGAAGAAACAGAAAACCTGAATAGACTAATTACAAGCAGGCGGGGGATCGAGGGGGTAATCTCCAAAAAAAAAAAAAAGCCCAGGACCAGATGGTTTTGTTAGGGAGAAAGGATGTCCTAAGCAAACTCCATACAGGTTTTGTGGACTCCACCCCAACTCCAGACCAAAGCCATCAAGGGGGAATGACAAATTGTCATTTGGGAATGACAAATCCTATCATCACCTAAAGGAGGGTTGCTGGGACCTGAAGGTGGAGTTAAGCAGCCAGGTTTGGTAAAAAAACAGATATCTGGGCCTTGGCTTGCTCTCTTGGCCTCATAGCTCTTGGCTTTTCGCCAGCTCTCAGTGTGCCATTGGGATTCCAGGTCAGCGGAATTGGTAGGACACATTCACAAATTTATCTTCCTCTTTTTTTAACCTGAGTTATTCATTTCTTCATTTTCCCCTTCTTTTGTAAATAAATCCTTTATTAACCTTTTTTGTGTGCCTGCAGTTGAGTAGTAATAAGTCCCTTTAAGCATGCAGGTGAGGACCCACAGTCAGGCAACACATTTCATATCGGGGTTGCCCTGTAACAGTTTCATTGTTGTGTTCTACCAAGCCTTTTAAGAGGAACCAATAATTATCATTATAAAAAATTGTGGAAAAGGTAATGCTTCCCAATACTTTCTATTAGGTCCACATCGCTTTGTTACCAAAAACAAACAAGGCTATCACACAAAAAAGACCATTACTGACCAATATTACTGAGGACCACCGATGTAAAACTCCTCAATAAAATCTTAGCAAATTGATTACACCAATACATTAAGGGGATCTTACACCATGAGTGAGTTTTATTCCTGGGAGGTAATAATGGATGAACATACACAAATCAATCAATGTAATTCATCATATTAACAAAAGAAAGCAAAAAATCATCTATCATCTCAACAGATATAGAAAAGTCATTTGGCAATATTCAGTATCCACTTACGATAAAAACTCTTAGTAAAATGGGTAGAAGGAATATACTTCCAAACATGAAAGTCTTATGTGAAAAATCCAGATCTACAATCAAACTCTGAAACCTGAAAGCTTTTCCTACATCAGGTACATAATATGGATGTCCACTCTTATCACTATAGTTCAAAATAGTACTAGAAGTCCTAGTCAGATGCAAGAGAAAAAAGAAGTAAAGCTATAACTATTTGAGGATGAAATGATAATATACATAAGAAACTCTAAAGATTTGACTGAAAATATTAGAAACAATAAATCAGTACAGTAAAGTGACAGGCTACAAAATCAATTTATAAAAATTCTGCAAAAAGTATTATTTGCATTCCTTATGAAAATATGTATAAGAAGAGAAAGATTTAAAAAAATTACACTTAGGGTAGCATAAAAAGTATTAAATACCTAGAAATAAACCTAACAAAAGATGTTGTTAGAAGAAGTAGATGAAGACACAGGAAATGGGATATTTCATGCTCATAGACTAGAAAAATTAGCATTGCTAAAATGTCCATGTTGAACAGATAGAGCAACTGTAGAGCATATATTCAATGGAATATTACACAGCTCTGAAGAAAAAAGTGAATTGGTGGTATTTGGCACAAATTGGATGAAACTTGAGGTGACTGTGTTGAGTGAAATCAGTCAAAAAGTGAAAGACAGGTTTTAGATGGTTTCACTCATCTGGAGACTATAATTATCCAAGAAAAAAATTATGTCCAAACAATAGAGAAATAAAAAGTTGAACTCAGCAAAAATGAAGATAATCATTACCAGAGGGAGTAGGGGGAAAGGTAGATGGGGTTGGGTGGGGGCCATATGGGATATGGTCATGGGTGGTTTGGTGGAGGCAGGCCCCCAATTAATTTTGAGTTTTTTTTTTTTTAAGGTTTAGTTATATAAGAACTGGGGTGAAGGTCAGATGTGCAGGAGGCTAAGAGGATTCACCAGAGACAGAGTGGGGAGCAGAACAGGCAGATGGATGGAAGACACTGCTGAGGGGACCAGCGGAAGAGACAGGAGCGGTCTGCTGCACCATGTGGGTTTCTCCCCAGCCAGCTGGCAATTGAACTGGCACTGCAGAGGCTGCAGACAGCTTCACAGCACTGAGCTCAACCCACTGCATCACGGGGAAGCCCCAGCCCCCAATCTTTTAATGAAATTAAATGACAATGAAAAAAATAAATGAAATAAAATTATATGTCTATATTATCTAAGGCAATATATAGTTTCAATGCAATCCCTATCAAAGTTTCAATGGAATTTTTCAAAGATAAGAGCATATGTTACTGAAATTTATATGGAATCACAAACACCTCACAATTGAAGCAATCTGGACAAAAAACCAGGAGAGGAATGGAGGTATCCTGTTCCCAAACTTCAAAATATACCTTAAGCCAATAATTATAAAAACAGGATGGCAATGGAATAAAAATGGACACACAAGTGGAATAGCACTGAGAGCCCAAGAAAAAACATGCTTTAATATGGACAATTAATCCATGAGAAAAGAACCAAGCTTATACAATGGAGATATGAAAGTCTCTTCAACAACTTGTGCTGGAAAAACAGAAAAAAAAAATGGAACACTGTCACACAT
This sequence comes from Talpa occidentalis, assembly GCF_014898055.3. Taxonomy (NCBI): domain Eukaryota; kingdom Metazoa; phylum Chordata; class Mammalia; order Eulipotyphla; family Talpidae; genus Talpa; species Talpa occidentalis. The sequence goes on along the minus strand of NW_026555331.1, from coordinate 47,243,751 downwards.
TCCCCAAAAGTTAACTCAAAATGGATTAAATACATCAATGTATGGTCAGAGCCATAAAATACTATGAGGAAAACATAGGCAAAACACTCCTTGACATTAGCTTCATTAATGTCTTTGGTGACTCAACTCCAGTGGTAATGAAAACTAAAGTAAAAATAAATAAATGTAATTACATCAAACTAAAATGCCTCTGTACAGGAAAGAAATGATTATTTAACAAAAAACATGCTACTCAGTGGGAGAAAATATTAACATGTTATATATCTGAAAAGGGGTTAATATCTAAGATCTACAAAGAACTTACATAATTCAACAAAAGAAAACAAACCAATTTAAAAAATGAGTAGCTAAACAGACCTTCTTCAAAGAAAACATACAGATTCTTTACAGATGAAAATTATGTGAAATAATATTCAATACCACTTGTCATTATAGAAATGCAAACCAAAACCACAATGAGATACCACCTCACTCCTGTGAGAATTGTTCATACCAGAAAAAAATTAATACATATTAAAATAAAAAACAATAAACAAGAAATACTTGTGTAAGTGTAGAGAAAAAGGATCCCTTGTACATTGTTGGTGGGAATGTAGTCCCTTAGAAAACAGTATGGAGGCTTCTCAAAATATTCAAAATAGGTATTCTCTGTAACCTAGGAATTCTATTCGTAGTTATCTATCTAAAGAATGTAAAAACACAAATTGGAAGGGATATATGTACTGTGCAGCACTATTTAGAACATCCAAGTTATATAAACATTCTCAGTGCACATGAGACAGGGGTGGATTAAGATGTGTGTGTACACACACACACACACACACACGACAGAATGCCGCTCATGTAAAAATATTATGTATTCTTGCCAATTGTGACAACATGGATTGAACTGGAAGGAATCATGCTAAGTGTATTAAATCGGGATGTAAAAGATAAATACCAGATGATTTCACTCATATGTGGAATATAAAGAAGCAAAAACAAAGGGAAAGATAAAACGATACCAAAACAAAGTCTAGAACTATAACTAAAGATTGATGTTGCTAGAGAGGAAGGGAATCCTGGGATGGGAACAAAGTAGGGAGGAAGCCCAGTAGTTTAAGCTAAACTAACTGTGGGTGCTTTGGTGGTGGGGTGTTGTGTGGTGATATGCATCTGGGAGTTGTGAACCTGTTCCCTAAATCAGATCCAGTGTTGTAAACCAAACTTATCTCAACAAAACTTTTTTTTTTTAATTATGTCTTTTTTTTTTTTTTTTTTTTTTGTTTGTTTGTTCGTTCGTTTTGTTTATACATGCACTGGGTACAGTCAGAAGCGCAGGAGGGTGAGAGAATTCACCAGAGCCAGAGCGGGGAGCAGAGCAGGCAGAAAGACCGAAGTACACTGCTGAGGGGAGCAGCGGGCGTCAGGAGAGGTCTGTGCGCCATGTGGGACCCTCCTTCTGTGGCCGGGGAGCAGCCGGGGATCGAACCGGCGCCGCAGAGGTCGCCGGCAGCTTTGCAACCCAGCGCTCAACCGCTGTGCCACCGGGGAGGCCCTAAATTATGTCTTTATGATTTTACCAGATATATCCATAGAAAGATTTCTTTTTTTTTTTGTTTTGTTTTGGAGAGGCAGGTAAAATATATATGATAATTTATTTAATCAGTAACCTCTTGGTAAACATTTAGGTTGTTCCAATATTTGCTACTATAAAATATTGTAATTAATAACCTACCTGCATGATTTGCTGTTGCAAATATATATGTGTGTGTATGATATTTTGGTAGGCTGACAAATTGCTAATTTAAAAATGGTGACAATAGTAAACATTCTTATATTTTTTCAGTATCAATGGGATGTTTTTAGTGTAACCCACTAAATTTGATGCTGGGTTGGTAGCTGATACAATTAAATTTTTATCAGATAAGGAATTGTATATATATTATTACTTTAAGTTTTTTTCAAGTATAATTCCAAATTTATGGTCATATAATCTTCAGAACTAACTCTGTGAGGTTTTGTAACCCATTTTTTGGAAAGAATTCGAATGTTTCTGTATATGTTGTTTATAAAATTATTTTTGGGCCTTCCTGATGGTGCAGGGGTTAAAGTCTCAGTACTATCAAGCTATCACCAGTCACTGTGGCAAGATTTCCATCCCCAGGGAGGGAGCTAAGCCACATGGCAAACCCACAGAAATCTCTGGGTTGAAAATAACATTTTCCTCGGGTTATTCATAACATTGTATGTTAAAATGTAGTTTGAAAGATAAGAACAAAACAACAAAAAAAACTTTTTCCTATGTTTTTAATTACTTTCTTAGTTAAAACCTTCATATTCGCTCTGTTTCTGCTTTTATTTTTTCAAATAATTAATTTGAAAAACAAATATATTTAGAAGTGCTTTTTTTCTCTCAATCATTGCCTTTTTATCTTCCTTCTTTCCTTCCTTTTGTCTATTCTCCTGATATCTCCTTTTATTTTTCCTTTATTCTAAGCTGACTGTGCACCTTAGGCTACCAGAAGGAGAAGTGGAGGGTTGAGAGCTAGGTGGCTAGGTGGGGAGGGAGCACAAGAGACTATCGTGGTGGAGTTGGTAGTGGGTGCAGTGTTGTAACTACACTCAAGGAAGCAGATCCTACACTCCTAAAACACAGACAATGATGCCTCAATAAAAAAATTTGAATCAGTCTTTTTTTAAAGAAATAAAATAATTACATCTTAAAATACTTATTGTCCTCCTTAATTTAAGTTTTAATTTTTTTCTAGGAGGGTGAGACTCCATGATGTAAATGAGGTAGTTTTGCTTTATCCATCATTTTTTTTATTTTTAATTTTTAAAATATTATTTATTATTTTGTTTTCATTCTGTATGCTTCAGTCATTTCTATTTGATACATTGTTTGCATTTGTCCATAATATACCTATTTGTCTATTTTCCTATTTACAAAAGATTTTATTTTTTCCTGTTTTTATATTTGAGATTTGGTAACTCATGTTTCATCTCTTATCCCTTTACAGATTTTTATCATAGAAATGACTATAGTATTAAAATTTTTAAAATTCATTGTAGTATTTGATCATAATTTTTATCTGCTTCAGGGTGAGAACTTTTTCTGGTAAAAATTATATATTTTATTTTACTGCTTTGCTTTTTCACTTCCTATTATATTTACACAAGTAATGTGGAGGGCAGAATTCTAAACCACCCTCACCTTCACATAACCAACACCCTTGTAAAATTTCATGCTTCTAATCAAAAGGTGAAGTTTTACAGATATAACTAACGTTTCTAACCCATTGGTTTTGAGTTCATTAAAAGGGAGACAAACCTGGGATGATCTAACCAAATCAGGTAAATCTTTAACAGGTGGTCTAGGCTCTTGGACAGTGAGATTATCCTACTGACTTTGAAGAAATACAGTGATGTATATGGGGGTCACATATCTATGACCTGAGTTTAATCTCTAGGAACTGAGAGTAACTCTCTGTCTATAAACAGCAGTGGGGAAATGAGGATGACAGGTCCAAGGAAATGAATTCTTCAACAGTGAATGTCTTGGAAAAGCCACCTAACCTCAAATGAGATTGCATCTCTGGGAGACATTGGATTTCAAAGTTGTGTATTCTAGTTGATCTATGCCCATACTACTCATACATGGAAACTGGAGATTAATCAATACAGATAATAGATTTGTGCTATTCTAAGCTACTACAGTTGACCAAATTTGTTAGACATTAACAGAAAACTAGTCAAATAGTATGCTGTTTCTGCGTCTTACACATTATGTAACATATTTCATTTTCCGTACGTAGGTTCTTCCAGAAAAGCTATGTTCTTTTGTGATTGCGTTATAGGGCAGAATAAGGAGCACCCCAGGACCCCCAAACCTGCCTGCTTTTAATGGGTTCTGCCAACCACCTCATCAAACAAGACATACTCATAGTGTATAAGACTATTTCTATTTTCATAGAAAATAACTTCAATGCAGTTAGTGTGTAATAATTAGTGTGCAATAGAGAGAAGTGAAAGAGAAAGAATACAGATTTCAACTCAAACACCCAAAGTTATCCATCCCCTTATAGGTAAACACCCAGCCAAACAGGGTTGGCCCAGAGCAGGGCAGCTGATGCCCAAAAGCTTGCCACAAGTCTAAGGCACCTTCACGTAAGGAACCATAGAAAAAGGGCAGAAGGGTCAGGCAAGTCTGGAAGGAAAAGAACAAAACAAAATGAAGGTAAAGGCTGCCATTGTCATCCTTGCCATGAGTCTCTCACCCACGTTTGTTTCAAGTGTCTTATTCCATATCCCCCAAGTTCCTGTTACCAGAGTCCCAGGCTGAGAAGCAATTGTGGCTTTCTTTGCTCCATATGCTTCCTCCAGTCATTTTCTCCTTCCATCTTTCTCTGCCTCTTTTTCTGCTTCTTTCCTCAGTCCTTTACCTAGACCTTATTAACTTGACACAATCCCTAGCTTAACCTTCCTGCCCAGCTCTATCCTTCCTTGGGGTGGGATAGGGAACTTACACTGTTAGAGTAATATACAAACTTAATGCTCTCTATAGGTAGAGCTCACCTTCTTCATACCTCAGGTAGTCTCGAATCTTCAGCTTTTATGCACAAATTTGTTTCAGAAAGCCTACAACTACCGACAATTTCATCCTGGGAAGTACATTACACCCATTAGCAACAGTTTCCATAACTTCCACACTTCCCAAAGAAGTCTTTTTTCTTAAAAAATTGCTATCATTCTCTTAGAACTGCAATTATTGGCCCATATTGCCATTTCCTACCTTAATTTCATTTCATCATGTTCAGATTTTTTTTTCCTCTCATCTCTACTAATTTTGCTAAGCTTGACTGGTCCTTAGAAAATATAACTTTTTCTTAATTTAATGCAAATTGGTATTGTAAGGGATTTCCCTCTGTTACTGTTTTTGCTTTTTCTCTTCCAAATATAAAGAATGACACTGACATATGGTTGTCCACACCAGTAGTGTCAACCAGTGATTGTTAAGTTTGTTAATACTAGGAGTCAATGATTATATTAAGTGAGAATAATTACCCTCATATTTACTTGGTGTATATTTTCGTATATAAGCTACATTGTAGCCCATCCTTAAAACAGTAAAGGTAATATATCTAATGATATATTAGTAATATATCTAATGATAAAAAGTAGGGGAAAGCACAAATTTAAATAATTATAGCTTATAAACTTAATATAAACTTGACGGAGAAAATATTAATAGAGGCATATTCATAAGGTTTTTCTCACTCTCCACCATAATGGATAATTCTATCATTATGAATGGTAGAATCTTATTGAAAAGTGTTTAAATATTTTCTGGTATCTCTCAGCAAACGATATGCAGAAAGGAATAGTTTCCCCATTTCATCTCCTTTTTCCATGACTATATGCTCTCCAGCAACTTCACCTACATATATCTCCCTTCCCACTCTTCAACTGAGTCCACAATATTGTAGTTTTCTCTCATTTCATTTATGTATTCAATTATCAGCTTCCTTAAATTTCATCTCTGTCATAATAATAACTCTGGTTTTCCTTGAATCTCTAGCTCTTCCTCACCACACATTTCCTTGATTCTTCACAAGAAAGACCAGTGGGGGGAAAAAAGAATTATCCATTTTGGTGGAGAGAGAGAAAAGACTTATGAATATGCATCTGTTAATATTTTTCCCATCAAACTTATATTGAGTTTGTATATAATAATTAAGTTTGTGCTTTTTCAATATATGTGATAATGACTTTCTGAATAGTACATCCGAGATATTTTAATCTATATTTCAATCTCTAGTCTCTTATCTTTTCCTAATGCTCTAGGTATACTCTTTTCTCTTTCCTATATTTGCTCCCTGTGCCTCCAACTTTTCCCCTCATTTTCAGTTTCATAAGTAATTCCTCACACGTCTTTTGGTTTCTCACCCTTTCACCTCACAGTGCAAAATTACTCTTACTCCCCTCCCAGAAAATTACTTTCTCTTTCATCTTGTACCTTTGGCATTCATTTCCTGTGGGGTTTCATCACAAACAGCAGCAGGTGATGTTAACTGTTTAAAAGCCATGGTGGAAAAAAAAAATTGTATATATCTGTTGCCACAGCTAAAATACATACATTCTCTTTAGGTGCGATAAATTGTCACAAACAGATTTGCATTAGCTTTCTAATTTGATAATTTGCATTATTCAGTATTAGTATATTAAAATGAGGTTATCAAAAACATACTAAGAATTTTCTCTTGAAGAATTCTCAGTTAAACTAGCAAGAATCAGGATAGACAGGGTAATAACTTTGAAATAGATAATGTTTGTATCAGCAACAAATGTTCTAAGTACAATTTAAAATTTCCATTTGACATGGAAGTTCCTTTCTAAATACCCTCTCAGTCTCCAGAATCCTTTTGACTGTTAGAGCTATGTCCTAACACTGCTGGTTTGAGTTTTTTATGGGCCATTAAGCTGAGTGCAAAAGTCATAAATTATCTGTAAAAAGCTACCCAAATTATAGCTATCTGTGGTTTTTCGATAAAGGCCAAGAATGTGTTTTAAAAAACACACCCCAATGCATGGAAAATGGCCAACCATGGAAAATATTTCTACACTTCTACTTGTTTAAAATTTTCTGAGCCACTTAAGTTTTGCCACCAAACTCTTCTTCAACAAGAAATTATCATTGATGTGGATTTGCAATAAATATTGTCATTATTTTTATTACTTATGTTCAAAAGTGTATGCCAGTTGAGGAAGGAATACCTCTGCTTTAAACTTTTTTGTTTGGGGATGATCCACAAAAGACCTTCATATAAAAAAAAATTATTCTTTCAACTTCACAAGATCATAAAACTCCAATATACCTGAGCTAAACTAATACAGCTGAATCTCATTAATATGCTTACCCAGAACAACTGAAACATCAAAGACAGAAACATCTGTATTCTAAATCAGCCTTTATTTCACTTAAGAAATAAAAATTATGCAGTTCTTTTCATTTTTTGAAGTCTAACAAATTTCCTGGATCTTAATGCCTTATGAATTATGATCACAGCACTGTCAAGTCTGGAGACAGTGTATAGAGTTGATAGCAGCTTTCTTTGCTAAGTAGAATAAAAGATAGTAAGATAATTTGTTGGTTATAGTATATTCCATCTCAAACTATGTTTTCAATATGTACTTTACCCTATAAATGTATTAAAAAGTTTCAAAATAGTATTAAATTTTGGACATATCCAAAATAGATTTAAATCAAAGTAAATACATAATTCTTAGAGATTTAAATTAATGTATTATTTTCTTGCTTTTCATAAGTGCATGGAACAGAGCTTAGAAAGTAGACTCATATTTTTTGTCTATAAGAATTACAGAAAACTGTAATTGCTATGAATCTTAGAATTGTAACAGTTGTTATCAAACTTTATTTTTTCAATAGAGGGATATCATTGTTATTTACAAATGGAAAACTGTGCAGGGTACTGGTCCACTGGCAAGTCCTCTGCTCATTTGTAAGTAACTTGCTGAGTGACTTTATAATGTTTATTTACTAACAAGTCAATCAATGATAAGAATGATGAGAAAACTTTAGGACTACGAAAAAGAAATCAGAAGTTATGGAATCATCATTGTGATTTACTTCAGACTTGAGCTATTTAACTTCTGTTTTTAATGTGGTTTACTCATTAATAAATCATTGTGATTCATCCAAGCAGATAGTTGGGACTGGCAACTTATTTTTGAAACTGCTTACCTCACACTTCCTATTTAATCTTCAATTAAACTGATCCAGAAAATTAAAATGAAATAATGAGATTGAAAAAAATTAAAACAAGATTCTCCTATTTGTTATAGGTGTGTGTAGACTATATAGAGAGGTTATCATTTTCTCAGTTTATATCTTAATTATTTGGTAAAAAAGTATTGCTTAAAAGTAATCCTGTATGATAATGTTAATCAATTACATAGTATAGGTTTTCTCAGAAGCCCAGAGATTATCACTGTCCAATATGCACTCCCCATTTCCGGTAGTTAAATGTATTTAAATGTATTGCTATCTTAGTATGTAACATTTATAGTTACCAAGCATTGTCAGAATTAAAGTTATTAAAAAATAATAACAAGAGGGCCTTCCCGGTGGTGCAGCGGTTGAGCGCTGGGTTGAGAAGCTGCCGGCAGCCTCTGCAGGGCCTGTTCGATCCCCGGCTGCTCCCGGCCACCAGAGGAGGATCCCACATGGCCGCAGACCTCTCTGCAGCCAGCTGCTCCCCTCAGCAGTGTACTTCGGTCCTTCTGCCTGCTCTGCTCCCCACTCTGGTTCTGGTGAATTCTCTCACCCTCCCGCGCTTCTGACTGTACCCAGTGCTTGTATAAATAAATAAAAATAAATCTTTAAAAAATAATAATAATAACAAGATCTCAGGTGTTTTACCCATGTTCATGAAGAAGGAGAAATTTAGCTGATGACAATTATTTATCAATATACCAAAAGTAAAATTGATATCTGTCTACCTATCTAGTCCTGTTAAAATAATTTAAAACAGCCCCTGCTCTTGAGTTGACCAGATATTTTAACATAGTTATAACTTTATACTTGTCCATATAATTGCAAATTAAAAAGTTGGATATTTATAAAAACCTTTGTAATATTTACTGTAAATATGTTATAGCACACCCCATTCTTATAGTTGATTCTAGTTTTATGTAACATACAGGACTATGTGAAAACATTTCAAAAACAGCCTCTTAACCTGAAGACCTTTTGAATTTCTTAGATCTTGCTTTCATATTTTGTTTGGAGCTCACATTTATCCTGTGAACTAACTTCTTAGAATATTGTATCATATTACATATTCATATATTATATTGTGTCTCTAACCATACCATATTCTTAGAACACAGTAAACATTTGTTAAATACTTATTTAGAAATACTGAAAAACAAAGGTATCATGCTATATGAAAATAATTACACGATTTTTCTCCTTTTGTATTAGTGTATATTTATGGCAAACAATTTTTAAAGAGATACACCTACTATATATTGGTTTGCATCAATGTAAACCAACAACATGCAAAAAAAAGTCCAGAAATAATGATGGGCTTAACGTAAATGAAAATTTTTAATTTATATATCAAAATAAGCAAATATATGTTTAAAATCTGTTTATCATTTGTAAAAACAACTGTTAAACTACAAAATATTTAGAATTGCATATTTATATATGTACAAATATCACCTGATTATAGTGCACAGAAAATGTTAGCTTAGCTATCAAATATAATGATGAAAATGCCAATAGTCTGGGTTTAATGTTTTCCCATCAAATGTATGCTGTTTTCCCCTCAAATGTAAATGAGCCTACTTTGAAGAAGAAAATTCATTTTCATAGAGAAATTTTGTCTAATTATAACTAATAAGACTAATTTATTCATCTTATAATAACAATTCTAAAAGACATATTTTTCCTGCATTTTATGTTCTTTCAAAATAACACTGGAATTTGTTCTGTGTCATGGAGCTATTTTGCAAAATCTATTGCATGCAATCTGCTCTCAAGTTATCACACCTAAATCCCAGAAGTTAATAATTAGAATCACGCTTTTGTCTTATTTCATTTTGATTTTTGTTATAGAATAAACTTACATGAGTGTATTGATCAAGTTGCTTTTCTTTTATATCTGTTCACTAGTTTGGCCAATGTGAATCATTCAGTGTTGGTTACAGTGACCTTTTTATTCCCTTAAACTGATCAATCTCGTCACACCTACATCAAACCATCCATTTTCCATTTGTAATCAATCACTCTTTCTTAGTTTTAAGGGTAAATATTTCAGCTCAATAAAAGAAAGTAACATTTATTAAGTATATAAGTCAAACTAAAACTCTTGCAATAAATGCTAACTTAGCCATAATACAATATATCACCTCTCAAGATTTTGTTATTGAGCAATACTCTGAGGAAAACATGCATTCAGCAGGCACCCCTAAAATTTGCTCTCATTTAATTGAGCCACAAATATACAGGCTATAGATTTTTAAAAAATTAAATTACATTCTTACTGAAGTTTGATTCAGACTCCTAGGGAATGCCAAGAACACCCTTGTGGAAATGCAGATACACAGAAAAGGCATCTGAAAAACAATCCTCTGTTAGAGAAGCACACTGCTTTTAGGTGGAGATGAGTGCCCAGGGCTTACCTGATGCTCTAATTTATAATAATTTGAGCAACTGCCATTGATTGAGCATCACTAGTTGCTCTAAGACTTCTACTGTAATGTTTAAACAGAATTTGCTCTTTCCATTTTACAGATGAGTAAACAGATTCAGATAGCTTACTAGGTTTTGTACCCAGTTCTTTATGACTCCAGTGTCAATGATCTTTCTTTTGTTCTTACATTGGTGAAGACATGATATTTTATTATTTAAAATGATATTTTATTATTTATTGCTTTAAAATATACTTTTCAATTTAGCAATATGGGTAAAGTAAAATTTAATTTTATAGTATTTCATTTTGCAATGTGTCAACCTATTTGGGAATTTTCTTTTCATAAACTGTGTTTCAAATTATCTGTACTTGATTGGGAGTAATATCAGCAGAAGAAAGAAAATTAATAATCATTTACTGCCCATCCATAAATGTATTATATTTTAAATATTTACTAAAATGCCTTCTTTGTTGTAAATAATTTATAGAAGCCTATGGTATATGAGATGAAATTAAATTTGTATACAAATTATTTTTAGAAAGAAAACCTTTACACAATAAGTTGAAATTGATGGGGAGAAAATGTCTAATTACTATAAAAATCATATCTGTATATTTCACAGTGTTGTATCAACTACATTAAGATACTTTAAATTCAGATTGTAAGTACATTTTAAGTATCCCTATTATTTTCATTAAAAGCATGAATGAGGTATATAACACATTACTAGCCACATTGTAGGTTTCAAAAAATAGAAATACCTTTAAGAACATGTAGTCAACTAGGGGATGCTTTTAGCTATTATATTAAAGTTTGTAAGATTTTTCTATATTGACTATATTAAAACAGTAAGAATGTTAATGCAGTTTTAGTAGCAGAAAAACATAGGTATGAAGGATTTTATTCTTTCAATTGCTTGCTTGCATTTGTGTCATTCCTTTTTCTTGCTATCTGTGAAACACTAACACCAAATAGTTTGCATAAATTAAAAAAAAACATTTTGTTTTTGATGAATAAAAAATTCAGTGAAAGAATGTGCTCTCAAATGGCTGTAATTTATTTCTATTTTTCATTTGTCTCTTGCTGCTTAACAAACCTCCCCAAATTGAGTGCTTAAAATAACAACTACTATTTATTTGCTCATGATTTTGCAATTTGGCAGAGACTGTCTGGGCCTCAGCTCTATGTGGTTTTGTCGAGACAGCTCAAGTAAGGATGGAAAATCTACATGGTTTTATTCACATGTCTGCTGTCTCAGATAAGACGACTATAATGGTCAAGGGTTGGGGTCTTTCTCCCTCTCCCTCTCTTTCTCTTCAAAGTCTCTCATTCTTTTCATATGTCTCTAGCCAGCAAAGTAGTTGGGCTTATTTATATGATGGCTGTTGTCCAAGATGAAAGTGTAAGTTGGCAGGCCTCTTAGGTCTAGGCCTAGAATTGGCAAAATATTTCTTCCAACATATTCTATTGGTCAAAATAAATCACAGGGTGAGCCAAAATCCAAGTAAAGGGGGAAAAATGTCTACCTCTCTGTGGGAGGAACAGTATATGAATACAGAAATGGAAGAATTTTTTGGCTGTCATCTCACTTTGGACATAACACTTATTTCACAATATTTTGTAAGAATTAAATTATATGTATATATCCTTAACAGTCTCATTGCACATTTCAATACATGGGAATCATTATAAATACATAATTGAAAGATCATACAAAGAAATCTATCAGACATTAATAAAAGAAATAGAAGACACAAACAAATGGAAAGTCATTATTCCTTGATGAATAGAAAGAATTAACTTTGGTAAATGGCATTTTACCAAAGGCAATATACAGATTCAATCACAATCTCTTCAAGGTTTTAATGAAATTCTTCAAAGAAATAGAGCAAATATTATTGTAATTTATGTGAGAGCACAAAAGACCCTGTATAGCCAAAGAAATCCTGATGAAAGAGAATGAAGGTGTCATACTCTCATATTTCAAAATTCTATAGTACTATGGTAATCAAAATAATATGGTATTAGAACAATAGAACCCAGAAATAAGCCTACAGTTATATGGAGAGTTAATTTATGATAAGAATAGAAGCATATGCAGTAGAAAAAGTCTCTTCAGGAAATGGTGCTGGGAAATCTGAACAGTCATGTGGGAAAGACAGAAATTAAAACACTATCTCACACCATGCACAAAAATTAACTTAAAATGGATTACATATTTGGTTGTAAGGCCTGAAACTTTAAAATACCGTCTCATTGCAAACAGGTAAAACACTGATATTGGCTTTAGTGCTCTTTGAGGACTGGACTTCAATGGCAAAGTAAACTAAAGCAGAGTAAACAAATGGGACTACATCAAACTAAAAGCATCCACACACTATGATTAAAAAAGATTACTTGCTGAATGGGGAAAGTGTGTACATCACATATCCAACCAGTGGCTAATATCCAAATCTACAAGAAACTCCTGTAACTGAATAAAAACATATAACCCTATCAAAAAACGGGCAAAAAACCTGAATAGACACTTCTCCAAATAAGAAAAATAGGCACATGAAAAAAATAGTCATCATCATTTATCAGAGAAATGTAAATCATGGCCACACTGTGATACTACCTCCTTCTGCCTTTAAGAATGATCCATGTGAAAATGACCAGACACAGTAAGTACTAGCAAACTTGTGGAAAAAAAGGAAATGTCATACATTGTTAGTGAGGAGGTGGACTCATCCAACCCATTTGGAAAGCCATATGGATATTTCTCAGAATATTGAAAGGGATCTATCACAAAATCCAGCAATTCCACACTTATATATCTATCTGAAAAATACAAAGATGCTAATTTAAATTGATACATACACTCTTATGTTCACTGCAGCACCTCTTATGATAGCCAAGTTTTGGAAACAACCTAAGAGCCTAAAGAAGGAGCAGTGTACTAAGAAGATATAGTATATATGCACAACAGAATGCTACTCAACTATAAAAGGATGAGATATTCTCATTTGGGACAACATGGATGGAACTGGAGGGGATTATGCACCGTAAGTCAGAAGAAGAAAGGCAAACGCCAGATGATCTCACTCATATGTAAAACATAAATAAATGAAACAAATAAACAGGCAAAATTAAACTAAAACAAATCTAGAAATCTAACTTTGCAAGTGAGGCTACTGGAGGGAAGACAGAAGGGGATGGGAAGCACGGTGGTCATGGCCTAATTGACTATGGGGGAGGATTGTGGGTGCTTTGGTGGTATGTGTGGTGTGGTAGCATACATCTGGAGATGTGTGAACCTATGTCCCTAAACCATATACAGTGTTATAAATCAACATTATGCCAAAAAAAAAAAATCTCGACATAAATCTTAAGTGACATCCCAGGCATTTCATTTCAGTGCTGCTAATATCCCTGTGCTTCTGAACACTGATACACAACAAGTGATTTGTTTTTTAGTCCAACCCTTGACTCTAAGTTGCTCTGGAAATCTTTTATAAGCCCTTAGCCTTTCTTCACCATCATCTCTTGATCTATGTCTGAACTACATGTTTTCTTAGAAAAAAATATAATGGAAGATTCCCATTAATTTCCAAATCATTTAATATAAAGCAGTTTACAGAATTCACTGATTCACTGATATTCTGGACAAGTAAGATTTAAGTGTATAAAAAATTTTCACTTTTACCACTAAAAAAGTATGTTTATATAATGGATTCCCTCTACATTTATGTAATATCAAGATTAGTAGGGTTGAAAATTGCAGCATGAAATTGGCAGAGACATAGCTGCTTAAATACTTGCCCGCTTATTGCTTGGCCAGCATAATTGCTGAGTATTAAGTTCAACCACTAAACTTTTTTAGATGGGTAACTATAAATAGAAGAATTATGATTTAAAAAAAACCCTCCACTCTATTGTAAACAGCATAACAGAAATTATAGTAACAGCTTTCCACAAACTACTATTCTTAAAAAATGAATTTATAGAAAAGGTTTTAAATTTTCCTTCTTATTAAGTATACATCAGAAGAGTGAAGCTCAATAGTCAGCATGGAGAGATAATCTAGTAAAATATTAATTAACATTTTAATATCAGAACTTCTACTGTTCTTTTCTCACCAACCAAGAAGTCAGACCTTTGTTTTCCTTTACCTTGGAAAAAAACAAAAAAATGCTTAAGAACAGTCTTTATTCCTGTCTATTCAAAGCCACATTCTGTGAGAATTTTGTGCTATAGGCTTTGAACAGAAAAAGAGAGAAGAATATAATAAAGTGGGAGAGTGGAAAATTTCAGTCAAAATTGGGAAGCAGATGGTGTCTGGGATCACTTCACACTTGCATTTCACACTTGATTCTGCCCTTGTATCAGTCCACATTTTGAGAACATCTATCATAGTACAAGATGATCTACACTATGTTATAGGGATAAAAAATTACACCAAATTCCCTTTCAATGAGTACTCACCAGGCAGGTAAAGTAACAAGCTTGATGATCCGAGTGAAAATTCAAGTCTTGGTTGGTATTGGGGAAACAGAATTTGGCACAGTGCTGCTGAGGTTTAAAGCACCCGCTGAGTACAGAAACATGTGTTTGAGAATAACATCTCTGTGTGAATGTGGATGGCAGAATGGAACATCAGTGTTGAGTATCCATTCAGTCGTGCAGGGAAAAGTGCCAGAAGGGCATTGCTGTGGCAATAGGCCACACCTTACAGGATGGAACCAACCAGTCCCCAGCAGCAGAATTCAGTCTGATCAGATGCTCACGCACCCCGTGTGGTGCTTCAGAATAGGTCCTTAAGTTTGTGTACTAAATAAGCCCACAGATCTTTGATATTTTATTAGCAGTGTGTGAGACCTGTCAGAACAAAATTAAATGGACCTGATGTTTTCTCAAGTATTACATACACCATATCCAATCATTATGATATAATAAAATGAAAATATGATAATAAAAGTCTAATCTAAAATTAGTGTTTATCCATGAAGACTAAGGATGAATTTCCATCAAGTCCCACTGATATGTACTAATTTTTGTTTTCTTTTGAAAGTTGAAGACATAGTTATTAAAGAAGTCTCAAGCTCAAGGGAACACACAATGTGTGTTAAAATTTGAACCCAGATTTTAAAAACATCATGATCTAGTCATTGTGTCACTTTATAACAGTTACTAAAAATTGTATCTAATAATGTTTAGATTTGAAAGAATGCTCATTGATATGCAAAGTAAAAATGAACAGGGTTTTTTAATTTGATATTGCCTAAAATAGGTAAATATATATTTGTGGGTTCATATGCAGTAAGAAACCAAGAATTTTCCTTTTAGATTCACTTATTTATCCTTAGGCAGTGAGTACATAATAAATACTCAACATATATTTGAGCTGTTAAATTAACATGTGCATGCCATTGTGTGTTACAGAGAAATAAATTTATAGGAGATATACAAATACTTTCTTATATTTATATTTCGCTTATGAGATTACAGAAATTTGTAGTTTTCTTAACAATTTATACTTTTCTTTTTAATTTTTAGTTCTTTTAATTTTTCAAAATTTTCTTTAATGGTACATCTTTATCATAAGAAATAAATATTTTAAAATATAAAGTCACAAGTCTAACAACAAAATTGTCTTATAGGATATGCACAATGAAATTTATATATATATGAATAAAATATGTATGTGAAGATAATATCCATGTAAGACAACTTCAATGACTCATTTTTACTATGTTAAATAATAGAGTAACTTAGTGTTATGAAATTCATCATATCTAATCTGAAAATCCTATTGAACAACATTCTTAATTATACAAACTAGGTAAGTAATTGAGCCTATCTAATACTTGTTCTTTATCTACAAAATGGGAACACTAATGTCAAACAGGCAGGATTTGAGGGATAATTAGGACTTTACATTACCTGGCATAGAGCTAGCACTCAATAAGGGTTGCTATTGCTGTTATTTATAACAAAAGGGCAACTCTTTAGACAAATGATGCACATGTATATGTTTATAGTAATACAATATTTGAATAGTTTCATGAAATGTCCCCAGCCTTGAATGAGTTAATTTTTCATTTCCTCAAGTTTGAAACATATTTTATTTCTGAATGTGTGCTAATTGCCAACTTAACATCTCTAGCTAACTGAGGAATTTAAAAAACTGCAGACTTGAGTCTATGAAGAAATCATACTAGTCTTTGCTATAAAATACCACTTTAAAAATATATTGTAATCAAAAGTCAGAAGTAAACATTCATATAAAGACATGGTCTGTTTGTATCATCACAAATGGAAGTCAATGTCTCTATTTCAATTAATAGAGTCAAGTAGCTACATATGCTTATTTGAATGTTTAGTGCACTTATTTGACTATGTTATGATTTAAATATGTTCATGTGGTGAAATGGTTTATTTTACAAGCTCTCATTTGATTGACTCTGACATTTCACATTCCCATGTATGTAATACATTGACTTGAACTATGTGATTAATAAAATGCATCTAGTATTTGCTCTATTTCCTATTCTTTTTTTAAGGCAGAATAGGAAATTAAATACCTGAAAACCTTTCACCTCTGTGATTTTGTAACCTATGCTTTAGGAGAGCAACTTTTTAAAGCTTAACTTTAGTTACTGAACTATGCATATCAGCTTTAGCTCACATATCTACTAAGGAGTAATGTGCTATAAATTAACTAAATTCATATGGAACCTACCTATTCTGGTAGTTATAAGTTGTAAGTTGCAGTGTTCTGACTTCGAACTTCTAAAATTTCAGGTACAATTATACTCTAATTGCAGGATCGTGTTGCCCTTTTATTTCCAGTTTCAGGAATTATCGGAGATAGTTATACAATGAAAAGAAGACGTCCCCTGTTAACGATATCACCTAATTTTAAACATACATTATACTTCTTCTCCAGATCTATGCCCTCCATTCTAGCAGAAAATAATGAAATATTAAAGCAGTAACTTGCTCTTTATATGTGTTTTGATGAGGGCTGATCTGGAGCAAAGGGTGGCATATTGCATCGGAAAAAAGGAGGATCAGATAAGCTTGGCTGGCAGATAATTGCAAGTTTATGAACTTCAACAAATTGAGAAACAAATACATAAACCACAACCAGAACAACAATGCACATTCTAAATTTAGTCAAACATATTTTAATACATGGAAGCAAAACACAAGCTCTTGTCTAGTATGAATAGACAAACCAATGAAAAGTAGATTCTCTAGACAGTGCACTATTGTGAACATCAAAAAACATTCCTGTTTTCTGAAAATTAATCCCTGCTGAAAATAGATTAATTCATTGTAGAATGGGTGATAAAAAGTTGATTTCACATGCACAACAGCCACTACAGAAGATTTCAGAATGGATCAGAATTCTTTAACCACTTTACTAGGTTTCCTGACTGTAATGCCCATCATCCAACTTTTTAGTCTTCCATAAACAGGGCCTTATTAGAGTTGCACCACTTCTGTGATTTTTTCCTTAATTGCATTATCTGATCTTTTATTTTGGAATTTTTACAACACTTTATTACATACATGATGGCTGGCACATAGTTGGAACTTTGTAAATAAATATTTTTCCTTAGTGAGAAATGAACAAATATACTTTTGGAATACAAGTAGAAAGTCAGTCATGTTTTGCACATCTTGTGTTATGCCTCCATAACATCGATGATCGTCATGTTCCTCTTCTATTGTGCATGGAAAAAGGATCCAGTCAGTTTTGTGGCTTTTGTGCCAAGAATACATGACCCAAATTTGATGAGAAAATAATGAGAAGTGAGATATGTTAGTAAAAGAAAAGTGGTGAATTGCATTATACAGCAAACAATGTTAAAATTTTACTTGGTTAAATAAAGATATATTTGCATTAGATACTGATGAATTCAAGGGGTTATCAAATCCATCTAAACTCACTGATGATCTATATCATCTGTTTTTAACATAGTCTGTTCAAATTCTGCGCAATTTAGCTGTATCGTCAACAAAAAGATATTATACTAATACAAGGAAATTTAAAAAGCTTTACTTGTGGCATTAGATATTCAATCTTTGCAAAATCTTTCCCTGTCAGAAATCATGAGGAAATAATCCTCTCGTATTGTATTTCTAAGGAATGATAACTCAGACTATATATATCTCTAAAGACAATGTCACAGAAGAGGTTCAGGCCTCTTGAGAAGGGAAGGGTGGGTGAGGACAGTAAGGGAGAGAAGAAGAAAACAGAAGAAAAGGCTACTGAGGCTGAGCAGACGAACCCCCCACCCCAAAAAGGCAAGACCACTTTGCAAGAATTTCCTTTTGATTTTTCACTCACCAGCTTGAGTTAGCATTCTCTTGAAGCAGTTTAAATGTATATGAATTTATAGATATTTGTTGATTTTCAATATTTTTCATACCTTCCTCTTCTCAATATTTATAACTCTAAGGTAAGGTTTCAATACTTTTATGACTATGGTTCACATAATTGGGGAAGAAATTATTTTTTTCCTTAGGATATTTTTTTAGATTTAATATTTATTTGGACAGTACTATAGCTAAAATACTAAAGTTAAATGAGTTTCTTTTTTCTTTCAAAAATCTCTATGAAAATCCAAAATTTATGTTCATAGTTAACTTTGTTATACTTTCATGTCCTTCAGTTTGAGCATTCTTTTTAAAATTATTATGAAGCAACATAAAAATCACAAAATACAAATTAATTTAGTTATAATAAAGCTTTTTGTAGTTACATGGCTAATTTTCTGTTGTTAGATATTATATTTATACTGTGATATATAAAATTGGATTTAGATGCACTCACATATTCATAAAGACACACACATTATAATATACATGTCTTATACATGAGATAAATTTTAGACTTGACATAAATAAAACATGTGATCTATTAAAATTAAAAAGAAAGTATATTTAAACATGTATAATCCTTGGGCTTCCCTGGTGGTGCAAGGGGTTAAGCACCGCACTATGAAGCAATCTGCAGCCTCTGCAGCATGAATTCGATCCCCTGCTGGCCAGGGAGCAACCCACATGGTGATGCAGACCTCTCCTGTATCGCCTGCTACTCCCCTCAGCAGTGTATTTCAGTCACTCTGCCTCTTCTGCTCCCCACTCTGTCTCTGGTGAGTCTTCTCACCCCCTGCATCTCTGGCCTGTACCCCAGCTCTTGTATGCATAAATAAATCAATCTTAAAAAAAAAACAAACATGTCTAATCCTATCAAATTTCTGGTTTTTTTTTCCTTAATAATATGTGTTCTCATGAATTTGTGTTTTAATGTTTACCAAAAAGAGATGATGGCTTGTTCATATGAAAATACTTGGAAGGAGAGCAAGGTGGTACTTCTTCTTCCCATTGACAAACCTATTCAACAATAGCCTAGAACATGCCTTTTGCGAGAAATATAGACATTGAATTAAGAGCTTTTTGCACACTAGCAAAAACCAGTCACATTGAAGCTGGTAAAAAAAAAAAAAACACAACACAAAAAAAACTGTGAGACCCTCTCATGACAGTCCTTCCCTCTAGCACAGCACCATATACCTGGAAGGAGACACCCTCCCAGCTTCCAGCTTCTACCAGGGAAGAGAAAGAGAAGATTGAATCATGTACCCAACATTCTGAATTTTCAGGGGGACTTGTGAATGATTGACTTCCTTCTCCACCTGTTTCACAACACTGATGACATCCAGCATTCACTAGGTTGTTGGGAACCTCTGAGAACAAAACAGCCTTGGATTACCCTGCTCCTCTGGAGGGTGTGTGGTAGAGAGAGGTGGATACAATTTTCTGACTTCTCCCTAAACAAGAAAGAGAAGAGGGAAGCATACCTACAGTACGCTAGTTTCAGGGATCTTCTAGAGGGACTGTTTTTGGCCTCATTTATTTCAGTATGTAGGCAGAATGCTCTATAATCCAGCCATGTGGGAACTGATGCTATACAATGAATATTTTTGTTCCCCCAATATTAATATATTGAAACCTAATCCTCAATAGAATGCTATTTGGAGGTGAGGCCATTGGGAAATGATTAAGTCAGTCCTGAGGGTAGAGTCCTCATGAATGGTATTAGTGTCCATACAAAAGAGACCTTAGAGAGATTTGTTTACCCCTCCCTTCAAATGAGGACACAGCAAAAAGGCAGCCATCAATGTACCAGGGAGAGCGTCTTCAGCAGATCCTAAACCTGTCAGTGCCTTAAACTTGTACTTCACAATAGCCATATTTGTGAAAAAATAAAACTTGTTGTTCAAGTCAATAGCTGATTTTTTTTTTTCTACACTGAATGGATTAGACAGTGTTTAACACAAAAATATATTGGGTGGAATTCTATAGCTTCAGAGAAACTGGTACAGCAGAAAATCAAAAAAGGAGCAAGCAGATAAAAGAAAATGTCATATCTCTCTAATTAGTAATTTTCAGGTAAAAACCATACCTAGAAAAAGTTTGAATGACCTTCAGGATCACCATTCAGGTGATTTTTGAAGGTCTTTCCTTCTATAAAATTAGACCATAAGGACTGACAGAAGTGATGGTTTATTCAAATGTATGATTACCAATGAAAAGTTACAAGGAATAAAAATAAAATAAAAATGACCCAATGAAAGGAGCAAATTAAATCTCCAGAAACCTAGTCAAAAGAAACATTTCAATGGAATTCTTCAAATATATGAAAGAAATATTACTGAAATTCATACAGAACCACAAAAGACCCCAAGTAGCCAAAGAAATTGACAAAAAAAAGTAGAATGATAGTATCACATGCCCAGACTTCAAACTATACTAGAAAGCTATAATAATCAAAACTGTGTACAGGAACAAAAACAGACACAAAGACAACTGTAATAGAATTGAGAGCCCAGAAATAAACCCACACCTATGTGGAGAAAGGAAAGTGTTTTCAAAAATGGTGCTAGGAAAATCGGACAGTCACATACAATGGAATGAAACTAGACCACTGTCCCACACCATACACAAAAATTAACCCAAAATGGACAAAGGAATTGTATGTAAGATCTGAAATTAGGGCCTCCCCGGTGGCGCAGCAGTTGAGCACTGGGTTGCGAAGCTGCCCGCAACCTCTGTGGCGCCAGTTCGATCCCCGGATGCTCTCCGTCCACCGGAGGCGCACAGACCTCTCCTGCTGCCCGCTGCTCCCCTCAGCAGTGTACTTCGGTCCTTCTGCCTGCTCTGCTCCCCGCTCTGGCTCTGGTGAATTCTCTCACCTTCCCGCGCTTCTGACTGTACCCAGTGCTTGTATAGATAAACAAATAAATCTTTAAAAAAAAAATCTGAAACTATAAAATACATAGAAGACAACATAGGTAAAGCACTCATGATATAGGTTTCAGAGATGTCTTTGTGGATTCATCTTTAACTGCAAGGAAAGCAAAAGAGCATATAAACACTGGCACTATATCACTCTAAAAAGCTTCACAAAAAACAAACAAAAAACCCTACTTAATGGGAGAAAATATTTGTACACCATACATCTATCAAGACACTGATATCCAGATTTATAAAGAACTCATACAACTCATATAAAGAAAATAACCCAATAGAAAAACAAAAACAGACTGTAAAGCTAAATAGGAAATATCCCAAAAGAGATGGCCAACAGGCATATGAAAAAAATGCTCATCATCTCTTATCATCAGTGGAATGGAAATCAAAATTACAATAAGATACCATGTCACACATGTGAGAATGGTCCATTTAAAAAAGACTAGGGGGGCCTCCCCTGGTGGCGCAGCGGTTGAACGCTGGGCTGCAAAGTTTCCCGCAGCCTCTGCAGCGCCAGTTCAATCCCCAGCCACCAGCGAGGGTCCCACATGGCGCGCAGACCTCTCCTGCCGCCCGCTGCTCCCCTCAGCAGTGTACTTCGTCAGTCTGCCTGCTCTGCTCTCCTCTCCGGCTCTGGTGAATTCTCTCACCCTCCCGTGCTTCTGACTGTACCCAGTGCTTGTATAAATAAAATAAATAATTCTTAAAAAAAATTAAAAAAAAGGACTAGGGAGAAAAAAAAAACAAGTGTTGGCAAGGATGTAGAGGAAGAAAAGGAATATAGATTGGTCAAGTCCCTATGGAAATATTGAAAGTGGACCTACCATATAACTCTCAATTCCACTCCCAGGTATCTAGTTGAAGAATACAAAAAATACTAATTTGAAGGGAAAAATATTCAATGCTATGTTCATTGCTGCACTACTTATAATAATTAAGTTACAAAATTATAGAAACAACTTAAATCCCGCAAAACAGATGAGTGGATCAGGAAGCTATGATATAGAAATACAATGGACTACTACTCAGCTGTTGAGCAAGATAAACTCTTGTTATTTTCTACAACATGAAGGGATTATGCTAAGTTAAAAAAGTCACAAGAAGAAAGACAAATAACAGATGGTGTCACTAATATGTGGACTATAAAGAAGTAAAACAAAGGGTCAGATAAATTCAGACCAATAACAAACTAGAAATTTGACTATAGTACCGAGGCTCCAAGAGAGTAAAGGGGGAGGAGAGAGAACAAAGGAGAGGGAGCACAATAGACAACGGAGAGGAATAAGGGTGTCTTGCTGGTGGATGTGGTGTGGTAACAACACTTGAAGTCAAAAATCCTATACAACTAAAACACAAACAATGTAGTTAACCAATGTTATCTCAGTAAAAAGTAACAGTCTGTGAATAAATTACTTTCACAGAATAAAATTTCAAAACATTGTGCTGAGAAGCTTGGTTCTGGTTGGTCCCGTTATAGGTATTCCCTATCAAAGTAGAACTCAGTTACTATATGAAGATTGCTATGGCCAGTCAGGTGACTTGATAGCACTAGTAATATCTTTCGTCACCCACTTGCTTCTCCTGCTTGTGTTTTACGTCTTCTCTACCACTCCTCCATCTTCTGGACAAGAGTATACAGAGAAGTCCTGGGTTTGTTTTTACCTCTGCTGGCAGAGGGAGCGGTGAATCCTTAATGTTATATGCTTCCACTCCCAATTTGCTAGTCTTGATATTCCATCATAATACAACCACTTTTCTACCCCTCCCCCTAAGCTGTAACCATTCTGTAGTTAGAGCCGTATCCTTTTGGAGAAAGTGATTTGAACCAAATGTTTTAACTTTCATAAACTCCTTTTGTATTGCTATAATCACCATTTGCATTAAGCTACAACTTATCTATCACCCTTAACCTTCCATAAATTAGTTTTTAATGGTGTATGTGTGTGTGTGTGTGTGTGTGTGTAAAGAGACAGCAACAGGGTAATCCCCAGGGAAAGGGGAGGTTCCAGGTTCCCTGCCCCACCCAAGGGAGGGTATTGGTAAGCAGGGAAGATTGGGACAAGGAAGAACAGATCAAGAAGACTAGAGGCAGCACCTGGAGCAGAGAGACATGTAAAGGAGTTGTGTTTGCTTTTCAGCCTTGTACCAGGGACCTGGAGGCCATGGAAGGAAACACTTGGAAGAGACAGAGTTGTGGGTGAGAGACCTATGTGGAGACTGACAATGGCCGGCTTTATCTTGAATTGGGTTTTAACTTTGCTCTTTTCCTTCCAGACTTGTCTGGTCCCTTTTATACCTTTCTTAGGGTTCTCCACCAGAAGGTCCCTTAGGCTTGTGGCAAGCTTTTGGACCTCAGCAGTCCTGCTTTTGGCTAACCCTGTTTGGCTGGATATTAATTCATGAGGGGATGGGTAATTTTGGGTGCTTCATGGGGAAAGTATTTTAACTATACTCTTTTTCTTCTCTCTGTCACACACTAATTGTATTAAAGTTCCTTTCTACTGAAGATCTTGCACACTAGAGGGCCTCCCTGGTGGTGCAGGCGGTTGATCACCGCACTGTGAAGCTGTCCACAGCCTCTGCAGCGCGGGTTCAATCCCCGCCGGCCGGCAAAAATCCCACATGGCAAAGCAGACCTCTCCTGTCTCACCTGCTGGTCCCCTCAGCAGTGTATTTTGTCAGTCTGCCTGTTATGTTCCCTGCTCTGTCTATGGTAAATCCTCTTACTCTCCCGCGCATCTGGTCTGTTACCCTGGTTCTTGTATAAATAAATATATATAAAAAAAAGATCTTTCACACTAGAGTATGCTGTGTCGTGATGCAGCTGATGGCAGAATCCATTTAGAGCAGGCAGTTTTGAGGATCCCTCACCCTGCCCTGTAACAAGATAAGCAGGACTGGCACACAAGTCTTGATTAAAATGCATCATGATATTCTCAGATTCCTAAACATCCTGCCCCTTTAGTTAAGGGTTTGTAATGAACTTCTAATACTGCGAATGAATACCAAATTATTTTCCATTCACAGATTATCTGTTAGTTTTAACTCGTCAAAATACATAATTTTTAGATATTTAGTAAGAATTGAAATTTTGGTACAATCATATTAGATAAAATCTTCATCAGTACTTGCTATTCACCATATAAAGGTGAGTTTGTAGTGACCTTAAAAACTCCTTTTGTCATTATGTGTACTAGAAACTAGTAGATCAAATTCTTCCAGGGTATGTTAATGGATATGGAAAAAAATAGGCTACCTACTACTTCTAGCTCTTTGAGAACATAAAGTTACAGTAATTAGCTTTATAATTTTTAGTAGTAATTTAAGCAATTTAATACAAGCAATTCCAAATACCTTTGATAAGTTGTATAAAAATGAGTAAGTATGTGTGTCAAGCTGGAAAAGTTTGCTTTCAGGACAAGGGCAGGGAACTGAGCTTTTTAACTTTCTACTTGTCCTGTAAATACTATTAGCAGTAGAATCTCCTTTGAAAAACATAAAAGTGTTATTGGCTTGCTTTAAGGCAGGATGATGAAGGTATTCTCTGTCTTAATGATCCAAACAGAAGAAAAATATGAGTGAAAGAAACTGATAAGGGAAAAGAGTGGGAAGACTCTACATAAATCTGGTCTTTAAAATAATTGAAAGGATACAGGGAATATAATTATGGAAATAGTTCTTACTTGATTTGGGATAGTCATACTAGATGGTCCACTCACATGATCCACACATTTACCACTAAGTTTTGGAAGATTCATACTTAAAAATATCAATAGGTACCTAAATGAGGCAAGCACAATTTTGAGAATAAATATTCATTGATAATTCAAGATTCTTTAAAACAATGTTGTGGTTGCTGGTTACATTTGGAGATGTTTTAATTCTTCCCAACTGGAAAGATCACATTCATCAGTTGCCACCAGTATAACACCAGGTAGTGTTATAGGCAAAGGAATTCCTTGTAAAGAATCTTTTATTGCACACACATAAATAAGATTTGTGTTCTTAAAGTACTGAAGAGCTGAGGTTAACAATTGTCAGTTATAAGACGTAATTTTCTACTGAAAAATCACAAAAAAATAAATTTGTGCATATGCTAACACAAACACAATTTAACAATCAACAATTTACAACTATATTCAGATATCTGATGATAAATTTGCATGTTATAAACTCTCCTTGGTTTTATTTCTCTTACATACAAATTTCAAGTTCCATTCTCATCTCTCTTCTAGTCATGATCTATGTTGCACTCACTAGCTACTTAAAAAAGAAGTTCTAATTTCCTTAGTAACACACTCTTAGTGCACTTTCTGTGCACCATATGCCTACAGGCAGCTCTTATTGTCTTTTACCATCTGGGCTGCTGACTCTGAGAATCTCTCTTCTGTCATTATATCAACTCTCTTTTTAAGGAAATGAACCTAGACTATCACTGGATATGGTACCAGCTGCTTTGTCTCCACGTGGAGCTTCTGCTCTATGTGAGACTTATGTATTATTAAAGTGCCATGTATGACAAATCATGGATTAAATGTTCATAGTGATTTTGAAATATTAGGTTTTTAAAGGCTGTATGAAAATTCAAAATAAAATTTAAGAATTAAAAGTGGTTAAATGGCACATACTACTTCATGGGGCAAAAAAACCCCTCAAATATTTTCATATGATCATTGTGAATCCTTGAAGCTTCTTCATCAGCTTCCGTCATATGTCCATCAAAATATTGAAATGGTGTGGTGAGACAGCCTGCCAAAACATTCCCTGAAATGAAGCTGAAATTCAAATGGTGCTTCTAGTCTTGATCTAGTCTTTATCCAGGCAGGGTAAGTAATTGAGGGTCTAGAATCATGATAATTTAACAAACAAGCAAAACAAAAACTTATCAGCTCAGATCTGGAATAAATTAATATGGACATCAGATTTCATATGTTCCCATGAATTGCTGTCAGACAATCTAGGGCTTTATAGGTTTGAGTGGGAAAAAATAGACTTGTCCAACTGATATTAGAGGTAGAGAAGCATCCAGTGCTCACAGCAGGCAACTGTCCAAGCCCTTGTGGTCTATCGAGGACATGTAGCAGCCCCACCTCTCTCACCGCCCTTTGAAAAATGCAGGGTGACAACTACATCTTCTCCACCCATTTTGATTCACTTAAAACTGTACTTTATGAACGTTTACATTTTTTAACATTGCATCTTTTAAACCCACACTCTTCACAACTCCTAAGGTATAGAGTATTTCTTATTTCTGTACCTCTGCATACCTAACTGATACTGTATATCTTTGTTTAGAAGCTATGGCTTCTATTAAATTTAATTACTTACCCCTGTGGCTTTAAATTGAGGGTGGCTATAAAACAAAGACGGCTTCTATTAAATTTAATTACTTTCCCCTGCAGCTTGCATGGGAAGGGTGGCTTCTATTAAAAATTGCATGGTATAGGTGTGGCTGCTAATCAAGGATGCTTCTAAATGAAGATATACAGTTTGTGGTAATAATTAATCAAAGGAGAGGATGTTAGGTATAGAAATAGGATTACATGATAAATATCAATTCTGAAATTTATTAAAGTAATCATGGCTCAAAGAATTTTCATAATTTATGTTGTTCTGCTTTTCTTAATAAAATATAGGTTACATCTGCACATACTATATAGGATATAGTAATGTTCTATTGAAGAAGGTAAATATTTTTTAAACATCACGCCCTATCAGATAAAGAATAGGACTGTGATGCTTTAAACTTGAGTTTTCTCCTTTTGATAGTAGCTGCAAAAAGAAAATGGCTAACAGATTTAGCTATGTATATAGCTTGAAAGTAACAACTGAAAAATGATGTTCATAATCTGAATTGCAATGAAACCAATTATCTGTACTGTGGTTGTTCACATGGGAATTCTCCTAAAGGTTTAGTATTTCTTAAAAGAAATTAAAAACAGCTGTAAAAATACCATAAAACAAAAATAGCAGCTGCAAAAGAGATTAACATTCCTAAATTTCATTTGAACCTGATATGTTATTTTTCCAACAGCAACATATATATTCTGATTTTTAAATCTATCTTTATGAAATTTTACTTTAAAAAAAACCAGGGCTACAGAATGCATTTTTGATATTACCAGTCTTTAATATTCACATGAATTTTATAACATTATTCTCCCTTAAGATGTTTTTATCATTATTCTATCTTTTAGCAATCTTCAAATGAATTATCATTATAGAATAATATGATGTCTTATAAAATTAAACATTACTGAGTAAACAAATCACAACTAACTCTGCCTGCATCTCTCTCTCTTTCTCTCCCTTTCTCTTGTTATTTAAAGCTGTCAACTGCCTTTTACACTGAACCATGAAGACCAAGGGCCTTTTAAAATTTTATATAGTGTCTGCTTTCCAATTAAGCAAGCAACCATAGATGAAAGTATACCTGATGTTTTTCATATATATGAATAAATATATATATACACACACATATGCATATATCTTAAAGCAAAATGCAACTTATAAAACAGATCTGGAGGTGGTGACAGTATAAAACAGTTAGTTTTGCTCTGCTGTTCAAAACATATGGCAGCAACTTTTCTATACTTGTGCCAGATGGAGGCCTTTCATCGATCTGGTCTGTTATACCGTATGTTATTTCTCCATTAAAAGGGGTCCCTCCCCAATTTATAAATAAATTGCCGAATATTTTAGTGCAAGAAGCAGTACTTTTGCAACATAGAAATAATAACTGATGATCTTTATCATTTAAAAGGCAACAAATTATTGAAGAAACAATCATCTGAAATTTGTATTTATATTCTTTTAAAAAAACTTTTGTCAGTTGTTCAGATTTTACACATATTCAATATAGACTATGTATCTTATTTGAGTTTTTGTTGATCAGCAGTCAAGTAATTTCAGACAGGAGTGTTATACTTAACAAAGTCTTAGAAATATCACCAATATAGAGTTAATGAAATTGTTGAACTTCATAAAACATCAGTGTTTAGAGTTTTCTGAGGTAAAAATTTTTTCAAATGGATTTTATATTAAAGTATTTGTAAGTTTCTAATATTTTTTCCAAAATACTACTTAAATCCATTTTCATTGCCATTTAAAAAATCTGAGGAAACACACATTCAAACATAAAATGATTTTATGTATATTTATACCTGAAAAGCAAATTTAATGAATCTATATTGTTATAACATATAAAAATTGTCATTTGTTTTATCTTACATATGTTAGTAAAGCCAAATCTCTCCTTCACATATACCCAGATTTCTAATGTAAAAAATATGTGAGAAACTGAGAAATAAGAATATAACATTTTGGGATAGTTTACTGCTATTGTTCTTTTGTTATAAATATTATTTGTGACATAGGTTCAGATTTTGAAGTAAACTAAGATGTATGCATAACAGAAATCAAATGAAAACAACTGGTCTCTGGAGAAATATGCAATCCTTTTGTAGAATTCAGCTTTAATGTAGACCAGTACTTAACATATTCACAGCTTATAACAACTTATAAAATGGGTAAATGTTGAAACAAAATATCAACCAGATCTATTCTCTTTAGCATGTTTATTTATGGCTACTTTCTTTTGAAAGAAACCAGGAGTATGATAATGGTTGTGCACAGACTAAATAGGCTGTGTTTTCATGAGCAGTAATCCCATACAAGTTTAAGAAAGAAAAGTCATATTTTTCCAATACAATAATAGAAGGGCAAATGACAGCCTTACCTGATGGCTGATACCTTTTATAGTACAACTGTGACATATTTTATGCATCACAAAGAATGATCAAAGATGTCTCTAGAGGATCTCTGTCATGGAACGTAGCCCCACAGGCCCTGTCTGCCTTCAAATCAGGCAATAATGCACCTTTAAAATAAGTTGGGCATGCTTTCCTGAGTGATGGCTATTTTGGATATACTCAAACATGAATTTGATTTCTTTGTCAGTTATGTGATTTCTAAAATTATATGCATGTTTCATTTGGTTGTGAAATGAAAAGTGACTAAAATCAACATTAGACTGTATACTTTTAAAAGTCTTTGTTTAGCATATAGCTCTGCTTGTTTTTACTGCTTTTGTAATATAATGTAATTTGAATAGAAAACGTAACTCAGAAACTAAGAAAACCATTTCCATTTGTTTCCCATTAGAAATTATTAATAAAACAACTTCAATATACTTTTTGTTCTTGGAAAATTTTGCATTGCAAAATTGTAGCTATTTTTTTAATCAAACTTAAATGACCTTTTAGATTTTCTGTACAAATTGAAAATAAATTGAAAAATTGTGGCAATCACCTAATTAAATTTAACACTTTGCCACCAGTCTTACATTATCTGGACAATTTCCAAAAATAATATTTTCTAAATACCTTGGAAGGTTTGATGAAAATATCTTATGACTCAGATTTATCTAATTATAGTCTTTCCTCTATTTGAAGTTTGTCTTCACACATAACTAAAAACCCAAAGACCAAAAATGGAGATGTCTTAGTTACATTAAACCCTACTAGACAGTCTTGGTGAGTATGTTGCCAGGGCTGCATACTTTTAAACAAAGAAGTAACCAAAACCTGGCTATGACTTCTGGTTAATGAACTTTATTAATGAGAGAAGGCCATCAGTTGCATAAATCAGTCAACTGCATTTTGTTGCAGGGATAGAATATACTCTCAAACAAGTATCAGTGGCCATATGACAGTACTTTCATTGAGATTTTCATTTAGTGGTATTTCTTGGATACTGAAGAATTGTAAGTCTTATGTTAAATTGCTCTTAAACCTGCATTCATAATACTACAGGGTCAGCCAAAAGATTATGAATACACTTAATCTGTCTTATTGGCAGAATCACTCAAAACATTTGCCCTAAAGAGAGTTATTTCTAAAATACACACTCAATTGTAAATAAATGCGTAATGCAATCTATTTTTAGCTAAAAGTTTATATTGCCATTGTCGTTCTTCAGAATTACTTATAAATACATTAAAATTGGTAATTCACTCTTAGCTCAGTTAAATATGTAGTTCATATTTGAATTTTTATGTTTGTTGGCATACTAATGGTCTTGTATTAAGTTAGTTTCCTTGAAGTTATTTATGAAAATTAATTGTAATTTATCAGATTATGTAATTTTTAACTATTTCCTGCTGCACCTGAAACCAATAAAAGATCATAAAAAGGTAGTAGAAAAATATATTTTTCTAAGAAACTGTTACTCCTTTGGCTTTTCAGAGTCATGAAATGTACATTACTTTCTGATTTTACAAGATTATCAGCTTATATGTTCTAACTTTTCTGAGGTTTATTTTAAATTTAATATTCGTAGCTTAAAGTTTCATTTTGAATAAATCAGTAATATGCCATTATTACAGTGTCTATGAAATTGCTTTAAAAATTGAAAAATATTAAAGCCATATATGATTATGATTTATATTTAGCAGTTATAAAATATCTTCTTACACATAAGGCAAATAAGTTAATACTTTGTAATAACTTTACTGGCCATTTTTCAAGGTCCTACTGAAATGAAGAAAACTCAAAATAATAATTATGAAATGCTATTATATTGGGTGAAAATTTTTCAGAATCAATATCTTTATTATATTGATAGCTGTTCTGCTTATAAGGAATCCACAAGAATATCAGAAAATATTTTTGAATAATTTTAGTGAACAAATTTTTAGGCATTAAAAAATTAACACAGTTTTAAGAGAGAAGACAAAAGAATTACTTCTAAGGGTTTTCTTGACCACTAGCTAGTACATTGACAGCTTGATATCTACAGTCTACAGTTTCATGTATCTGTAGATTCAACATTTACATAAACAAGAAATTTTCATAAAAAATTTTTAAGATCTTTTCCAACTCTAGAAAATGGGGGGCTGAGAAGGGAACTAGAGTTCACCCAGCCTTTAACATCCTAAGTTGTGTATTAGTCTTCCTGCTAAAACATTAAAGTATTATATTTATGTACACATTAACAGACACAAATTACTTCAACATAGATTACCTCAGATCATGCACACAACAGCCTCAAAAAGCAGGTCCCATTACCCCTTTATAAGATAATGACTGAATTTAAATTCAATGAGTCATTTTTTAAAAAAATATCTACAGGAAGTGTCCAAGTGGGAAATAGAAACCATATCTATTTCAAATGGATGTTTTTTTTTTTTGGTCTGTGCTGCCTTCTATAGGATTACTAAAATACCATTGAAAAGTAATAATTCAGCTTTTGAGTGACAAGGAGCTCATTATAGTATGTCAGCCTACTTCTTTTCCAGGTTCTCCTGTAATAAAACGATATCATTGCTAATAATTACATTATTTTGATTGAAACATGGCTCCTTATTATACGCTGCCATTGTTCTTTCAGCATGGTTTCAAGTAGCCTCGATCACAGTTATATCATCTGGAATGGTATCTATACGTAGTTGGCACGCAATTGTATAAGTGTTCTATATAAAGGCGTGAAATGAATAAACCATAACTAATAAAACTGTTTTGGGCAATTTATTACATTTCAATCAATCTTCCTCAGGATACATTCAAGCTTGTCAAAGTCCCACTGAAACACGTCATCCAAATGAACAGGAAGCACTATGTGCAGTAAAACACTTCTAAGATTAGCTGAAAGAAGTGATTTTTCCAGGTACATGTACATTGATTCAAAACAATCTATTCAGACATTATTTTTATTTATACTACTAAACAACAGAAATCCAGGACAAATCTTATTAAAATACCAGGGGAAAATTATGATTACACTAAAATCATTAGGAAACAGTAACCCAGACAACTTAAAATAAAGTAATTCAGACGATTTTTCAGTGTATGATTTTGCTATAACCTTTAAATTATACCAAAGTTTAAAATTAGCCATTATGAGCAAATAAAAATAAATTTATTTGACTACTTACTACTGTACATAAGTTTTAATTTCAATGTAATGACTATTTAAATCTCACATGAAAATTTATCTGATTTATAACTGTACTTTAAATTCTTTGTATGCAAAGTTAATATGATTATATTTTAATAATACACTTAGAATTAGCCTGTTAAACCATTTTTTCTAATGTTGGATATATCCATTTTAAAATGTAATACTTCCCACAAAGTGGCCTACGTCAAAACAAATAATTCTAAGTCTCATATAAAACCCTTAAGTACATTTTTACATAACTTCATTCTAAATGCTCCAAAAATTATAAGATAGGGACACCTATCTAATTGAGGGACACCTCAATTGGTCATTTTAGCTATAGATCCAGCTCTTAAAAGAAGAAGGAAACCTGAATAAACTGAAATTTAATGGTTAAGAGAAAATTGAAATTACTCTTTTCATAAATAATGGATTAAAATTTAATAGCAACAAAACCAAAAAATCATATTCAACATAATAAAAGAATGTAATTGAAAAATTAATAGTAACTTTTAAGCCGAGTAAGAAAAAAGCTGAACTTTAAAAATTGTATGTATCTATTGTAACAACTATACATCTCAGTACTTAAATAAAGGCTCAGAATTATGGGTCCCTATTTTTTGAAAAATGGTCTGAATTAAATTTTCATATCTGGAACTTTTCCTTTGTTTAGACAAAGTAAAGTAAATGGGGACAATTAACAAAGTTCAATAAAAAGTAAGCAAACAAATACATCTACTAATGTTGAAATATAAAATTTGGGAGGAAATAATTTTGGTTTGTGTTTAAAAAGAACATATATGAATTCAATACAACAAAACCATAGGGAAAGAAATGGATGCACAAAACAAGTTGAAGGTGTTAAATTCAGAGGAAAAAAAAAAAAAGATCTAGATTTACTTTACAAACCTTGCTCAAATTTCCATTTCAGAATGTTTTATCCTTTTAAAAAGTAATTTTCCAAAACATGGTAGTTCAAAATGAATGAGTAAGCACAAGTGTTTTTGCTTTGCTCTATTCCAATAATGTTTTCTATAGCAGTAGTGTTTGTGTATGAATTTTTATAAAACTTGAATGACAAGGGCTTCCCCTGGTGGCGCAGCAGTTGAGCGCTGAGTTGCGAGGCTGCCCGCAGCCTCTGCCGCTCCAGTTCTATTCCCGGCCACCAGCGAGGGTCCCACCAAAAAAAAAAAAAAAAAAAAAAAAAAAAATCTTGTATGACAAGTAAGGAATTCTGTTTACCCAGGTTTGTTTTCTTGGTATCTTACATGTGTAAGATATATACCTAGGAAAAAACTTAAATTTGACAAAATGCTTTATTAGTGAGGCTTTAAAGAAAGCAGTATCCATCCACATTGCTAATGAGATAAAATGATTTGTGTGGATCTCAAAGATATATGAGTGTCTTTACATATTATAAAACTTTGTCTATGAAGCATTTAAAAATTATATACATAGTAGGGAAGACAAAGCAGTAATTGCCAGGGGTTAAAGATGGAGAATGAATGTGTGTACAAAGAGATAGCGTGTGGGACTTTTAGTGGTGATGTGACTCATTGATATTCTTAATTTGGAGGTGATTCCACAATGTATACTTCTGTTAAAACTCACTGTATTTTGTAGCCCAAAAAAGGTGAATTGTACTGTTTTTCAGTGGAAAAACTATATTTTATATGTTCTACAGTTAGTCATGTATTTATACATTTTTTAATATAGTAAAAAAAAAACCAGGAGGTTATACTAGAAACCAATTTAAGTGATAGGTCTTAGTGGATAAGGATGACTTAGAAGAGAGGAAACACAAGGAAATGTCTTAATTTCTTTAATATTTTTTGGTTTGTGGCCTTATGGTTGAATTACCTAGTTCAAAGATGCCATAAAATAAAAAAAAAAAAAAAAATAACAAGACAAATCCTTGCCTGGTTAATTCCATTTTTACCCCCAAAGGTAACATATTATTTCCTTAATACTTCTTAATTCAATAGGTCCAATAAAAGGTAAGTGTATACAAATTCCAGGGGACTCATTTCTTTAACAACGTGTTTCTGTCTTCCCATGCCGAGATGCAGGTAGAAACCCTCTACCCGATAGATATTCAAGGATCATTTTTTTACCAGAGTCCTCTGATGACTGAATCAGTAGCTTTGAAATAAAATCAGGAAAAAGTAATGGGACTTCTTTTGTTAAAACACTAACACCCTCAGCCATCTATTTTGGTTTACTATGTAACTTTTCTTTACTGCTTTTTAAATTCATTTGTTTTTTGTAGTATGTAATATGAATTGGTCACAGGATGAAATAGTATCAGGTAAGAAGATTTATCTAGTGAATAGGAAATAACTGATTATTCTTCTACTTATTGACCTAGTTGATTTTATTGTTAAAAGTTCAGAAATAGCCAAAGCAAAATCAGTGAATCACAGAAGTAGCAATTAGTAAAAGTTTATTGTGCACACACCAAAAGACAGTTTCCAAACTCAAATCAAAACCTGAAATGACACTTGGGGAAATTGCTTTTTTTTTTTTTTTAATTAATGATGTACCATTATTTTACATCACTGTTTTCCCACAAATAGTTGTTCTCCCTCCAGTTGTGGTCCCATAGTTCTCCTACCACCAAAGCATCTATTGTCCTTCATTATCATCCAGTGTGCTCTCTTCACCCTCTGTTTTCTCCCCTCCCCCTTTCCTTTCCTTCTCCTTTAGATCTATGAAGATCTATGGATGCCTCAAATCTATGGTCAGCTTGCAAGGGTGGGTTTTAAAGTTTGTCTTTGTCTGATACTCCGTTTTGTTTCTCTAAGTGTATCCATCCAGTATTTATCTTTTTTGCTGCCTCACTTCACTTAGGATAATCCCTTCCAGCTCAGTCCATGTTGCTGCAGATATCATGAGTTTCTCTTTTTTGGAATGCTGATTAGTATTACATTGTATGTGCTGTTGAACATCGCTTCACTTAAGGTGAGGCTCTGTGTGGCCCAGACTGGGCTCTGTGATAATTGTAGTTTCCAAAGGTGGCTGGGGGCTGGCAGTGAAGGGCAAGGCTTAGAATAGCCCGGAATGAACTGTGTCTGCTCCTGAGGCAGTGGTGGCTCAGTTTGTGGTCTAGGTGCTTAGCAGAGGTTTGCTGAAAATTCCTGATACAAGGTGAGGTCCTACATGGCTTTGACTGGGGTGTGTGTCTGCTCCCAAGCTCAGGGATATAGTCTTATGAGTATCTTATATAATGAGAAGACAGGCACTGTTTATTCTTCATGCTAAATTTTCTTAAATTACAAGGAGTTGATTAGTGGTTACGTCATATCAATCTTAGGAAACAGTTTAAAGTTTGTTTATGATATTCAGAGGTATAAACAAAAAATTACCCAGGTCAAGCTAGTCTTACATAATGAGCTAAATTTAGCTTTGTTTGCATGTCTAAATTGCTTTTGTCTGATCAATTTCCAAGGCTGATCTCCATTTAGCCTAAACTGTGCACATGTGAACTCATTCTAAAGAACCTGTTAATTTCATTGCCACTCAACTTTGGTGTTTTCTTGAAAATTAAATAAGGTGACATCAGAAACCAGATCATAAAGTGGTTAAGTTTCCCCACATACTGTCATAACTAGCTCTACTAAATGTGTACTATGTGCTCCTTCAATTTTAAAACACAAAATTTTTAATTGATTGTTTTAGCTGTTATTGTATGAAGGAGCCTGATTTCAATTATCAGTCATCTTTTTTGTTCTTTTATTTCCAACTGCTGGAGAAGCAACACAATTTCTTTCTTTTTTGAGGTACGCTAGCTTTCAAATATCATTGAGCAAGCTAGAAACATAAAAGACATGAACTAAAATTTCCAATTTCAAGGACCATGATATACCAAAAAAAGAACTGATTCAACTAAGGAAATCAGTAAGTTTACTCCACAAAGCCACTTGTTTGAGTGCTGCAGCTACATCTATATTTTAGGCTTTAATCTTCAAGGTTAAAAAAAAATTCTGAAAAGAAATTCTAGTTTGGAGATTCCTGTGCATTCCTTTTCTTCTGTTTAACTAAAGATTTGTAAAAATCAACAAAACTGATGCCTTTACTGAGGAAAAAAAAAAGTGAATCCAGTTTTCAGAGTCCAAATAAGCTGGTATTTTAAATCATCATATAGAATGATTCAAAAACATGCTACATTATTTTACCCTTAACAATCCCAGACAAACTGCTCTCACAACACTCTTCATTACTGAGAATAGGTACCTGGGGAATTTTGTCACAATTTTGCACTCTCTGAAACTGCAGTAATTAATATCAATACCTTCCATGTATTATATTAACAAATCAGACTAGACAAGGGCACTGAAAAAATGACAGGCAAGAAACTCATCTGTGTGATATTAGACCAAATCTTGACTCTTATAAAACCCAAGCTGTCTCACATCAGAGATAAAAAGATAGCAATGAGCTAGATTGTGTATGAGGCCTTATTACAAAGATGTCATTTTTACTTTGAAACATAAACATATTTTTATTCATACATTAGTACTTATAGTGATCAATGACAGTGTATCTAGTATACTAGAATTTGTTTTGATCAGTAGAAAAACAATTATTCATAAAACTCAAAACAAAGAAGAAGTTGTGAAAGAAAAGAAAAGAATTATAGGTTTCTTACAGAGAAGGTAATTTTAATATAGACGAGTTTGGTCCAAGTTCTGCCATTTGGATTGATAGATTATCTAGCAGAACTATCATTTCAATAATCTCAATGACAGTATAGCACTGAATACTTGTTACAGTATTATAAATTAAATTTACTGCAAATGTTATTGCAGAGAATATGGAAAGAGATCTATTATTTGTGTTTGTGAAAGTTTAGATAGGAAAAAATTTAAGATTCTTTGACAAAACATAACAGAAATGATCTATATGATATGACTATATTGCCAGTTGTCAAAAATTTCACTTTAGTCATTACTTCTTCATCAGTATCTTTGAATTATGGTGGCATTATTCCACTTGTGAGAGCAAATATTATATTAATCAACTTGAATGTTACCCTTGTAAGGTGGTGCTTTGCAGTGTTTGACAATGTTGGAATCAGTTAACTTTTTAGAGAAATGTATTAGATTTTATTCACTTTGTCTAATATTGAGAGTTTGTTATTGGTACAATATAAAGTTATTGGTATTCCCTGCATATCGATAATAAAACTGTAATAACAGCAGATGGAATTTACTGCATTCATGTTTACCTATTTGAACATGCACAATATGTCTATAACGAATCAGATACTCTTATTCATGTCTCACAATGCATAGGTGAGATAACTCAAATAAAATTGTATATCTATCTATCTCTGTCTTTATGTTTCTTTACCTATATTATTATTTAATTATCTTTAGTTAAAATAAAATTAAAATCACTGTGTATTTCTCAGGTATATTGTTTACTATTAAAACATTCATCCAACAATATTATATGTATCTTCTGTGCTGGTTTGTAACCTCAATAGAAACAAGTACCCTGATCATTCAACACACTGTCTGAATAGATCAAAGGTTGTCAATTATCAATTTTACTTTCCTCTGCACCTTCCATTGGATATTGGATGTATTCATGACACCATCACAAACCATCTTTTCCTGGTAGGCACAGAAGTAACAGAAGCTACAGCCACACCATAGTAAACGCCAACATATTGAGAGTGAATGTTAGCCATGGCCCTTTTTCAAGAATTTTAATCTTCCCAACCACCCTTCAGTAGGGTTATTATTAGCAGATGATGGAATCTGTGTCAAAAATAAGGAAATTGAGGCACAAAATCTAAGAAATTTATCTCAGGAAGCATAAGTAGGAAAAGATCCAGGATTCAAATATTATCTCTTCAGGGAATATGGTAGGAACGAAAGTTAACATTTAACTCTTAGTATCTTAGTTTTCTAAGTATACGAAAGCTTCTGGAGGTAAAACTATAACATCCTTAGGACTATTTCCTTATTGATATTTCTAAGAAATTACATTGTGTGCACATCACATATACTACAAGATTTCTCAAAAATCAGAATAATTTGTGAATCCAATATCCACAGATATTTGCTTTATTATTGTGACTGAAAATATTTAGAAATTAAAAGTAACACTTGAGACCCCAAAGACAAAGACTGGTATTCATTTTCAAATTATTTTCTACAGATCTTAATTTTGAATATTGACTATAAATTAGGTAGGGCACAGCCATTTTTTTTCTTTGCTAATTAAAAAATGTACAGAAAACACAAATGGTGACTGAAGCAAATGAAGATTAGCCAATTTTTTTTTTACTCTTTACTCTTTTATTATTCTTTAGGTCTTAAGTTTATTTTGTCTAATAAATTTTAACTCGGCCATTTGAACTGCCTTTGTTTTGTTTTTAAAGATTTAATATTTTAGTTTGTTAAGGTTCATGGCAAAATTTAGCATAATGTACAGAGATTGCCTTTGTCATTATCAAGCTTCCCCACCAGAGTGGAGCATCTATTACAGTTGATGAACCTACATTGACACACCTCATTCACCCCAAAACCATAGTTTACCTTTGGATTCACTCTTGGTTCTGTATATTATATGCATTTAGGCAAATATTTAATGACGTATATCTGTCATTATTATACAGAATTGTTTCACTGCCCTCAAACCTTCTTTGTTCCTCCTCAGTCAATAGCTCTTGATATCAAAGTTCTTGCCTTAGATTATCAGGAATGTTTCATAAGCCATTCTTGTGATATGAGGCTGTTATAAATCTTATGGTTTGATTATTAGATAAAATAAATAATAGTTTTAGAAAAAATAAATTGGTCTAGTTATATGATAGAAACTTCAACCATGTGATAAAGAAGATAACTGGATATATTTAAAGAACAAAAGTTAAGGGGAAAGACTTAATGTATATTGATTTTAAGACAGTTCATTTGAATACAGTGTTTACTTGCATTACCGGTCAATGACTACACTTTCTAGAGCTAAATCAATAACACTAGATCCTAGAATC
Source organism: Talpa occidentalis (assembly GCF_014898055.3). Classification (NCBI taxonomy): domain Eukaryota; kingdom Metazoa; phylum Chordata; class Mammalia; order Eulipotyphla; family Talpidae; genus Talpa; species Talpa occidentalis. The sequence continues at coordinate 47,204,300 of NW_026555331.1, read as the reverse complement.
TGGCAACACCACTATCATGAATATTCCCTTAGTTTGAGAGTGAACTTAAAAGAAGTAAATTTTCTTTGTTTCTTGCTCCTTTGATTCTGCACAGTGGTAAAGCCCTTTTGTTGTTTGCACACCTTAATTCAAATGTGTAGTTGTTCTCTTTTTCTGTTTTCACTGCAGGCACAAATAGCTCTCAAATGGCAATCTTTTTTTTTTTTTAAATTTTTTAAATTTATTTATACAAGAACCGGGGTACAGGCCAGATGTGCAGGAGGGTGAGATGATTCACCAGAGACAGAGTGGGGAGCAGAACAGGCAGACGACCAAAATACACTGTTGAAGGAAGCAGTGGGTGAGACAGCAGAGATCTGACACACCATGTGGGTTGCTCCACAGCCGGCAGGGATTGAACCGTCACTGCAGAGGCTGCAAACAGCCTCATAGCGCTGCACTCAACTGCCTGCGCCACCAGGGAGGCCCTCAAATGTCAATCTTGATAGAAGTCATTGGGAGCTGCTTCTGTTTCTGTTTCCAAAGTGGTATCTTTTCAACATTTATATATATATACACATGTGTATATGTATATATATATATATGTGTGTGTGTGTGTGTGTGTGTGTGTGTGTGTGTGTGTAGCTATTCCTTAATCATTTATGTAGCATCTTCTCTATGTCAGGTATCCTTCTAATTCTTTAGTATGAACTGTTGAACACGATTCTCTTCCAACATCTCTAGCAACTTCACCTCACTCAGTTGTCCCTGAAAACTCAGTTCCAAACAGACTTTCATTTATATACACATTACCTACTGTTTCCTGTCCTATCACCTTTGCATAATTCCCTAATTCCCTTAATGATCTCATTCCATCTTTCCCTCCCACAGCCTTAATGCATCTCAAGTTCTAGTTCTTCATATCTCAGCTCAAACACTACTTCATAGGGCAATATCCTCATCTCATCTCACAGATTCAAGCACTCTGGAATTGCTCATTTTTTAATCAATTTTCAGTGATAAATTTATCTTTATTTGAATAATGATTTCATCGACAACTATCTCACTAAACTGTCAGCTCCATGAGGGCAGGGGATTGTGTCTTTTCATTCACTGGCCTATTTCCAGCACTTATCACTATGCCTGGCATAATCCAAATATTCAAATAATACATGCTTAGGGAATCAGAAGCATTTATGGCTATAGCAGAAAAATAGAACATTTCCAAGACCAAAAACAAGTATCTGTGGGTCTTTAAAAAGTTATTCTTACATGTTTACCTTTGGTAAAGTATATTACAAAGACTTATGAATATATTTTGACTAGAATATTTTTAGACTTTTTGTTGAATTTTAATCACAGGTATATCTAAAATTATTACTTAATAACATTGTGAGTTAAGGTTGCTATCCTCCAATATAATTAATTCTATTTTAGAGTAAAATATAATATGTTAAATCATTTTGCTACTTTGTTGTTAAATAATCCTATGATTTTCCAGTACAGTCCCAAGTTATTAAGACATAATCTCTTTAAAAAGACACCATCATTGGGGATCCCCTGGTGGTGCAGCAGTTGAGCACTGGGCTGTGAAAGCTCCCCACAGTCTCTGCAGCACCAGTTCAATCCCCAGCCACAGGGTGAGGGTCCCACATGGCGCGACAGACCCCCTCCTGCCATGTCCGCAGCTCCCCTCAGCACTGTATTTCATCAGTCTGTCTGTTCTGCTCCCCGCTCTGGCTCTGGTGAATTCTCTCACCCTCCCTCACTTCTGACTGTACCCAGTGCTTGTATAAATAAATAAATAAATCTTTTTAAAAAAAGGGCACCATCATTTATGACAACAGTATTATTTAATGTTATACCAGTAAAAATTACATAAATATAAAACCCTCTAATTTTCTAAATTCCCCAGCAAGTACATAAGTTACAATTTTGGTTCTAAAAATGCAGTTGTTGGGGAATCTAGAAAACAACATTGCAAGTCTTAAATTTATCCTACAGAAGAGAAATTTAAAAACAATGCTTACATATAGGGCATTAAGGAACATTCAAAAGTTGAAATGAATCAGAGACATTATGGAGAATAAAGCTGAGAGAAAGTCACTGTGTTTAACTGTAAATTTCAGGTAAGCTCTCAGATGCATTTCTCAGGTAGCTCTAGTAATGAAAGCTTGTTACCTGGTGTTAATAGAGATGGAGGTTGAAGAAATTCAGTCACTGAGTATAAATTTCAGGGTCTAAGAGTTTGGGAAGCCAGAATAAGTTGAGAATTTAGAGAATGAGAGTCAAACAGTTTTATTTGAAATAGAACAAAAAAAAAAACATCAAAAGGAAATGAGCATAATTATCAGAGTAAGGCCCTTAAAAAAATAAAGCAAAATTTGAGAACATTTGGAAGGTTTAATTTTATAAAGCTGGCAAGATTGTTCAGTTCTCAAGTTTTGAGAGGATAAACTGGCAGATGTGGAAATATTTATTTGCTAAAGGAGAACAGAAATCTGATACCTAGTTGACATGTTCTTCACAGCTCCCCAATTTGGCCTTATTATAATTATGAAGTGCTTTAAATGTCCATTGCTAACCACTTCCAAGAACAGAATAAACCAAAGTTCCAGGAAAAAACTGAGGTCTTTTCAAAATAATCCCATTGCTTTTGATATTTCTCCTTCTCTTTTCTATTACATATATTTACATATTGTCCTAGAGACTGCAATGCATAAACTTCTTCCTAATTTTTAATCTCCCTTGAACATAATTTTCTCCTTCACCCTCATAACAGAAGGGAATTTTTCCAAGGAGTACTTTCTCCTCCAGTTCTTTCCTTGTTTATGCCTCCTTTTCTATATACATTCATTCTTTCACGGGTTCTCTATTTTCAGATGATAGATATTAAAGTATTCCAATCTTCTCCTTCATGAATGCACACAGGGTGATGTGTGTATACAAAAAATACACATGCATTCTCCCCTCTCCTATAATCCCACTCAGCTATTCTCTCTGCCTTTCCATCTACCTTCCTGTAAATGTTTTGCATTCCCTGATTCTATTTCTTCAGGTTCATTTACTTCTCAGGTTACACTAGTCTGGACTTTCTCCCTGTATATTGACTAGAACTGCTTCACTTGAACTAAGTTCTTATGTCCTTATTTGTCACACAACTTATGACAGTGTGATACTTACCTTTATTATTATAAAAATAACATTGGACTCCATTTTCTGCCATGATGACAAATTTAGGATTCTCTTCCACCCCTCCTTTTCAGTGTCCCAGTTCCAACAGCTGAGCTTTCAACATGCAACTCTTCTCATTCTGCACACTGCTCTTGAAAAACTTTATCTATGCCAAAGACTATAATTATGCAAAAGACACCAACAGTTATAATCTCTACTTAATTCATTCAATTGAACTATAGACACATCCTTTGCTATGCCCCACACGCTCTTCAAATGCAGAATTGAAAAATGGACTCAATATCTTCCTCTCACCTCCCATAATCAGGCTTTTTTCATTGTTCTTTATCCATGTCATTGATGTTATCACTATATTCCTTGTCATCAGGACCAAAATATCCCACTTCTTTTTATTTTATTTTTCTTATACTCTTTCACAAATATATTACTAGCCATTAAATCTACCTGCTTCTGTATGCTATATATTTCTAAAATAAAATCCTCCTTTTGTTTGTGCTTGATACTTACAGGCCCTAGTCTAACTAACCTTTATAATGCAATTTGCCCATTATCAGTCACACTGTTTTCAGTTCAAACCTTAATATCTCTTATATAACTATTATTAGCTTCCAAAATAATCTTCCTTTCCCTAAGGTTCTTAACCCAAAATATTCTGCTAAAGAAGTTTGCACACACACAAACAACACACAAACATACACACCCGCGTTTATATATATAATCTAGCTCATCTAACTCTGCATCTAGTTGTCCACTTTACTCACCTTTCTGTCTGCTTGTGTTTGCTTACAAAGGTCTGTGTAGCCTTTTACTTTTCTGATGTGCTTTTCCACTCCAGCCTAAAATCACAAAGAAATGCAAGAGTCCGTCTTCCATCCCTACTAGCATGAAAATGCTCACCAGGTGCTATTGATTTTGCATTCAAAGTATTTTTAAAAACCAGTTCCTTCCTTTCTATCAGTTTCTAACTTTAGCTGCTATGCAGTTTTCCTTTCCTCTCTGTCAAAACACAGTGATATGTTTTCTTGTTCTTGTTCCCATAAATTCCCAGACTGCCTTTTTGTCATAACATCTATCATGTAATCTCTTGAAATTTTTTTGCTTGTGTTTTTGTTTGTTTCTCCTTAACTAGATGCAAGGAATCTGATGCCATTGGCCATATCTGATATGGGACTATTTTCAGCATGGTGTTTAATACATGGGAAGCATTTAATCATCATTTGTAGAATACATTAGTAAAGCACACCATGCTGGCATATGGCAGTCATTTTTGGTCATTATTTTGAATATTCTGATAAATGATTTTTAAGTTATTTGTGATGTATGATAACTATAGTGCATATAAAGCTAAAGTTGTACTTATTTGAAATATATTGGCAGGAAAAGAAATGAAACGCAGTATTGTTGCTTCATATAGAGGTTAGTTGGAAGAGTAAAAATATGATTGGATAGAAGAAATATGACTGTTTTTGCTGAGGAAGAGAATAGAATACAAAATCTAAAGTATTAAAGTCACCCAGTACAAATGATTCTAGAGATGGTCTAGCTGGGCAGGCTGAAAGTAACATATATTAGTGACTCTCAGGAGACTAACTGTAAACGTAAAGGAAACTATATTCTTACCCTACAAATATGTCTCAGAATTCTCTGTCTCTCTTACTGTCTTCAACCAATTTGTGCCTCAAGTTTTCAAGTTAATATAAATTCTCCTATTTAATACTTCAAACAAAATACAGTTTCCATTTTTAGGTTAGGTTCTATAATGAAAAATGCATGTTCATTGCAAAAGCTAGATCAAATAAGTTGACCACAAAAATAAACCAAGGACATTGTCAGTAGCACTGATATATAGATTGAAATTAATAAGGGAAGAAGGAGCAGGATTCTGTTCTTTGCTGACAGAAACCAGAAAGTGCTGAGATCAGAGTGATATTCTAAGAAAGTGGTGTTTTCAGAGACTTTAAAACAGGAATAGTCATTCATTCATGCAGGCACTGAGTTCCTATAATGTAGGTACTTATCACATTATGATAAGTCTGGCAAGGCTAGCAGTGAATCAAAAAGGTAAGATCGCGATCCTTTGTATGACCTACAAAAGTATTGAACTGAAATATGCAGAATAGAAGTAAGTGCCATGATCATTTAGAAACTTACAAGCTCAAGAACTTCAAAATTTGCCTATGCCAATTTTTAATAATAAAGACAAAACTGAAACCATAAATGTGTCCAATCAGTGTGGATTAGATAATAGTATTATGTTAATTATGTTGTTGACATAGATAAGTTAAAGGAAAAATATTGCAATAAATTATAGATAAGAAAATAAGGTACATTATCATCAAATTTTAATAACAAAATCTATTCATAAAATCTAAGTACATCCTATATATACACACACTATAAATGTCTAAAATGAGAGTAAATAATATACAATGTATGTTACAGTAAGTGTGCTATAAATATTATAATATTTATGTATAATTATATTTGGGGAAGTGTGGAAGATTACATCCCAAAATTTTGCAGTAGATGCCATTTCTGATATCTTTTGCTAATGATTTATCTGAAATTTGATTTTTTTAAAAATAAACACACATTCATTTTACAGAAAAAATATCATAAAAGTAATTCTGCAGGAGACCAAAAAGTTTCCCGTAGCTACTGAGTATAACATTGTATTTATAGAAATGATCTTGTCAGAATAGTTAGAAACTTCTGTCATCGATTCACAACAGTAATCCACAGCACTTTTTTCTCACAGCATTATTGAGGATGAATTTTTTTTAATAAAGATGAATTTGGTTAAAAGAGAATTTGACTTCCATTTAACATAAGTTCCAATACTTAGTTCTTCCTTATTTACAAAGAACATTTTTTCAACTTTTCCCATACGCACCAATATGAAGTAAAAATTGCAAAGATATCTAAAATTTGTTTGCAAAACTACTATACGGAAGACCTAAGGAAATTCCAAAAGGATTCTAAGTAAGAAAGAACTGGTTATATAAATTCAAAGTGTTTCTTCTTATATTAGGTGAATTTAAGAGGGAAAATAAGGGTTTGGCATGCTCTCTTGAACAATTGTTCAAATGTCTTGGGTTTGGCAAAGTAAAAGCTGTATTTTCCCATTCCCTTCTTTCTCATAATTTACAAAACCATGTACACTTCAAGGGAAATTTAACCCATATGTTCTGATTCATTTGCACTTAACTTGTCATAATGTTGTTCATGAAAGTCATCTCATGTCCAAGAAAGTTTGTAAGATTATGTTTAATAACTCTCCCTTATTCCCTGCTCTAAGAAGCTGCTTTTTGGCATTAGGTAGCCAAAAGGGAACCACAAAAGGTTGAAACTTGGAACCTATGAATTTCAAATGAATTCCTACTTGGCCTACATTTTTTTCCTATTTATTTGTGTGTTGTAACAATGAAGCTAATGGTATTAAGTAAAAGATCAAGTAACAAGACTACACAGCTTTTGTTTTTAAAAATCAATTCTTATGAACACTTTTAAAAGAGTTTTGCATTTAATAAATATGTTCTCCCAATTAAGAGGTGGGACATCTCCATACATAAAATGTTATATTTCTACAAAGATAAATTAAAGAGCAGATGCTAGATTTATGAGAACTTTTGTCAGCTATCATTTTGTAGGGCTGAAAGGCAGTAACCAATAATGAGTTGAACACAAAGGGAGAGAAAACCAAGACTCGAAGAATAACACCTTCTAAAAATCATAATTGCTTATCCTGAACAGAGTTAGTTTCTATGCTGGTCTGAGAAGATGAAACCATAAGGAAAGGAGAGTCTTACAAGATTTGAACTCAAATTGCATTACAAGCACTTGAGTACTCATCTAGGAATATTTCAGATTTTAAAAAATTAAATAAATTGTTAAGAACTATATATTGTCATTTTTATCGCCAGGGCTTATAAGTATTCTTCCAGGTACATAATAAAGGAATTGTGCATTGTGGTTGAACGATTCCCAGCACTCCAGGTATTTCAAGGACACATTAGGAAAGGTAATGTGAAAAGCAGAATGTATTGCACACTGTTTAGGAGACTGGGATGTCATTAAAAACTCCCCAGGTCCAAAGTAAGGCTAAGACTGTGAAAGTGCAAGTTTTAAAACAAATCTAAAATTTCAGCCCACATCTATTTAAAATGATGTGAGACCACCTATTGCCCGGGAGCATATTGCCTATATTTGCTGGACAGTGAATTAGTTTAGAGCAGAAACAGTGCATATTCTTCAGTTTATGTTTATGTGCACATCTGGATATACACAGACTAATGTAATTAATGGACTATGTAAAATATATTACTGTATTTGAAATATCATTCTTTGATTCTGGGTGAGTGAGTATGTGGTTACAAAATTAAGGTCCCTCAATAAGATATGCTTACATTCACAAACACACACACCCTTTTCCACAAACCACCAACTCCAGTAATAAGTGAGGAATTTAGGCCTTTGGATCAGCTTGAAGCTGTTGATTAATTTCATCTGGGCTTTCATACATATTTCTAAATGTAGAAACTTATGTAGCATTTGAGCATATTTTCAAGATATTTTAGTAATTAGTAACTACAAAAAAGATAGCAAAAACAAGTTAATTTTGTGTATTGGTCTTTCATTAGCAACAAATCTTTAGATACTTTTGTATGACCATTATTCATTCAACTAATCATCTATTTATTATCTATTACCTATCATTCTATCTATGTAATCATTCATCTATTTTCCATCTATCTTTTTTTTTCCCCACAACACCAACATTGTGCCAAGATTATTAGTAGATAATTTAGGGTGGAGACAGAATGCCAATCACTTACAAACTATGTATCACAATCTTAGGAAATATGTTAATAAATCATACTTTAAGAGTTCCATTGGGATTATGATTGGAACACTGAATGTTTGGAAAAATTAGGGAACAACTTTATCCTGGAATCCAGATAATGGTTTCATAAAGAAGTTGTGTAAATGTGCTGATTTTATTTTATTTTAGATTCATTATTTCCATGATGGAAAATGATGTGTCATTTTTCCTGTAGGGTAATGTTTATTATGAACTGGTCCAAACAGTTCTTATGTTTACTGCACTCTTTGAATCTGGTTTATTTCTGACTATGTGCTACTCGAAAGGATTGCCCTAAAGAAATGTTCATTCTCCTGAGAACTGGAAGAGTCCAGATACAATATAAAACTAAATATACTTCTTTTCTCCCAGAAACATAAAATATAGACTCTGTTATTCAGCAGGTTTCCCAGGAATCCATGGGCTTGAGTACAACTGCATGTGAAACAGACTTTAGCAGAGATTTCATTCCTAGAAAACACTGACACTTGTGGGTAAACACTCACACCACACTGTAAACACCTATATCTTTATATGTATTTTTCCCTTCATTTAAGTACACAAAATTAATTTAAATTACCTATCACATAATGCTTGGAAATACACTAGATTTAACAATACTAAGATGAACCTCGCCTATATGAAACAGTTTGGCTTGCTTTTTTTTTTGATCTTTTTTTTATTTTTTTAAATAAATTTTATTTTTGTATTCCCCATACAATTGCAACCCCCTTATTTTGACCCCAATCGCTCCCCTCCCTGCCCCCCACCCCCCACAGAGTGTCTCTGGTTCATAATTGTTGATTTTGATTTTCACTTTCTTTCTTATAGTTATTCATTTTCCTGGTCCCTTATTTAAGTTTTCTAGATTCCTGCTATGAGTGAGACCATCCGGTATTTTTCTTTTTCTTTCTGGCTTATTTCGCTGAGCATGATCCCTTCCAGCACCATCCATGTTGCTGCAAATTGCATGTGTTTATCTTTTTTGAATGCTGAGTAATATTCCATGGTGTATATGAACCACATCTTCTTGATCCAGTCATCTATTTTTGGGCATTTGGGTTGTTTCCAAAGCTTAGCTCTTGTAAACAGTGCTGCTATAAACATAGGGGTGCAGGTGCTCTTTGGAATTGATGTTTCTGTGTCCTTTTGGTAAATAACTAGGAGTAGAATTGCTGGATCATATGGAAGCTCTATGTTTAGTAGGTCCAGAAGTCTCGAAACAGGTCTCCATAGTGGTTGGACCAGATTGCACTCCCACCAACAGTGCAGGAGAGTTCCTTTTTCTCCACATCCTCGCCAACATTTGTTGTTGCTAGTTTTTTTAATATGTGCCATTCTCACTGGTGTAAGATGGTGTCTCATGGTAGTTTTGATTTGCATTTCCCTGATTACAAGTGATGTTGAATGTTTTTTCATATGCCTGTTGGCCATTTGCATTTCCTCTTCAGAGAAGTTTCTTTTTAGCTCTTCTGCCCATTTTTTGACTGGATTATTTTCTTTGTTGTTGTTGAGTCTCATCAGCTCTTTGTAGATTTTTGTGATCAGTCCTTTATCATTAGTGTTGTGTGCAAAAATATTCTCCCAGTTGGTGGGGTTTCTCTTTGTTTTTGTTATTGTCTCTTTTGCTGTGCAGAAGCTCTTTAATTTGATGTAGTCCCAGCTGTTTATCTTTGCCTTCACTATCACTGCTTTGGGTGATGTGTCTGTAAAGATGTCTTTGATGTGCATATCACGTAGTGTTTTGCCTATATTTCCTTCTATGTATTTTATGGTTTCAGGTCTTATGTCTAGTTCTTTAATCCATTTTGAGTTGATTTTTTGTGTATGGTGTGAGGTAGTGGTCAAGCTTCATTCTTTTGCATGTAGCGACCCAGGTTTCCCAGCACCATTTATTGAACAAACTTTCTTTGCTCCAATGCATAGTCTTTGCTCCTTTGTCAAAGATTAGTTGACCATAAATCTGTGGGTTTATTTCTAGATTTTCTATTTGATTCCATTGGTCTGTGTGTCTGTTCTTGTTCCAATACCATGCAGTTTTGATGATTATGACTTTGTAGTATAGTTTGAAATCTGGGAGTGTGATGCCTCCATTCCCTTCTTTTTTTTTCAGGAAAGCTTTGGCTATTTGGGGTTTTTGGTGATTCCATATGAATTTCATCAATAATTGTCCTATTTCTTTGAAGAATGACATTGAAATTTTTATTGGAATAGCACTGAATCTGTATTTTGCTTTTGGAAGGATGGCCATTTTAATAATGTTTATCCTTCCAATCCATGAGCAGGGGATGTCTTTCCATTTCTTTGTGTCTTTTTTATTTCTTTTAACAGTGTTTTATAGTTTTCTTTGTATAGGTCCTTTACCTCTTTTGTTAGATTTATTCCCACATATTTGATTTTTTTTGTTTCGATAATAAAAGGGATGGTTTTTTTTTGATTTCTGCTTCTTCAGATTTATTTTTTTGTGTATAGGAAGGCTACTGACTTTTGCATGTTGATTTTGTATCCTGCCACTTTACTGACCTGATTGATGAGTTGAATTAGTTTTTCTGTGGAGTTTTTGGGGTTCTCTATATATTATCATATCATCTGCAATTAGTGATAGTTTGACTTCTTCTTTTCCTATTTGATTCCTTGTATGTCTTTCTCTTGTCTTATTGCCTTGGCTAGGATTTCCACTATTATATTGAAGAGCAGTGGTGAGAGTGGACATCCTTGTCTTGTTCCAGATCTTAATGGGAATGCCTTCAGCTTTTCACCATTGAGAATGATACTGGCTGTTGGCTTGTCATAGATGGCCTTTATGATGTTGAGGTATGTTCCTTGTATCCCAAGAATTTCAAGGGCTTTTATCATGAATGGGTGTTGCACTTTGTCAAAAGCTTTCTCAGCATCTATTGATATTATCATATGGTTTTTATATTTCTTTTTGCTGATGTGTTGGATAACGTTGATTGATTTTCGGATGTTGAACCATCCTTGTGTCCCTGGAATGAATCCTACTTGTTCGTGATGAATTATCTTATGGATACACTGTTGGATTCTGATAGCTAAAATTTTATTGAGGATTTTTGCATCAGTGTTCATTAGGGAGATTGGCCTGTAGTTTTCCTTTTTTTGTGTTGTCCTTACTCAGTTTTGGTATGAGTGTAATGTTGGCTTCATAGAACGTGTTTGGTATCGTCCCTGCCTTCTCAATTTTTTGGAAGAGTTTGTGAAGGATAGGTACTAATTCGTCTCTGAATGTTTGGTAGAATTCATTTGTAAATCCATCAGGTCCTGGGCTTTTGTTTTTGGGGAGGTTTTTGATTACCATTTCAATTTCGCTGCTTGTAATTGGATGTTTAGGTGTTCTATTTCTTCTTTATCTAGCTTTGGGTGATTGTAGAGTTGTAGGAATTTGTCCATCTCCTCTAGATTGTTGAACTTATTTCCATATAACTGTTCATTGTAGTAACTGATTATTCTTTTGATTTCTTCTGTGTCCATTGTGATTTCTCCTCTTTCATTTATGATCCTGTTTATTTGTGCTTTCTCCCTTTTTTCCTTTGTGAGACTGACTAGGGGTTTGTCTATTTTATTTATTATTTCGAAGAATCAGCTCTTGGTTTCATTGATCCTTTGGATTGTTTTTTTAGTTTTGATTTCATTTATTTCTGCTTTCGTTTTTATTATTTCTTTTCTTCTACTGGTTTTGAGGTTTTTTTGTTGTTCTTTTTCTAGATCTTTGAGCTTCGAGATTAGGTTGTTTCTTTGAGTTCTTTCTTGTTTCTTGATGTGAGCATCTATTGCTATATATTTTCCTCTTATTACTGCTTTTGCTGCATCCCATACATTTAGGAAATTGGTGTCCTCCTTGTCATTCAATTCAAAGAATTTTTTAATTTCTTCTTTGATCTCCTCGTTAGTTCAGTGGTCTTCCAGAAGTGTGGTTTTCAATCTCCATGAGGTAGGAGAGTTCCTTGCCTTCTTTTTATGGTTTATTTCTAGTTTGATGCCTTCATCGTCAGAAAAGATGGTTGATATGATTTCAATCTTTGTGGATCTGTTGATGTTTGTCTTGTGTCCCAGTATGTGATTGATCCTGGAGAATGATCTGTGTGCACTTGAGAAAAATGTGTACTCTGTTTTTTTTTGGGTATAGTGTTCTATAGATGTCTGTTAAGCCCAAGCACACTAGATCCTTATTTAGAGCTTTAGTGTCTTTACTTATTTTTTGTCTTGTTGATCTATCCATTGTTGATAGTGGTGTGTTGAAGTCTCCCACTATGTATGTGTTTTCTCTGATGTCTGTTTTCAGAGATGACAATAGTTGTCTGATATATTTTGGTGCTCCTTCGTTTGGTGAATATATGTTAATAAGTTTTATTTCTTCTTGAAGTATTGTCCCCTTGATCATAATGTAGTGACGGTTGGGGTCTCTTTTTATCTTTTTGAGTTTGAAATCTGTTTTATATGATATAAGTATAGCTGTTCCTGCTTTCTTTTTTGGTCCATTTGCTTGTAGGATTGTTTTCCATCCTTTAACTTTGAGTCTATTTTTATCTTTTGTAGCTAAATGTGTTTCCTGAGTACAGCGAAAGGTTGGGTTTTGTTTCTTAATCCAGGCTGCAACTCTGTGTCTTTTTATTGAAGAGTTTAGTCCATTTACATTTAGAGTTAGTATTGATATGTTAGCATCTGTATTTGCCATTGTGTTTGTCTTTCCTTTGATTTTATTTATTTATTCCTTTAATAACTTTTTTTTTTTTTTTTTGCCTTCTTTCGTTGTTATTTGTCCCTCTGAGGTTTTGGCTTTAGGACTCCTTGTAGTATTTTTTGGAGTGGGGGTTTAGTCGTAATGAAATTCCAGAGTTTCTGTTTGTCTGGAAAGGTCCTTATTCTCTCTTCATACAGGAAGGAAAGCTTTGCAGGATAGAGTATTCTTGGTTGGCATCTGTTTTCTTGGAGACTGTTGACTATGTCCCTCCACTCTCTCCTTGCCTGTAGTGTTTCTTCGTAGAAGTCTGATGTCAGCCTGATTGGTTTCCCTTTGAATGTTATCTGTTTCTTCCCTCTTGTCAGCATCATTATTTTTTTCCTTGTCAGGGAGGCCCTGATTTATTTTTCCTTTCGTCGTGGAAGTTTGGTGTTCTTCTTGCTTCTTGTATATCAATTTTCAGCTCCTTCTTCGCGTTTGGGAAGTTCTCTTCAATTATCCCCTTGAATATTTTCTCTGTTCCTACATCTCTTTCCTCTCCTTCTGGTATTCCTATAACTCATATTTCCTTTCCTCATGGAGTCAGATAGTTCCCGGAGTCTTTCTTCGGTCTTTTTCCTTCATACTTCTCTTTCCTTTTCTGTTTTGGTTCTTTCTATTTCTGTGTCTTCAAGAGTACTTATTCGTTCTTCTAGTTCATCTATTCTGCTTTCATTGCTTTTCCCAGAGTTCTTTAGTGTCTCCATTAATTCTTTGATCTCCTGCATTTCTTTTACTTACCTCTTTAGGGACTCAATTTTATTCTTCAGATCGTTGATTATTTTTCCCTTATCATTGTTTTCCTTTATGACTTCTGTCAGTTTTTTAATCATGGCAATTTTAAATTCTCTTTCTGGAAGGCTGAGAAGTTCTTCCAAGTTACTGTTGTTGCAATCTGGGGGGTGGTTTTCTTTTTGTGGTGTGCTTTTTTCCTGAGGAGTTGCTAGGTTGTGTTTGGTTCTTCTACTCCCTACTGTCTGTTTTTTAATTTGCCGTATGCATTGGGACACTGTGTTGCTGGGACTGGCCGGCATCTTGGGTGAACTTCTCCACTCCCCTCTGGCTCCTCTGAGAGTCATCTGTTGGTTTCAAGTAGTCTTTACTGAAGAAAGGTCCCTGTTCTAAAATGCCGATGCAGAGACATGCTCCCCTGCACACCTGGTCTGCCCCGGCGGTGGGTTCCCTCTCCCCCCTGGGCTCAAACTGCAGGCCAGAAGAGGCCTGGCATGGGCGAACTTTCCAGCTCACCTCTGGCTCCTCCGGGAGCCTTCTTCTGGTTTCAGGCAGTCTTTACTGAAGAAATGTCCCTGTTCTAAAATGGCGATGCGGGACGTACTCCTTTTGGTTTTGCTTTTTAACATCCCATTTATTGCTTTTAATTCTAAAAAACTTAGTATGTAAAAATTAAATGTATTTTCATATTTCCTACCAGTAGAATGTGCTGGAAAGAAAACTTGCCCCAGACTTGATTTATTTTTTTTTAAAAGATATATTTATTTATGCATACAAGAACTGGGGTACAGGCCAGAGGTGTGGGAGGGTGAGAGAATTCACCAGAGACAGAGTGGGGAACAGAATGGGCAGATGTGCTGAAAAACACTGCTGAGGGGAGCAGTGGGCGAGTCTGGAGAGGTCTGCTGTGCCATGTGGGTAGCTCCCTGCCTGGGGATCGAACTTGCGCTGCAGTGGTGCAGACAGCTTCATAGGTTGTGTCTTAACCCGCTGCACCACCAGGGAGGCCCTGATTTATTTTTCTATGTGTATCAGATAGTCTCTCAAAAATATGTTGTTTTATGGAAGATTTGCCTGTATTTTCTGAATAGTTTGAAATTTCCTTTTTATTGAAGGAAATATATTTAAGGATTTGTTGTAAAATATCATGTTGGATTTGAAATTATTAAATATTAATATGTCTTTAGAATCTACTATAAATTATGTACAACCGTATTCATCAAACTATTATTTTACCTCAGTGGAATTATTAATTTAAAATGCATATGAGGGCTGCCCTGGTGGTGCAGGGGGTTGAGACACAACCTATGAAGCTGTCCGCAGCTACTGCAGCAAGAGTTTGATTTCAGGCCAGGGAGCTACCCACATGGCACAGCATAACTCTCCTGTCTCACCCACTGCTCCCCTCAGCAGTGTATTTCAGTTGATCTGCCTGTTCTGTTCCCAGCTCTGTCTCTGATGAATTCTCTCTCCCACCCACACCTCTGGCCTGTACCCCAGTTCTCATATGCAGAAATAATATTTATAAAAAAAAGTATGAAAGGGGTTTGCCACAGCGTTCCTTTTAAAAAAATAAAATGCATATGAAAATGTTTTAATAGATAACTACCTTTTCTAGATTCCTACTTGCTTCATAAATACTTCTTTTGTAGCAATTATCATACCATATTATTGTTAGTCATTTGTGATTTTCTCACTAGCTAGACCAGGATGTCAAGCATCTCTCCTTTGCTACTGCTTAGTGTAGAGACTGACAAATGTACAATCTTTGTGAAACATGCACATTGACATGTATCCTGGATTTCTTAGGAAACTGGCTCAAGACTTCTAAAAACCAGTTCATCCCCCGATCTTGAATGCAAAGATGTACATTCAAAATTAGTGCTCCTGGAATAAGGTCCCTGGTTTCCATATTTTGTTGTAATAGTTTAAAAATTTATATCCCTATTTGCCCAATTTTGAAATAAATTTAAGCAAAATTGTAGTAAAAACCCATCAATAAATTCCATATACTTCACTTCTGGTCTTTGCACAGTGGGTGGGTTGTTTTCATACTCTGCTGGAATATGTTAGTGGATGGGCTAAAGATAGAGGCTTGCTATTAAAAATCAATAACCAGACTTATTGTGACTTAAGTTCACAGTTAAAAGCATTGTAGAAAAGCATTTAAACTTTGTGTGTGGGTATGTGAATTTGTGTGCACAGGCAAAGGAGTTGTACCCACTATACAACTGCACATGTAATTCAAGTGTTATTATTTCAATATGAGTTATGAGAGTAAAACACCCTAAGAATTATTTATGAATAACAGCTTTGGGTGATATTTCTTTTCTGCCAAAATGTGTTTGCATGTTGAAATTCCTTTCCAATGAAGAAAGAAGTTGTAAATGTAAAGGCAGGCAAAGGGAGTTAGTGATGAAATCAGATTAGAGAAAGCAGAGAAAAATTCACATTAGATTTTTTTTTTTTTTTAAAAAAAAGGTAGCATGCTTATTAATCAATACAGACAAAAAGTGAAGATTTTAGACAATTTGATCACTTGGTATTTTTAGAAATCTAACTGAAGACAACTATCAGCTATTTTGTTTTTAAATTTATTTCTGCCTGATTGATCATATTTGGCTTTCATTATTTACCACAATTTTTTTAAAATTCAAGATCTGCCATATTAGTTATAGCTCTGCTTCTGAGAGAGCCTACATATGTAGTAAGCCAAACATTTAAAAAAAACGGTAATTTTAAAAATAAAACCAAGTTTGGGAACGAAGGCTGAGGAATGAAGTAAAACCAAATGTTGTTTAAAACTTCCATTCACTAACAGTTATTGGAAGTACAGATAATACTTAAAAAGCATTGTATGACTGAATACCTCACTATAATTTAAGGTTTTTATCAGGAAAGTATAAAAAGGCACTAAAATATAATCTGAATTTGGGATTTTTCAAATTCCTTGAATTCAGGAATTTTAATCTGTTCACTTATGTATTTAAAGCTTCCACAACAGTGCCTGGCATATAATAACACTTGGTGAAGAATTATTGATTTTTAGATTTAACAGAGTGTCAGGGCTAAAACACGCTTGACCATTAGCTATTGAAACATATTGAAAATCTATACATTCTTATATATACATAAATTTGTAAATCAATCTTTTTACTTTCTTCAAATAAAATTATAATAGATTCTAAACAATGGTGGTTTGCTTTTTTCCATTTATGGCTTCAACATTTTCCATTGGTTATAAAAAATACCCATAGACAAAATAAGTCTGTAGAAATACTAATGAACAACACTGCCCAATAGCAATTTTCTTGTTTATGGGGATGTTCCATAAACCATTTTGTTCAATACTACAGCCACCAGTCATGTGTAGCTACTGACTACTTTAAATGTGGCTAATGCAAATGAGGAAGTATGTTTTAATAGTATTGAATTGAAATTAGCTTAAATTTAAGTAGTCATATATGTCTAAAGCTACTCCATCAGAGAGCACAATTCTAGAAAAGCAGCTTCACAAAAATTCTTTGGCTACTGCTTGTATTTCTCAAATCCAATAATTGTGTTACTTTGCCCTTTTCTTTACATTCTAACTAGGTAAACCTAAATAAGATCACTCATGTAAAATGTATATTATAGTCAGATAGAGCTTGTTTCATGAAGGTAAGATTTTCTTTATGTCCAATACTCGTAATGCATCATTCTACTTACAACCTACACAAGTTTATTGTTTTACATATGCTAGCAGAAGTAATAAGAATTATAAAAACAAAGTCTACCATAAGTCATATAAACTTCAATAGATTTTGGTCACTGAAAGAACCAACACTTCTGATATTTTTATTATCTATATTTCTTGATTCTTTAAAAATAGCCACAATTAGTAATTGCTTCAGTAATCTACATAAGGTGTTTTTTTTTTTTTTCATGTTTCTTGGAAGATTTGACTATACAGAACACAAAAGATTTAGAAAATCAGAAAGACATATTTATTATTTCTAATATACTATAAACCCTATTATTACATGCTCCTGATCCTGTTCTTTTGAGAAACTCTATGACTGTCATTGCTGTAGAAAATACATTTTTAGAGCAAAAGAAAACTGCAAAAGGAAATAAGATGATATAAACAAAGTATCATAATTCATTGGCCAGATTTAATTATTACTAGTCACAATAAATAGAATGCATTGTTGAACATTATTGGTCAGTTTCTCCTAGAATTTCATTTGCTGGAAAGCAAGAATATCATCTTGGACAGAGTAGCTTAAACACTTTTATATCTGTAAGCACCATGCACTGCCAAGAACACTGGGGCATCTTTCTGTTTTTATTAGCCAGGCTTTTCTAACAAGTCCCCATAAAAACCGTGCCTTGCCAGGGCCACAAAGAACTGGGAAATGGATTACTTTTAGGGTGCATGTATCTTTATTCAGGCTTCATGGGGCAGCTGGACAATGATTCTTGAACTGGATCCACAGTGCAACAATAGCACAGATGATATTATTAAGAGTCAATGTACTATTCAGCTTATAGCTGTCAGTAAATTAGACCAATTTTCTGAGGATAAAACTGATTACTTTGAAAGCCAAATAAGGATTTTTTTCCCCCTGATGTGTTGGTATATGTGAGATTTCTTTGTATTTTGAAGAGATTTGTGGTTGCATCTATTGCAAGCGATATTTGTTACATATACATTCAAACTGGCTTTCTCTCTATTTTCTGAAAGTGACATGTTAATAATTGTTACAAAAATGCTAAAGAACCATGGTTCTGAAGAGCTAGTTTACCTACTGTTTTGATTAATGTAACAATGAGTAAATAATTCCAATACATATGTTCACATTTAATGAAAATACCTTTTATAGTATCCCCAAATTGAGTTTTTTTGGGTTTTATTTGTTAAATACAAGTCAGAGTATTTTTTTTTCCTTACCAAAATTAGTTGTTAGATCATTTCATAGATATTCTTAAAGAGCCAAATAAATTCTAAATTATGGTTACCACAGCCCTTTGGGGGTGAACATATAACATGAAAGTTGAAGGACAAGAATGTGAAAGGAAGAGGAAAGAAAGGAAAGATCTCAGATGAGTGCACACTGCATGATTCAAAGTGATAATAATCCATCCCAATATTGAGCTAATTTAAAAATATAATAGCATTCATCTGAAACATAGCATTTATCTGTTCATGCTCAAGATCTCGAGATGACTCTTGGCTTATTTGCTCCCTAGTTACCAGTGATCAGTAAGCATTATAAATGTTATCAATGAACTGAGAATATGACACACAGGAAGTTCAAGAAAATATATAGCTTTGTATCAGATGTCTACATGTAGGGATATCATACAATTTTTCTTTTTTTCCTATTTTTTTATTGTAGTTACATTTCATTATAACATTTAAGTTTTGAACATGCAACATTATAAATCAATGTCCATATATATTACAATGAGTTCACCATTAAAAGTCCAATTCTATACTATACCATTCATGTGACCCCTTTTACTCAATTTATGCATTTATCCCTTCCTTTCTGGCAATTTAGTCTCATAATCTAAAAGTTCATTGTTGTTTTATTTAGTTTATTCATTTGGCTTGTTTTTGTTCATGTATGAGTGAAATATTACAATGCTTGTTTTTCACTATTTGACTTATTTCACTAAGCATAAAAGTGGTATTCCATGCTAATAAAATATTTTCAAAGGCAGGAACTGCTATACATCAGATAAAATGGACTTTCACTTAAAAAAGGTAACAAGAAACATAGTTGGTCACTACATAATGATATAGAGATCAATAAAACAGGAAAGGATAACATTACATTCACCCAGCATAGGAAAACCAATTATATAAAGCACATATTAGCAGACCAAGAAGGAGATATTGATGGTCTCAGTAATAGTAGGTGATGTTAACACATCACTTACAGCAATGGATAGATCATCCAGACAGAAAATCAAGCAAACAATGGGCTTAAATAACAAATCTGGTGAGATATATGTAATAGACATTTACAGAATATCCCACTTCAAATCGATCAAAGGCATTGTTTTCAGTTGCTCATAGAACTTTATCAAAGGTAGACTATATGTTTCAACACAAAATAAGCCTCTGCAAATTTATGAAAACTGTTTCACAACAGTTTGAAACTAGAAATCACCTAAAAGAAGAAAGTGGCAAAACCTCAAATACATAGAGATTAAACAATATTCTACTGAACAACTACTGGGTCAATGAAGATATCAAAACAGAAATCAAAACCCCCTAGAGAAAAAATGAAAATAAAGACCATCACAGTAATGGGATACAACAAAAGTGGCACTAGGAGTAAACTTTATACCATTACAGGTCTTCCTCAGGGAACTAGGAAAACCACAAATAAAAATTCTAACCTAAAGGAACTAGACAGAAAGAAATGAATCTACAATTCTGTAGAAGGAAGGAAATAATAAAAGATTAGAGTAGAAATAGATAAAATACAGATTGAAAAGACAACACAAAAACTCAATGAAGAGTCAATTGTTTGAAATGATAAACAAAATAGACAAGCCTTGAGCCAAAGTCACGATTTTTCATTCTTACAATTCCCAAAGACCAATCAGGAAGGGCACAAGTCACACCTGTACAATGGAAACGAGAGCCTAGTTTTGCTTTGCCTGGAAAGAAGTACTCAAGGAGATTCTCTGCCTTCTCTCCCTCCTGTCATTAACCTCTAATCAATTTTCTAAGGAAAGGATTAGGAATACCCAGTCTG
This sequence comes from Talpa occidentalis, assembly GCF_014898055.3. Taxonomy (NCBI): domain Eukaryota; kingdom Metazoa; phylum Chordata; class Mammalia; order Eulipotyphla; family Talpidae; genus Talpa; species Talpa occidentalis. Next base: position 47,184,040 of record NW_026555331.1, on the reverse strand, counting down.
CAAATCCACTCCTGGGGATGATCTTGTGTGGTTTACACAACATGTAAACTACCTATAAAGATATTTTCTTGATAGTGTCAGAGAATTCCTCATTCAATTTTTTGTTCTGGGAAAAATTGGTTTTGTTGTAATCTTAGGAGAGCTTTCATAAGAAATGCCTATTTGAAATTATTTTCTTTGTGTATATCCACTGAGTTTATTGCACTTCCACATTCCATTAAAGATCCCAAAGAGGAGGGAGTAGGATGAAAACAAGAGGGGTGAGAATTGTATGGGGACTATAACCATGATGAAAATGCATACATTGTGCAAACATGAAAAATGATGTAAAAATATATTAAAAAAATCCTTCCTTTAAAAAAAATAAAGATCCCAAAGAGACTTTGCTGCACACAGAAAAGAATAAATATTGATGCAAGCTAAAGATCATTTCAAATTTGGCAACAATTATATGAACTGAGAAATATTGAGGAAAACAGGAAAAAGTTTTGTTCTCAATGAAATGTAAAGAAGAAATGTTGTATAATGCTTTTCTATAGAATTTGAGAGGAAAAAAAAAAAAGTCCTGATAGAGCTGTAATCAGGTGGTGATTATATGCAAGTGAATGGATAGGATTCAACTTCCTAAAAATCTACTTTTGAGGAAAGAAGTAGAAAAAAATGCAGGTGATGTAATTTCAGTATCATAACAGGAAACACGCACAAAGGTCATTGTTAAGTACCATGATTCTACCTTTTTTTAAAATGTTTTCTAAATCTTTGACAAATACCTTATTCATCAGTTCCCACTTAACCTTTCTTGCAACTTCCCTTTCTTTCCTCTAGCTCTGCTTGTTTCTCCTAGACCACATGATGACTATAAACAGTGCCCAAGTAGAAGAACCTGGATTCCTCTGGTTTCCCACTAGGTGAATTGTATTAATATAATGTACTTGGCCCAGGAATTGCCTTTTTATTATTATTTTTCAAGATTTATTTATGCATATAAGAACTGGGGTACAGGCCAGAGTTGTGGGGGGTTGAGAAGATTCACCAGAGACAGAGTGGGGAACAGAACAGTATTACATACTGCTGAGGGGAGCAGCAGGAGACAGGAGAGGTCATGCTGTGCCATGTGGGTGGCTCCCTGGCCGGGATCGAACTCATGCTGTGGTGACTGCAGATAGCTTCATAGGTTGCTTCTAAACTCCTTGCACCATCAGGGAGGCCCTACCTTTTTATAAGTAACCCTCACCAATTCTTCCATTCCCTCTTCTTCAAAGTTGCTAGCCACGAGTTGGCATATCCTGGTGTAGGGTAAGGTAAAAGTATAAGGCTTTTCTGCCCTCCTGCCATCAGGATAGATGATGGATCCTTGCGGTCCTGAATGCATGCCTGATGGCGGGCACCTTGAGTAGGGTGTGGGTATATGTAGATGGGATTCACCTGGGCTAAGACTGGGCTTATAAGGGCGGCGTCACGGAGACACCAGCAGAAGCAGAGAAGCAGAAACAGAGAAAGAGAACAACTGGAGAAGCAGAGACCACCAGAGAATGCCGGAGAACCCAGACAGAGTAAAGACTTGCTGGGGGCTGGGAGGACTGCCAGCATCCTGGCCCCCCAGCACCCCTGCCTGCCATGTACCTGGTAAATCCCAATAAAAGCCTGCAAAAGCCACCGAGGTCTCCAGGACTCTCTCCTCCTTCACCTGGTCTGCTGGATTATATAACCTGCCCTGTGCTCAGTCCTGCCTTTACATCAGGGTCATTCCAGTTCCCAACCTTTACTTCTGGTTTCCTGCTCCCACAGCTTGCCTTTCTTCTTCTGCTACGAAGTAGTCATGTGTAAATCAGATAATAAAAGCTTTGGGAGTTGCTATTCCCTTATGGCAGGCAAGGACAAAATCAATTTGAAATTTTATTTATAATGGAAAATTTATATGATTGTATTATTGTTATTAGAACTTTCATGCTATTACATCAGTGTTTTTGATAAACTTTTTAGAAGAATAAATCCATTATTTCTGGTGTCACACTGCTGTTTTCTGCTGAATGTTTGTGCAATTGTGTTGCAATTTATATTGCAATTTATGTTATTTTACATCTGATACAAATTTATGTTACAAATACTTGATATTTTGCCTTTAATTCTTCCTCAGAAAACTCTTCTGTAACAATTTTTTCACTCATAAATTGTAATTTTTCCACTTCATTAAGAATTTTCTTGTAATACATTTTATGTTTCCATAATAATCAATTTTAAGTAATTACCAGTAAATGTATTTAGTTGATTTCCAGCTGTTGAGAGCTGCAGTGTTTTTAAGACTGTTTAAATTAACAAGTTTTTAACATTATTTTATATTATATATAAAAATCTTTTTATATAGCTTTTTATAAATTTGTGAATGTTTTTAAATTTTTAAGAAAAAATAACAAAGGGCACAAATATATTCCTTGATATAGTCAATGAAAATTATAACTAGAAAGGCTCTAAAATACACATTCACAATAGTACCTTCATATCTACAGCCTAAAGAAATGAATAGTGAAACTTAAAAGGCAACTTGATAAAGATGTGTCTTTATTTATATTTATATAATGCTTGTAATTTGTTTTGTTTTTTATTCTGGCTTGCTTATTAATACCTATTTATATTTTTGTTGTGATGCTTATATAGTTTAATTCATAAGGAGTAGTCACATATTACTTTTTTCTGCCATTTTTTCAGAGCGTTTCTTCCAAGTTTATTAGTGTTAAAAATTTATTTTGGTATTTCCTGAAGTAATGAAACCATGTAAATGACAAATTTATTAATATTTACATATCTTTCTGATTGTTTTGAAGAAATAGTTCTTACACTGATATTAGACATTGCCCTATGCTCTTTTAATTTTTTTTTATTTAACTTGGATATTAATGATATAATTAATTTTGGTCTAAACTATAAGATTTGGATTTATGTCTGTTCACTAAAACAGTTAACTAAAAAACAAGACATAACTAAATTATATTCTTCTCACTGATTGCACCTCACATTTGTAATATAAAATATACTGTTAACATTAGAAAAATAGACAAGGCATAACATCCCTTTCTATATATTTTTTTGAATAATTTTGCATAGTAACTATGTAACTATTTGAAGATACTTCTTGAAGGAAACTATTTGAAGAAAATTTGAAGAAAACTATGTGAAGAAAAGGAACATTTTTATAATGTTTAATTTTTCCATTCAATAACAGGTGTTTTTCCTTTTTTGTCCACATGTTTTCCCTTCAAAAACATTTTTGGTTACCTTCAGTTCTTAAAATGTTGTTGTTGAAGGGTCTCCCCAGTGACGCAGTGGTTGAGTGCTGGGCTGCAAGGCTGCCCACTGGCAGGAGTCCCACATGGCGCACAGACATCTCCTGCTGTGCCCGCTGCTCCCCTCAGCAGTGTGCTTCAGTCCTTCTGCCTGTTCTGCTCCCTGCTTTGGCTCTGGTGAATCCTCTCACCACCCTGCGCTTCTGACTATACCCAGTGCTTGTATAAATACATAAATCTTTAAAAAAAAATGTTTTAGTTGAAATTTTTCCTATGAGTAGTATAATTTATGCCTCCATTGGAAGTGGAGACTCTCATATCAATTATTAGATAGCCTATAAAATTATGAAAATTAATATTTTTATAATTAGCCATCTTATAATATTCTGTTATCAGTCCTAATTTTAGTTGATTCTCTATTTTTCAAGATAAGAATCTTTCAAGATAGAGTCAAATCACCAAAATGCAATGATAATTTGTCTTTCAAATTTCATATTGCAAATGCAATTATTTACAAAATATTGTTAAATAATAATGCACTTGGAATGGCATTATCATTTTCATCTCTAATGAGAACTATTCCAATGTTTCACTGGTAAGTATGGTATGTTTTGTTTACTGAAATAATATTTCATAATGCTTATGTAGTCTATATTCATTTTACCACCTCTAATCAGAGAATGATGTTAAATATTTTCTAAAGCCTTTGATGATAGTGACATAAAATCAAGCATTAAACTAGAAAACTGGGTAACTTGTTGCCAATGAAAATTATTAAATATAAGTAAAGAAAAAACTGCTTATACATTGAAACGATCCACATAGTATTAGTCAAATAAAAAGCAGCTTAGTAAGAAATCAGGTCTTACAATTTCAAATGTTTATCTTTGCAAATCTGGACTAAATTTCCACATGTGAAGTTACTACAGTGTAAATGAAATTCTAATACCCAGGACCTGGCATGATCTTTTCAATTTCAAAGTCTTTGATGGGCATTCTTCATGTTGGAGCTTCCCAGTGAGCTAGACACAGCTTTCACAGGCCTGCACACATCAGTGATGTATCTCCTCAATCTTTCTCCCATGTCTCTCTCCTTTCACAGATACAATACTGTATTCCCAGTCAGAAGGGCTTCCCTGTTCTTATTCCTCCTTCTATTCCTCCCCCACCCTGCCTTTTTAAAAAAAAAAAAAAAATTGACTTATGCATACAAAAACTGGGTGCAGGCCAGAGGTGTTGGGGCTGAGAGGATTCATCCAAGACAGAGTAGAGAGCAGAACAGGGATCTACTGAAATCCACTGCTGAGGTGAACAGTGGGCAGAAACAGGAGAGGTCTCCTGCGCATGTGGGTTAGCTCCCTGGAGGGGGACTGAACTCATGCTGCGGTGGCAGTGACTGGCCATAGCTTCATAGCATTGAAACTTAAAGCCCTGCACCACCAGGGATGCCTCTCCTCTCCCCTTTTCCTTTATCTTTTCCCAATTATTATCTTGCACTTACTAATATCTGTTTCCTACAGATCCCAACCAGTAGGAAAATTTTCCCATTTTGCTTCTTTGTCAAGAATGCCTATTAGGGCCTACCTGGTGGCACAGGGGTTAAGTCGCAGCCACTGCTCTCTGCAGCCACTGCAGCCCGAGTTCGATCCCAAGCCAGGGTGCAGGCCCACATAGCACAGCAGACCTCTCCTGTCTTGCCCGCTGCTCCCCTCAGCAGTGTATTTCAGTAGATCCACCTCTTCTGTTCCCCACTCTCTCTGGTGAATCCTCTCACCCCCGCATCTCTGGCCTGTACCCCAGTTCTTGTATAAATAAATAAATCTTGGAGCGCGTCCCCGGCACCGGGATTTTGCAGCAGGGACCTTTCTTGCTGGAGACTGTGTGAAACAAGCAGAAGGCTCACCGAGGAGCCAGAGGTAAGCTGGGAGGCTTGCCCTTGCAGGACGCCTTCTAGCCTGCAGTCTCAGCCCAGAGGGGAGCGGCACCCACCGCTGGGGCAGACCGGGCGTGCAGGGGAGTGTGCCCGGCACTGGCATTTGCAGCAGGGACCCTTCTTTGGTGGAGACTGTGTGAACCCAGCAGAAGTTCCCCAGAGGAGCCACAGGTGAGCTGGGAAGGTCGCCCAAGATGCCGTCCAGTACCAGCAACACAGTGTCACAAGGAATATGGCAAATTAGAAAACAGGCAGTAGGGAGTAGAAAAACCACATGCAACCCAGCAACTCCTCAGCAAAAAAGCACACCGCAAAAAGAAAACCATCTACAAGATTGCAACGACAGTAACTTGGAAGAACTTCTGAGCCTTCCAGATAGAGAATTTAAAATTGCTGTGATTAAAAAACTGACAGAAGTCATAAAGGAAAACAATGATAAGGGGAAATAATTAATGACCAGAAGAATGAAATTGAGTCCCTAAAGAGGGAAGTAAAAGAAATGCAGGAGATCAAAGAATTAATGGAGACGCTAAAGAACTTGTGGGAAAAGCAATGAAAGCAGAATAGATGAACTAGAAGAACGATAAGTACTCTTGAAGACACAGAAATAAAAAGAACTAAAACAGAAAAGTAAGGAGAAGTACAAAGGAAAAAGACCGAAGAAAGACTTCGGGAACTATCTGACTCCATGAAGAAAGGAAATATAAGAGTTATAGGAATCCCAGAAGGAGAGGAGAGAGATGTAGGAACAGAGAAAATATTCAAGGATATAATTGAAGAGAACTTCCCAAACGCGAAGAAGGAGCTGAAAATTGATATACAAGAAGCAAGAAGAACATCAAACTTCCATGACGAAAGGAAAAATACAACAAGACACATAATAGTAAAGCTCCCAAAAATCCAAGACAAGGAAAAAATAATGAAACTGACAAGAGGGAAGAAACAGATCACATTCAAAGGGAAACCAATCAGACTGACATCAGACTTCTCTGAAGAAACACTACGGGGAAGGAGAGAGTGGAGGGACATAGTCAACAGACTCCAAGAAAACAGATGCCAACCAAGAATACTCTGTCCCGCAAAGCTCTCCTTCCTCTATGAAGAAAGAATAAGGACCTTCCCAGACAAACAAAAACTCTGGAATTTTATTACGACTAAACCCCCATTCCAAAAAATACTACAAGGAGTCCTAAAGCCAGAACCTCAGAGGGACGAATAACAACAAAAGAAGGCCAAAGAAAGTTATTAAAAGAATAAATAAATAAAATCAAAGGAAAGACAAACACAATGGCAAATACAGATGCTAACATATCAATACTAACTCTAAATGTAAATGGACTAAACTCTTCAATAAAAAGACACAGAGTTGCAGGCTGCATTAAGAAACAAAACCCAAACTTTTGCTGTCTCCAGGAAACACATTTAGCTGCAAAAGATAAAAATAGACTCAAAGTTAAAGGATGGAAAACAATTCTACAAGCAAATGGACCAAAAAAGAAGGCAGGAACAGCTATACTCATATCAGATAAAACAGATTTCAAACTTAAAAAGATAAAAAGAGACCCCAGTGGTCATTACATTATGATCAAGGGGACAATACTTCAAGAAGAAATAACACTCATTAACATACATTCACCAAACGAAGGAGCACCAAAATATATCAGACAACTATTGGCATCTCTGAAAACAGACATCAGAGAAAACACATACGTAGTGGGAGACTTCAACACACCACTAACAACAATGGATAGATCAACAAGACAAAAAATAAGTAAAGACACTAAAGCTCTAAATAAGGATCTAGTGTGCTTGGGCTTAACAGACATATATAGAACACTAAACCCCCCAAAAAATCTGAGTATACATTTTTCTGAAGCGCACACGTATCATTCTCCAGGATCGATCATATACTGGGGCACAAGACAAACATCAACAGATACACCAAGATTGAAATCATACCAACCATCTTTTCTGACCATGAAGGCATCAAACTAGAAATAAACCATAAAAAGAAGGCAAGGAACTCTCCTACCTCATGGAGATTGAAACCCACACTACTGGAAGTCCACTGGACTAACGAGGAGATCAAAGAAGAAATTAAAAAATTCTTTGAATTGAATGACAAGGAGGACACCAATTTCCTAAATGTATGGGATGCAGCAAAAGCAGTAATAAGAGGAAAATATATAGCAATAGATGCTCACATCAAGAAACAAGAAATAACTCAAAGAAACAACCTAATCTCGAAGCTCAAAGATCTAGAAAAAGAACAACAAAAAAAACCCAAAACCAGTAGAAGAAAAGAAATAATAAAAACCAAAGCAGAAATAAATGAAATCGAAACTAAAAAAACAATCCAAAAGATCAATGAAACCAAGAGCTGGTTCCTCGAAAAAATAAATAAAATAGATAAACCCCTAGCCAGGCTCACAAGAGCAAAAAGGGAGAAAGCACAAAAATAGGATCATAAATGAAAGAGGAGAAATCACAACGGACACAGCAGAAATCAAAAGAATAGTTAATAACTACTATGAACAGTTATATGGAAACAAGTTCAACAATCTAGAGGAGATGGACAAATTCCTACAACTCTACAATCACCCAAAGCTAGATAAAGAAGAAATAGAACACCTAAACAGACCAATTACAATTAGCGAAATTGAAATGGTAATCAAAAACCTCCCCAAAAACAAAAGCCCAGGACCTGATGGATTTACAAATGAATTCTACGAAACATTCAGAGACGAATTAGTGCCTGTCCTTCACAAACTCTTCCAAAAAATTGAGAAGGAAGGTATAATACCTAACACGTTCAATGAAGCCAACATTACACTAATACCAAAACCAAACAAGGACAACACAAAAAAAGAAAACTATAGGCCAATCTCCCCAATGAACACTGGAAAGACATACAAGGAATCCAAATAGGAAAAGAAGAAGTCAAACTATCACTATTTGCAGATGATATGATAATATACATAGAGAACCCCAAAAACTCCATAGAAAAACTAATTGAACTCATCAATCAGTTCAGCAAAGTGGCAGGATACAAAATCAACATGCAAAAGTCAGAAGCCTTCCTATACACTAACAATAAATCTGAAGAAGAAGAAATGAAAAAAACCATCCCCTTTATTATCGAAACAAAAAAAAATCAAATACTTGGGAATAAATCTAACAAAAGAGGTAAAGGACCTTTACAAAGAAAACTATAAAACACTGTTAAAAGAAATAGAAAAAGATACAAAGAAATGGAAAGACATCCCCTGCTCATGGATTGGAAGAATAAACATTATTAAAATGGCCATCCTACCAAAAGCAATATACCGATTCAATGCTATTCCAATAAAAATTTCAATGTCATTCTTCAAAGAAATAGAACAATTATTATTTTTTTTTTTTTTTTTATAGAGGCATGTTTTTTATTTATTTATTTATTTGTTTGTTCGTACATGCACTGGGTACAGTCAGAAGCGCGGGAGGGTGAGAGAATTCACCAGAGCCAGAGCGGGAAGCATAGCAGGCAGAAGGACCGAAGTACACTGCTGAGGGGAGCAGCGGGCGGCAGGAGAGGTCTGCACGCCATGTGGGACCCTCCTCCTGTGGCCGGGGAGCAGCCGGGAATCGAACCGGCGCCGCAGAGGCAGCGGGCAGCCTCGCAACCCAGCGCTCAACCGCTGCGCCACCGGGGAGGCCCAGAAATAGAACAATTATTGATGAAATTCATATGGAATCACCAAAAACCCCGAATAGCCAAAGCTCTCCTGAAAAAAAAAGAAGGGAATGGAGGCATCACACTCCCAGATTTCAGGCTATACTACAAAGCCATAATCATCAAAACTGCATGGTATTGGAACAAGAACAGACACACAGACCAATGGAATCGAATAGAAAATCCAGAAATAAACCCACAGATTTATGGTCAACTAATATTTGACAAAGGAGCAAAGAATATGCATTGGAGCAAGGAAAGTCTGTTCAATAAATTGTGCTCGGAAAACTGGGTCGCTACATGCAAAAGAATGAAGCTTGACTACTACCTCACAGCATACACAAAAACCAACTCAAAATGGATTAAAGAACTAGACATAAAACCTGAAACCATAAAATACATAGAAGGAAATAGGCGAAACACTACGGGATATGCACATCAAAGACATCTTACAGACACATCACCCAAAGCAGTGATAGTGAAGGCAAAGATAAACAGCTGGGACTACATCAAATGAAAGAGCTTCTGCACAGCAAAAGAGACAATAACAAAAACAAAGAGAACATTTTTGCACACAACACTAATGATAAAGGATTGATCACAAAAATCTGCAAAGAGCTGATGAGACTCAACAACAACAAAGAAAATAATCAAGTCAAAAAATGGGCAGAAGAGCTAAAAAGAAACTTCTCTGAAGAGGAAATGCAAATGGCCAACAGGCATATGAAAAAATGTTCAACATCACTTGTCATCAGGGAAATGCAAATCAAAACTACCATGAGTTACCATCTTACACCAGTGAGAATGGCACATATTAAAAAAAACTAGCAACAACAAATGTTGGCGAGGGTGTGGAGAAAAAGGAATTCTTCTGCACTGTTGGTGGGAGTGCAAACTGGTCCAACCACTATGGAGAGCTGTGTGGAGATTTCTGGACCTACTAAACATAGAGCTTCCATATGATCCAGCAATTCCACTCCTAGGTATTTACCCAAAGGACACAGAAACATCAATTCCAAAGAACACCTGCACCCCTATGTTTATAGCAGCACTATTTACAATAGCTAAGCTTTGGAAACAGCTCAAATGCCCAAAAATAGATGACTGGATCAAGAAGATGTGGTACATATATACCATGGAATATTACTCAGCATTCAAAAAAGATAAACACATGCAATTTGCAGCAACATGGATGGCGCTGGAAGGGATCATGCTCAGCGAAATAAGCCAGAAAGAAAAAGAAAAATACCGGATGGTCTCACTCATAGCAGGAATCTAGAAAACTTAAATAAGGGACCAGGAAAATGAATAACTATAAGAAAGAAAGTGAAAATCAAAATCAACAATTATGAACCAGAGACACTCTGTGGGTGGTGGGGGGCCGGGAGGGGAGGGATTGGGGTCAAAACAAGGGGGTTGCAATTGTATGGGGAATACAAAAATAAAATTTATTATTAAAAAAAAAAGAATGGCACATATCAAAAAAACAAGCAACAACAAATGTTGGCGAGGATGTGGTGAAAAAGGAACTCTCTCAAAAAATAAATAAATAAATAAATAAATCTTTAAAAAAGTCTATTAATTTTATTTTGTCTATATTAAATATATTTGTTATCTTTCATCTTATGTTCTTTAATAATTTAGATCACTGAGAATAACGTCTTTCTTAGGTTTTTTAAAAAAACAAGTACCTTAAACACTTTGGGCTTTTAAATATTTTTTGATGGATTTTGAGAATATATTTTCTTTTATCAATAAACTTTTGAAAGTTTCACTTTTCTTGGGTCAGTGTTGAATATTTATATTTAGCTAGAAAATCACTAATTTCCTCAGGATGAGTCACACTATTTTTATTTTATCTTTTATGATTTTCAGAATATCTGCAGCTAGAGTATCCATTTTTTTCCCAATCTTATACATATGCAGGTTTTCTATGTACATGTAAGTTGTCATGCACTTGATTTTTTAATGTCTACATTTAATTTTCACTTTTAAGTTTAATTTCTTAGAAAATCTCATTGTATTTTCTTTATTTCTACACTGGGATGTATAATGATAAAGCCATAACATAATATGAACTATGATTTTTTTTTCCCTCAGAGCAAAAGAAGGCAAATAATTGTCAAAGCAAACAGTGGGAAAGAAGTAGCATGCGATGGATAAATTCTTAGGAGGAAATATAGGTCCGTGTTCTAGGGAGGGCACACAGGATATGAATGAAAGCTCAGGAGATAAAACCAGATTTCAGAAAACTGACAACTAGCAAGAGACATTAGCTTTTAAGCATCTTCTTTTCTTTTTTTTTTTTTTTTGACTTTTTTTTTTTTTAATTAAAATTGCTAACACACTTTAAATTCACCAGAGCCAGAGCAGAGAGTAGAACAGGCAGAGTGACGAAGTACACTGCTTAGGGGAGCAGTGGGCTGCAGGAGAGGTCTGTGTGCCATGTGGGACCCTCGCTTGGCGGCCGGGGATTGAACCGGCACTGCAGAGGCTGCAGGCAACTTCGCAATCCAGCGCTCAACCGCTGCACCACCGGGGAGGCCCTAAGCATCTTATTTTCAACAACAGTTACTATTTCACAAGATATATATAATAATAAATATAGCCATGCCAATTCTATTTAAATTTTTGATACTTGTTAGTTCAAATAACTAATAATATTGTTTAATATGGTTTTAATTTGTTATTGTGCTCTCAAATATATTCAGTTTATTTGGCTTGTCTGGAAAACAACATTCTTTCATTTATTCATGGATCTAATGGTAAATTATGTTGTTGTATTTATACCGTGCTTTCTGAAGTAAAATCTATGTGACTTATGTGGGAAGATTTAAGAAAAAAAATGCTATGAACTGGAAAATATCTGGTGCTTATCAGTAAGTATTTTATAATCAAATAGAATGCATATTTAATGCTATAATAATTTTACTATAAAGGAATTTATTTCCTTTGTGTTTGTTACACAAGTAAGCTCACTTTTTAAATACAATTTCTGTTACAAAATATGAAGGCTAACAAATACTGACATTCATTTCATAAAGACAGAGACACCCTGTCACTATTTTCATTTATGATTCAAAAAAGTGGGAGAGAAATAATTATTCCAGAGCAACAGTTCACCCTTAGCTGGCCTGTGTATTTAAGCTTACGAAACTTTTGAAGTGATTTCAAACTGAGTCACACTGGGAGATTCTTTGAGTTTCCTTGTCCTCCTGGATGCGACTCTCCTTTCATTTCACTTTATAGGTTCTCTATCTGTGCGTTTTAATTCATTTGTGAATATTCCCATATTCTCTTTGTACTATCAGCTTTCTTTTTTTTAAGCAAGGAAGGAAAAAAATTGCTCTTAATTTTCATTCTCAGTTTGCACTTTTTTTTAGAGCTTTATATTTTTTATTCTGTGATAGGAAGGTCTCAAAGAAGTGTTTGAAGATTTATGGTTAGGACAAAATAGCTTAGATTCACCTCCCTGCTCCTTCCAACTAAGTGGAACTATAAGCCCTGTAAGGAAAACAAGAGAAAAAGAACAAAGGAGAGCAATGAAAGGTAATGAGAAGGTAAATAGATTTTGTTAGGGAGCTGCCTAAATGAAGACAAACACAGCAGAAGGTGGCAGCCCACAACTGGCATTTCCCAATTTGTAGATGGAAAATTTCTATATCAAGTAGTCTTATTCTCCCTCAGGCAAGTGGGAGATCTGCTGACAATAGTAGGCAAATTTGGCAGAACCAGCCCACAGAATCTATCAGAACCCTATTAACCATAAGTGAATATAGTAAGTACAAGAATAGCAGCTCACTGGATTTCCTGAAAAGCATTATTCTCAATCTTTTGTCAGAGAGGTCATAGAAATCTATTCTTTTGGGTGACATCTGGGATGTAATTAATTTCCTTTGGTTATGGCCTGCATCCTTGATAATCACTGCCCTCTGCTCTTGTGTTCAGGATGTAGACACCTCTTCAAGTCTTCACAGACTGACTATAGGCAGGCAAACTTCTTCACGGTCAGCTTGTCCAGAGATTCTGATTAGTCAGCTTGTCTGGTGGCATCTGCAGTAGGAATTGCTGCTGGGGGCCTTCAGTGGGCAGGTCTCTTGCCCCAGCCAGCCTGATGTTCAGACTATTGGGACCTGCCTCATCCCAGGGTCACGGGGGCAGTTCTGGAGCTTGAGTTCAGGCCCATTATGTGTGACTTCTCAGAAGAGAGGCACCTTAACAAAAAATGAATCCTGGATCTGGACTCCAGTTATAAACAATCTTTCCTAAGTGGTTTGGATAATCCTATGGCCATTGTCAGTAGAATATACTTGCTTCTATTGATCTTTTCCCCCTGCTTCCTGAATAACTTAGTTCTCTTTGTCTCCAAAATGCTGTAGCATTCAAGGAATGTCCTATCCATGGAACTAGTTTATAGGATGGGTCTCCTTACTCATGGAAAACTCTGTAGTTATTCTTATCCTCCTAATGGTGAGGTCTGGTCTCTTCAAACTCTTGGTGTCAAGCATTAAGCAACTGTACATAGAAATGATATTATGACAATAAATGGACCATTTCAACAAAATGGAGAGAATCTGAGAGAATTATGTGCAGCAAAATATGTCAGCATGATAAAAAAAAATTGGGCTTTCACTTAACAATTAGACAGGTAAACCACTTTCAAAAACTACTTGACATTAACAAGCATCCTGAGGATTCTGAGGTTAAATTGGGGAGGGAATGAGACAAGGGCACACAAGAGATGGTGGTGGGGGAAAAAGTCACGGGTGTAAAAAGAAAAGAGTGAAGTCTGAAAAGATTGTTTAACTGAGGGAAAACATGTACATTGATGTATTTTTGGTATAAAGGGTTCAATTGTGGATGAAGTTGTGAGGCAAAGGTGTATAGAGCATGTGTTCTAGGTCCTGGCTCTAGCTAGACAAGTAATGTGGCTCAGCTGGCAAGAGCTTGAAGTTATACCAGCAGCGTTAAAAGTAACACCCCTGAGCTGGTGTAATAGAACGCAATACCACAGGAAAAGAAAAGCATCCACAGAGTATTTTCTGTATTGCAAAAGTTTTCCCTTGGCTCTGACTACATCATTATCTCATTTACTGTTTTGGTTTCCTAAATTTAAAAACTTTGAGTGCGCAGGACCCATTGTCTTCCCTCCCAATTCTCTTGATGACCTCCTCCTATTGTCATTTAAATATCATCTATACTGTTGACTTTGTGAAAAAAACCAGAAACCTTTTTTTTTTTTTAAAAAAGGACAGGCGTCTAGAAGAGAGTTCTCAAAAAGGCATTTAGTGCACGTTGCACAATCCAAATGGAAGAGCTATGCCTTGCACCTCCAGTGGGAAGTGATGTCGCTTTGCTTCTCAGCAGGAGGAGAAAGCAGGTCTCTTAAGCAGGTCTCTTCTTGCCCAGCAATGACTCAGAAAATATGAGAATGCCAGAACTCAACAAACAAAAAGCCACTACAGTTTGAATTTTCATTTTCCTCCAATGGACTCATCCTTTACAACAGTCCCTGTAAAATCTAATTCTAGGGAAGAATTTTTTTCCTATTTCATCATGAGACTACTTTGTAATTTGCTACTTGTTGTTTCTGAATAAACCCATTTTGTGGGTGAAATAATTATTTCTTTGAGGTCAACGATTCCAATCTCATTCCTACACTCCAAATAAGTTTGTGCTAATATTTAGCACTTCTAATTAAAGTATATTAGTTCTCTCATATTTAATTGGCCCAAAGCTGACTAACAGTCTTCCTTCCCTTCTTCTGAAAGTGTTCTGCATTTCAATGAATGGCAACTTTATTCTAGATGATGCCACTGTTTTCTCCAAGCCCCATAGTAAATTTACTAGTAAATATCTAATCTAACTGCAAAAATACATGCAGAATCTAATCTCTGTTTACTAACTGCATTTGCTAATGCCCAGGGCAAAGCCTTCAGGACCTCTTGTCTGGAAAATTTAAAAACCTCCTAACTCTCTCTCTGCTTTCATTTCTCTTCAGCCAGGTGGCTAAAATCACCATGCTCAATTATCACATCAGTTCTCTATTCAACATTCTCTAGTCATTACAATGACCTGTAGGAGACACAGGACCTGCTTCCCCTGACCTCTCTGACTTACTTTTCTTTTTAAGTCTCATTCATTATGCTCCAACCTTGCTGCCTTCCTTGTGCTCTGTGCCTGTCATGAGCCAGATGGAGGTACAGCTTGTATGCCAACTAGCTATCCTGCACCATCCAAGTTTTAATGAGATGTGTCAATCTCATTGAGAAATTCCAAGACTATCCTATTTTAATCTTCAAATAGATTCCCATGTTCCTACCCTGCACATGCTTTATCTTCTTGTGTGTAATAATCATCATCTAACTTTACAGATATATGATAGTGATAGGTTTTTAGATATCTATAGCTATATGGAGATATAGTTGGCTAATACACACGCACACTTATATACACAGTTATATATATATAACTGTTTTTTCTCTACTCTAGAATGTTAAGGCCTCAAGAGCAGGAATATTTTTTGTCTTATGTTTTCCTACTGTCAAATCTCTAATTTTTAGAGTATTGTGTAGGATATACATTCAATACGTTGTTTGTTGATCAAATGAATTAATGAAAGGATACTTGAAAATATCAGGAAAAATAAGACTTCTTTTTCATTTTAACATTTTCCCTGTACATCCTCACCAAGAAATATCACTCTGTGTATGTGTGTTAAACTTTATTTTATAGCAAAATTTGGAGGAAAGGTCTCATCTAACCCCTGCCATCATGCATATATAGCTTCCCCTTTTACTAAAATCCCCCTACAGATTGATACATGTATTGCAGTTGATAAACCTACATGATACACAGTAATAACCCATATCCCTAGAGACATGAAAGTTCATTCTTTATGTAGTACATTCTGTGGGTTTATACAACTGAATGATAACATGAGCACATCTTTATAGTATCCTAGCAAACAGTTTAGCTGCCCTAAAAAAACCTCTGTGTTCTCCCTACTTATCCTTTCCTGCCGCCTCAACCTTGACAACTACTGATCTTTATACATCTCCATCATTGTGCTTTTCCAGAATGTCATATAGTTGAAATCATACAAGTATTTGCAGTTTGGCTTCTTATACATAGTAATAGGCACTTAAGGTTCTTCCATGATTTTTTCATGGCTTGATAACTCATTTCCTTTTAGCAATAAATGATATTCTATTGTCTGGGTGTACTGGTTTATCCATCCACCAACTAAAGGACATCTTGGAAGCTCCAAAATTGGTAATTATGAATAAAGTATAAACATACATGTGTAATTTTTTGTGTAGACATAAGTTTTGGACTCCTTTAGATATACTATACAAGGAATATGATTACTGGATTGTATAGTAAGAGTATTTCAAGTTTTGCAAGAAACTACTAAACTATCTTCCTCAGTGACTTCCAAGGTAGTTCATCTTGCATTCCCACAAAAAATTAGTTGCTCCACAATTTAACTAACTCTGTCTCCAGAGAAACCACAATACTCGTACATGTATTAAGTGTTTCTAAAGATTCTAAGGTTTATTAACCCTGTTTTCAGCAAATATATCCTTACTGGAGATTCTTAGCACTAACAAAACAATGGAAGCTGCAGGGCCTGCCTGGTTGTGTATGGGTTAAGTTTCAGCACTATCACTGCTAAGGCTTGAGTCTCAGTAAATCTGCCTGTTCTCCACCCCACTCTGTCTCTGGTGAATCCTGTCACTACCCCCCACTCCTCTGCTCTACGCAAAAAAAAAAACAAAAAAAAAAAAAAACAAACAAACCACAATGGAAGCTGCAAAAGAAAGAATTTCATGTGTTTGGTCTATCTATTACAATTTCCTGTTTTACCTTTCTTTGGTAAAGAAACGTGTTTCAAAAGTGTGAAATTCATGTGAAGAGTAATTTTTTAAACAAATGATGCTAACTGACTTGAATTAGTTTAATCTAAAATTTCAGTTATTTGGGGCATTATTTTGAGATTACTTTTCACAACAGTAGGGTATCTGAAGTAATAGAGCCTGAAACTAAGTTTTTCTGTGTAGAAACAAGACTAAGAATATTCTATAATGAGGGAGATTTCAAAGATTCACCTCTAGTTGGCATATTATACAAATAATGAACGGGGAGGAAAGCATGTATATTGTTTTCCTTTGTGGAAAAAAAAAAAAAAAGCTTGTCTAAAAACATTTTAACTAAGCTGTTGTATCTACTGGACACTAGCACATCATTTAATTTCAAAATTTTATATCATTTGTAAAATATTTCTGAGCTAGCAATACTAATGAAGAGTAACAGGAATTCAGCACAGGTGTTTTTAATACAAGGTGTTTTTCAAGGAATTTTTTCCAAACCACAATACTCATGACCACCCAAGATGACTACATAACTAGTTAGTTAGTTTTACCTGACCCCTCACCATACTGTATAGCAAATTTTCCATAACAGTGTGTTTGAATGAGCAACCAGAGAATTATATTAAGACTAAATAAAAAAATGAAAAGAAAGACAAGCAACAATTAGTCTAGCATGGCGGAAATATATTTTTCCTTTGCTCATTGTTGGGCCATATCCTAAAAGTGTGTTAAGCCTAGTGAAATTGAAATATGCCCTGAGAGACCATAGAACACTTGATGAGAGGCAGTGGAGTTACCCACGTGTGAAGTTTTGAGGAATTTTTCAGATTTTATAGTTTCCCACTGAAAACAATAAAGTTCTTATTAAAGTCCTACATTTAGGTGGAAGACAGGCAAGAGTTATCTCTTTTGTTCCCAAGATGATGACTGGGTTGAGCTCACAGTTATTTAGGGCAGGTCTGTGTGTCCTTGATAATCCCTTGGGAATAAAAACTCCCATGTAGGTTTCTCTTTTATGCTACCCATTTTTTTCAATCCTGACATATAACAGACGTATATACACAGTATATGCACAATGGAACTCTTGGCTTTATGAGAACTGTCTTGTTGGGTTTCTATTCCAATGAGGAAGAAGAAGAAGATGGTAAAAGGAAAGAATGCATCTTTGTGAGGAATTTTTGAATATATATTTCTAGACAAGATTTATTTGTTTTTCAAAAAAAAAAAAAAAAGGCAGGATAAAGTGAAACAGAATAGAGTGGTGCTGTTTTAATACCACATCATTTAGTCTTTCATTTTCTTAGACATGGTTTGACCAAGACTAACATATAAACAAAACATCAAAGCCTGTTAATACCATCAGTAAAACAAAGTTTAGGAATGTGAATCAATGTCACTATCTGCAAAAAAAAAAGCAAAAAACAACATGTTTCTCTATCCTAATTTTATAGTACTGATGTCACATGCTATATTACTTAGGTCTTTATAGACAAATTTGTATATATCAGTATACATTTGTATATTTGATCTCTCTCCACTTATAGTTTACAGTTTAAGATGGAGCAGGAAAGGACAGAGAGAGAGCAATGTATATCATAGTCAAAAAGTGTAAAATAGAAAATAAAAAACAAAAATATTTAGAGAAAGGATGCCCCCAACAGCTTATTTGTATTATAAAAATTAATTTCCTTTTTTACCTGTGTTACCTTCTTTCTCTCTTTCCTTTCCTTCCCTCTATTATTTCTTCTTTTCTGTTTCATATAAACATACAACAGTGGATTAGTGCATCCTCTAGTACACTAATACTCTGCCTTCTCCATGAATAAATTTCTAGATGATTGCTCATCCTCCACTTCCCAGTACAGGCAGAAAGACACCCTTACAAATGGGTATTTCCTTTATAAATGTAGTATTTCTTAAACAAGGGGTAACTACTTGGTTTGAGAGTTTTTCTGATGTTTGCTGGTTGGGGTGGCACAATTTTCCTCCCATCAATTATGTATTTTCTTAATCCAGACAGTGTGGTCTTTATAAATGCTTTTATCACAAAAAGTTTAACTATTTTTTATAAATATCCTCTTATTTATTCCTGAAATACAGGTATTATTTTAAATCCAGTATTATTGTTGAGGAAACTGGGACTCATATTGAGATCTGTTACTGTGGATTGAACTGTGTCCCCCAAAAGTAGTTGCTGAAATCTGATCTTCCAATAACTGTGAATGTGACCTTATTTGAAAGTAGGGTTTTTACTGATGTAATCAAGTTAAGATGGCAATATCATTGGTGAAATAAGACAGCATGTGCATGTGCATTTGCATGTGGACACACACACACCCCAGAACATCATGTGGAGGCTGAAATTACAGTATTCAATATACAAGTAGAAGAAAATCAAGGATTTCATCAATCCACCATACTAGAGAGAGGCATAAAATAGATTCTCCCTCAGAGCCTCTAGAAGGAAATAATGCTGCTGACACCTGGATTTTGGACTTCTAGTCTCCAGAGTAGAGAGAAAATGTATTTCCATTGCTGTAAAGTACCCTATTGGTGGTACTTTTTTACTGCCGCTCTAGGAAACTAATAGTTACCAAATTAACTACAAAGGTGAAGTTTGTGTTTTACATGGTATACTGCCTTGCTTAAACCAGGATGATAATGAAGTAAAAACTAATAACATAGTTTTGGGGCAATGCATATTTTTGTAAAAGTCTCAATTACTGTGTTGACTATAAAGGAACTAATTTCATTTTTATCAAATATCATTTAGATTAAGTAACTTTCTATACTACATACTAGGAAGAAACTTTTGAGTCATTTTCATATTTAAGTATTTGGTGTTTAATTTCACAATATTTAAATAAAATTATTTTGAATGACCTTTTTAGCTAAATTAAGATTTTAGCTTTCGCAAAGTTGATCTTATTTATATTACTTTTTGTGATCTTTACATGAGTTTTACTCTTAGACTTGTAGAAATTTTAAGTATGTGATGGCAGAATATAAACGATCAAGTATCAAATCATGTTTTCTCAGATGAGGAGACTCAATCTCCCACAGTTGAGGCTGAGCTCAAACTCTGATCTCCTTGCTTCCCTTTCTGTTTTTACTGTATTTGCTTATTTTGATTGAATTTCATATCAAGAACATTGGCTGGATTTAATCAGTTTGCACTGATGAATATTATTTTAATACAAGAGCTGCAATTAAGATGAGCATGTTACAAGTTAGAGAAGAATGAGATGTTTTAATGAATATGTCTCTGATTTGTAGGTTCTTTTTGTTTTGTTTCTAGTATCTCATCCCCCCCAACCAAATCATCAAAATTTTATTAAATGAAGAAAAATACCCTCTTCTTTGCTTTACAGGTTCTGAAAAATAAATGTGGATCTGTCATTTGAGTTATTCCTATTTCTTTAAACAACTTTGGTATCTAACAGGAATGCAGATATTATGAGAAGAACAAAACCCTCTAATTAATGAGTTTGAGGCTTTTACTACTTAGGAGAGAATCTAGAAATCAACAGAGACTGCATTCCTAATCTGTTTGTCTTGGAAAATAAAATTATTTTTTTAAGAGTTAAAAGCAACCTCCAAATATGCTCAACGTATCTGAGCATTTGGCCTTCAGCTATTTGCTTTTACAAAAAACATAGAATTCACAGATGATCATTTACTTTCCTTGCACCAGACTTTAGGCAGGGAAGAAATAGACCGCAAAGCTGAGAGCAAAACAAACCTGTCTATCAGTTTCAAAGTCCCCCACAAAATGATAGAATTTTAGCATGAGGGTAAAAGTATACAATATCTCTAACATAAAAGGCTTCTTAATATTAGTGACTACATCTGAGTTTTTAAAATGTTAAAGAAAATTACATTTTACATTCTTTAAAATTACATTTTAAAGAAAATTACAATGTCTGTACACTTTTCAATTCTATGGAAATTGTCTAAGAAAGAATCAAACGGCTTAACAAAAAACTTATGATTTTTACCTACAAAGTACTCTGTATATTAGTATTGCTATGAATTTCAAGATTCATAGTGAAAGTCATCAAAATGTTACCATTTTTTCTTACCACTTTTAAATACCATATTCCTAAGGGGCAGGATCAGAAGGACATCTTACATTTCTAATCTTAATATTTTATATAAAAGGAACCTCTGTAATTCCCCTTAGAGTACTTAACAGAATAACAAAGAGTATCCTGTATCACCTTTTACTATTGCAGTTATTTGTAGTTTATATGAAGATGTTGGGAATGTCATTTCTAAAAAACAGATTGAGGAAATATGCCAGAATTCTAAAATATCTAGACAAAACACAGTTTTTATTGTGTAGAGCTACAACATTTCTTTGTCTAAAAACAGATGATAGGAACAACCCTTGATAGTGACTGATCATGAAAAGAAACCCCAGGAGCATAGAGACACTATAAAAAGATCTAGAAGGAAGTCATTATGCTGTTGAGGGAATAAGAAATTTAAGTCAGAGAGTTGTGAAATGTTCTCATTATAGGTCATCTTGGTAATTATCTGACATCTACAGACAGAGTCACTTCTTAATCAAAAGAATGAATCATTACTGATATTGATTCAGACCAACATGTTTGAAATAATGAGTCTTGTAACTCAAATATACATTTAGCGGTAATTCCAACAACTTCTTTGCTTAAGTTTAGTATTAAATAATAAGGAAATATATATTTAATTTTTGATGATCTATGTTAAAATATATCCAGAGCAGAATAAAATTACAATAATATAATTTTCATATTAAGACCTAAAAATAATTGAGATTGGTAATATTTATGATGCCATTAACATGGATTAATTATCTAGTAGGACATAAAATTATTATTGTCTTTTAAGAATCATATAGAAACACTACATAATTTTATTGGAGAGAAGAGTGATTTAATATTTTAAAACTATTTTTCATGACTAAGTGGTTTGATCATAGCAAACGACTAGCCAGTTTGGCAAGGAGAGACACAACTAAATCCAAATTATATCAAACTCAATTTAACATCAGTTGATTCCCAATATCATGCCTATTTATTATGGACATAATCAGGAGGCAATGCACTTTTTGTCAAAGCAGACATTAAAGTTAAGGAAGAAGAGCCGAGTCTGCAACACATTATTAGGAGAATAAATGATTAGTTATTAAACTCAAAAAAGGAAGCTGTAACCAGTGGACAGTTGCTCTAGGGCATGGATCCAGCTATGGCAAATGGTTATGTCTCTGCTATCTCATTGTTGTGGGTGGTGACAGAAAGATGAACAGAAGAAAAAATTTCTAGGAAATCTGAGGTATTGTCCCAGTCTCTTCAAATTATGCGTTGGATTAAAACAAAGTGACAAGAGTTGCTTAATAGAAGCAGCAGCTAAGGGGGGAAAAAGGAGAGGGGAAAGGTAGGGAGTGGAGGGGAGGGAAGGGAAGGGGACGTGTAATAAAGGGAGGGAGGGAGGGGGGAAGGGGTATATTTTCACTTTCCTGAAGAAGTGTAACTGCCTGGGGTTCCACTAAGCTCAAGATTTAAATTAGAACCAAGACTATCAGTTTAATTGTTGTTAAGGGGAAATTGTCACAAACCCCCATTTTCTTCCAACATCTGAGGAGCAAAGAACTTGCTTGGGTTCTTAGATGTAAATATCATTTGGAATCTTGATCCCAATAAATATTACCTGTGTGACTTGGGAAATTACTTTCATCTGTGCTCAATTATATCCTCAGTAAAATAGGAATAAAAACTGTTTTTAGTGTTTTGTGACAAATAAGTGCATTAAGTGCTCAAAATGTCAAATCATCCTCACTAGACATCATTCATCACTTGTTTATCTGAGAAGCATCCACTGTATCATATCATTTGAATTTCTGCAAATTAGAGATTGCAAAATAAATTCTATTCGATATTTTGTTTGTACTTACAGGAAAACAGTACCTAATATTGTATAAAAATGATTTTAATTTGTTATCAAAAAGAATGGTGCCTTTTTGGTTTGCTTATTTGATCAATTTCAGCACACTGAGATATCACTTCACACCTGTGAAAATGGCCTTTATCAAAAAGGCCAGAAACAACAATTGTTGGTGAGGATGTAGAGGTAAAAGGAATCCTTATATACTTTTGGTGGGATGTAGACTGGTCCAACTCCTATGGAAAACAGTATAGATGATTTTCAAAATAATAAAAATCGATCTACCATATGATCTAGCAATTCCACTCCTAAGTTTTCACCTGAAGAATGAAAAACACTAATTAAAAAGACACACGGATACCTACATTCATTACAGCAATATTGACAGTCGACAACCTGTGGAAAAAACCTAAATGCCCAAAGACAAATGAGTGGATCAGGAAGATCTGTGATACACACACACACATTATGGACTCAGCTATAAAAAATAAACTTTTACTATTTGTGAAAACATGGATAGGACTGGAAGAGATTATGTTAAGCAAAAATCTATCAGAAGGACAAAGACAGATACTAGGTGGTATCACATATTTGGAATATAGGGAAACAAAACAAAGCAGCAGGTAAAATGAAATCAGTCACCAATTCTAGAACTCCGTGGAACTGAGGATATCAGGTTGGGAGGAAGAGGGAGAGAGCAGAATGGGGAGGGAGGACAATAAACTATGATGGAAGACTTGGTGCCTTGCTGGTGGGTGGTGTTTGTGATAACATATCTGAAGTATGTGATCCTACACCTTTAAATCATATACAGTATTGTAAAGCAATATTACCTGAATTAAAATAAAAAGCCACAAAATGAATGAAATGGATGTAACAAAATATACAAGAACTGTGTACAATTACAAAAGGGGTAAGATATAAATAATGGGGATGCTAGAAAGTATACTTCAAAATAAATATTTGCAGTAATAATAGCTGAGAATTTGCCAAAATAAATGGTAGACACCAAATCATAGATCCAGGAAGCTCAGAGAACACGAAACAAGTCTTTACAAAAAAAAAAAAAAAATTTGTATTACATATTCAAACTACAGTGAGAAAATAAATAAATAGACATGTGGGGGAAACCACACCTATTAAGCAATAGTATAAAAATCACATTGTATTTGGCTCAGAAAATGTGCAAAGAAGACCCAAGTGGATTAAAATATTTACAGTTGTAAAAGAAAAATACTATACTATCCTAGACTTCTGTATCCAGTGAATTATTCACCAGTGGAAAAATTAACAATATAACGATCATGTACATTAACAAACTATCAAGAAAACTTAATAATTTCATGGGAAATTAATACATTCCCAGATAAATAAAATGTGAGAACATTTGTCAGTAGACTAGTAGATGTATTTTATAAGCTCTGTGTGACGGAGCTTCATGCAGAAATGAAAATACAACAGATATAACTTGAATTCACATGAAAAAATAAAATAGCTAATTACAAAAATAAAAAGATAAATACAAAAGACATTACACATGTATTTTATAATACTTTCTTTTCTTACCTGATTTTAAAAAAGCAACACTTACTAAAAGGTGTCAATGGATTTATAAAATATAGATATGTAATTGTAAAGAAATAGTAATACAATAAAATGTGTCTGTCTATGTTACACTAAATTCACTAATCTTATCAAAGCCACAGTTTGGTAGGAACAATTTGATATTCAAGAAATATTTGAGATTTTCCTAAATGATTTTTTTCCTTAGAAACAGTAGGTAATTTAAAAGAAAAACAACTATAAACTTAACAGATTGAAATTAAATAAGAAATTCAGGTACTATAAAGCTTGACTAGGTTTTATTTGGACAAAGATATTTTCTGATCTCCACTTTCTTAATAGCATCCATAAAATAAATGCTTGAAAAAGTCTACCCATTCTATCTATAAACCCTCATTCTACTGAATAAAATATTATTTTTTTATATTCAGTCAGTAAGAGGAGTTGTTAAAGAATACATGTACTGTTAAGTTTAAAGATCTTTATACCAAGATTAAACAGAAATCTTCACTGGAACCTCTAAACCATCTTTATACATTCCAAATTGTCTATGTTCCATAGAAGATTACTTAAATCCATTTGGCAAATATTTATTGACTATCATATACATGCATTCCCATCCTAGAAGCATATAATATGGACACATATAGAATGTTAAATTTCCCTACAGAAAATGGCAAGCATGTATGTGTGCAGTGTATCAAATAAACTTGAAATTTATTGAAAAAGCTTCCACTTCTCTCTGGAAGTTCAGGAAGTACTTAAAAATCTAGAAAATTTTGGAAAAAAATGAATTTTTGTCTTTACAGAATACTTTTAACACTGGGAAAGAATTACCAATGGAAACAACTTGTATGTGTAACTGATACAGATATATGATGATTTTGGTAGTATATTTTATCACTTGAGTGTAAGTTATAAGCAAGATAGTAAACTAAATTTATTGAACAATTACTATATACTAGTTTAATTTAAATTATTTTAAAAATAGCATCAATTTACATTGTGTGAGGTAAATATTCTCTTTCCATTAAGTCATATGGGTTCACATAAGGTTGTGGAAAAACTTGTTCAGTCAAGAACAATAAATAAACCTGTTTCCCAAAAGCAGTGTCTATATACAAGGAGGAGTACAGTGGAGGTATAGAGGAAAAATAATCAGATTTACTCTGAAAAATTCTTACAAGTGTATTTTTTCATGCTGTGTGACAAAATACCATATATAGAAGTATCTCAAAACTGCATGAAACAATTAGCTCATAGTTTTGTAGTCAGAGAAATCTAGGCATGCTGTGACTGGGTTCTGTACTCAGCTTCTTTTCAGCCTGATATCAGGGCATTGGCATGTTTTCTTTGTGTCTGGGGATTCTTAGAATGAATCCACTTTTCAAGTCAAATTCAGGTTTATTGTCAAAATGTGGCTCCTTGTGGGTGTAGGGCTGACATCCCCATTTACTTGCTGGCTGGCTATCCTAGTCTACTCTCAGTTCACTGAAGACAAATCTAAGATCTTTATATCTTCAAAGTCAGAATAAAAATCTTTTTTTCCTGTTAAATCCCCTTGTAGTGGCAGGATGGGCACTGAGCAGGGATTCTTTTTTTTTATTATTTTTTTAGTTTTCTATATTTTTTACATCATTTTGCACAATATGCATTTTCATCTTGGTTATAGTCCCCATACAATTCCCACCCCCCTTGTTTTGATCCTACTCCTTCCCCCCCAACCCTGTAGTGTGTCTCTGGTTGATAGTTGCTTGTTGATTTTGATTTTTACTTTATAATTAGTCTTTTTCCTGGTCCCTTATTTAGGTTTTCTAAAATCCTGTTATGAGTGAGACCATCCGGTATTTTTCTTTTTCTTTCTGGCTTATTTCGCTGAGCATGATCCCTTCCAGCACCATCCATGTTTCTGCAAATTGCATGAGTTTATCTTTTTGATTGTTGAGTAATATTCCATGGATATATGTACCATATCTTCTTGATCCAGTCATCTATTTTTGGGCATTTGGGTTATTTCCATAACTAGACATAAGACCTGAAACCATAAAATATATAGAAGGAAATATAGGCATAACACTATATGACATACACCTGAGTAACATCTTCAAAGACACATCACCCAAAGCAGTGATAGTGAGGTAAAGATAAACAGCGGGGACTACATCAAATTAGAGAGCTTCTGTACACCGAGCAGGGTTTCTTTTTTTTTTTCCTATATACTTATTTATTTATTTATACAAGCACTGGGTACAGTCAGAAGCACAGGAGGGTGAGAGAATTCACCAGAGCCAGAGCAGGGAGCAGAACAGGCAGACAGATGAAGTACACTGCTGAGGGGAGCAGCGGGCACCAGGAGAGGTCTGAGCGCCATGTGGGACCCTCGCCTGGTGGCCCGGGATCAAACTGGCTCTGCAGAGGCTGCAGGCAGCTTGGCAACCCAGCGCTCAACTGCTGCACCACCGGGGAGGCCCCTGAGCAGGGTTTCTATGACCCTATGTAGACAGGGTAAAGGAGAGTCCTGGAGCCCTGGGTGGCTTTCTCAGGCTTTTATTGAGCTATTACATGTAGTACAGCAACCAGGTACATGGCAGGCAGGGATGCTGGGGGGCCAGGAGGCTGTCAGGCCTCCAAGCCTCCAACAAGTCTTCACTCTGGGCTCCCTAGCGTTCTTTCTCCCCTTCTCTCTCCTGCCTCTGCTTCTCTTGGCAAATATCTCAATACTGCTGCCATGGCCCACAGAAGTAAACAACACAGCTTACAACAATGTAACAATGTAGGTGCCCCATCAGGGCAATCGTAATGGCAGGAGGGTAGAAAAGCCTAAAAATCACTTACCCTATACCCCTTTTCACAATTTACCTGTTATAATCAGTCTGCTCCACTAAAGATAATTTCCCTTTATTAAAATGAACTGTGCCAAATGACATAACCTAATCTCAAAAGTGAAATCCATTGTATTCTCAGAACCAGGCGATAGAAGGATAGAAGGAATGTATACAAAGGGATGGGGAACTGGGGTTCATGTTAAAAGTCTGAGACCACACCCTGTGACTTTTTGCAATATCATTTATGTTCTCAAAGCAAATTTTCCTGTAAATATAATGATAATGCACATTTATAGGATGGATAATAAGATTCCCAAAGGGTAAGAGATGAAAGTATAACATTATATGGAAATACTAAGCATCCAATAAATGTTAACAATTACATTTTTGAATATTCTTTTACTTAGCAAATTAAATAAGAAAAAACACAATGTTTTTTATAGTGAGAAATAGTACACACTATTGTACAAGTGAAAGAGAAAAGGTTGAAACAACTAGCAATCCAGTCAAAAATGATCTGTAATTTAATTTTCCTTAAAGTTTTCTAAGAATGGAACATCTTGATTAAAACTAGAAATAAATAAAATAATTCCACACCTACTTTAAACACTTATTAATGTTCATAAGATTCTAATGCAAATCTAATTCCATTCATCTGAATCACTCATTGAGCCAAATAGTGTTTTATCTGTGGCATAATTGAGAGTATTCTTAATGAGAAAGGAGTAATCATTGAATTCACCATTCACACTGAATATGGATTAGGTATCATTCTTCACCTTGACTGCTAAACCAGGCTTTTATTGCTGGGTTGGCTACTACTGAGAATGTTGTGGTTAATTTCAAACAAGTTAGTGAAAAAATACAATCTATGAAAATGTCATCTGCTTCCTAAAAGTGGCAGGAGAAGGAAAATGTGATAGAAATCCTACTCATTGAAAAAAAAAATCTTAAGTCAAGATATGGAAACAACCAGCCCATTAAAAGACAACTAGATAAAGAAATTGTGGTATAGGTACTCACGAAATACTATTCAACTATTTAAAATGATGAATAGTGTTTTTGGAGCAAAATGGATAGATTTTGAGATTATTATACCAGAAAGTGAAAAACAGTTACTAGAAGTCGTCATTAGCTTGTGAAATACAAATAATCAAGGAAAACAAGCTGGCAAAACACAACAAAAACAACTCTCACATTCTGTGAAAAATATGGTGGTTACCAGAGAGGATGAAGGGGGAACGGGAGGGCAGGAGCCAGAAGGTGATCAGGCACAGGCACCAGAGCTTTCTGGAGGGTAAGAGAGCAAGTGTACAATGTTGAGGTATAAAGCTGTGTTCCCCCAATTATACAGTTATATAAATGTTTGAAAAATCAGTAAAATTTGTGAAGAAAAAATTATTTAAATGAGTATAAAATACAGCCTTAGAATACTTAGCACAGTAACAGATGCTTCAGCATTAAAGTGTGTTCTAGTGCTTAAAGGTTTACAATTCAATGTAGAATAGATGGAGAGGATATTGAAAATGCTATCAATAAATGGGTGTTCATTTCTTTAGAACATCAAATATTAGTAACTTAAAATTAGGGCCTCCCTAGTGGCGCAGTGGGTTGAGCACAGCACTGTAAAGCTGTCTGCAGCCTCTGCAGCACGGGTTCAATTCCCAGCCAGCCAAAGAGATACCCACATGATGAGGCAGACCTCTCCTGTCTTGCAGGCCTCTCCTGTCTCGCCCACTGCTCCCCTCAGCAGTGTTTTTGGTCGTCTGCCTGTTCTGCTCCCTGCTCTGTCTCTGGTGAATTCTCTACCCTCCTGTGCCTCTGGCCTGTACCCCAGTTCCTGTATAAATAAATCTTTAAAAAGAAAAAAAAAATAAATACTGAAGGAAGGATTTTAAAAAGGACTGACAGCAAAATGCAAAGTAACTTGGGATTCTGTAACTGTTTCTGACATTTTAGGTAATCAGATATCTTTGAAATGAGAACAATGTATGTACTTCTCTGCTTTATTCTTTATGGGAAAGCAGTTCTTCAGACTTATCAAGGCAGAAACTATAAACATTCTAAAAGTGATTCATTGCTTAAAATAATTTGTAAATGAAATCATATATACAAATAAAATTATTCATATATATATATATATATATATATATATATATACACACACACACCACATATACACTGTGACAAACCAAATAAATAATTTGGGGGTTACTTGCTATTTTAAAAAATGGGTTTCAAATATGATGGCATAATACAGCTTCAAACTGTAATAGTAACCTCACTAAACCCATAGCTTCTTGGGATTTCATTTCCAGCATTGACAAATTAATAATACATTCAGCATTTTTGCTTTTTTCACTAGTTAGGCAGGTTCAGAATGAGATAACAATTATGAAAAGGTTTTAATAGGGTAGCACAGGGTTTAAAGTATGATTCAGGCCAGGGACTTAACACACAGGGCGCAGAAGACCTCTCCTGTCTTGCCCACTGCTCCCCTCAGCAGTGTATTTCAGTAAATCTGCCTGTTCTGCTCCCCACTCTGGTGAATCCCACCCCCCATCCCACACCTCTGGCCTACACCCAAGTTGTTGTATGCATAAATAAAAAATAGTCTGTAATATATTAAAAAGTAAAAATAGTATGAAAATATAATCAACACAAAACTGATGTTTCTTATAGACTAGTTCTAATCCATAGATAATGAGAATTAGACTGAATTTAATCTTCAAATAGCTTTAGCATAACTACAATATAAATATCACAAATACAGATTTTCCTTATTTCTTTCTTTCCTGTTCACCTCTGCTTTCAACTGGAGTGAAATTATAATAGGTATAGATGGCTTTAATTTTTCTCAAATGTTTCAAAAAGCTATAGTTTGGGAGGAAATAATCAGACATAATTACATAAAATATGAATGGAAACTTTTACTGCTTTAGAGACCGTGGGTCAAGTCTCTCTCAGTGAGTCCAAAGAAAAGAAACCTGATGCCAAACAAATTAACACTCTTTAGCCTCGTCTTTCCCCAGTTCTTACAAAACTCTGTCTAGTGTCCTTCTTAAAAATTTAGAATATGTAATTACTTAACTTTTTACTAGAATAAACATGCTGGATGTGAATAATGTAAATAGAAAGACAAGCGGTTGCATAATAGTGGCATGTGTTTGTATATTGCAAAAACTATCAGTGGAAATAAACATTTTAAATGGATCAAAATGCAACAATACTTAAGATTAAAATAAGATAATCTTGTAAGCTTAGAATGAGAAATTGCTGGTGCCTTAATCATAAACCTACCCCAAAATGACTAAAGATTATTTTCAAGCATGGCAAGATATCTTGGACCTCAAGAACCTGCCATGTAAATATCTTTGGTTTAAACAAGAATCTTTTTATTTGGTGACCAAAATAGGTTTCTATAATGTTAGTTCTTAATTAAATGGCTTATGGAACAGATTGGTACTGTCACCAGGTTGTCAGACTTTTGGTTTAAAAAGGGTATTTCATTAAATACCCAAGATTAATCTCACCATCATGCTCTATCTAATGTTGAAGCTCTTACACTAATTATTCCATTTAAGTTGACATGCCTATAAGACTGCTTTGAAAGTGTGTGCAAAGAAAAAGAGATTAGTTTTTCTGATAGGTTTTGCTGCTCCTCACAAATTGCTTCTGCTCCTCCTTTCTTCTTAATAGGATACATTAATTCAAATTTTACTCTATAATATCCACAAACAAAATGCCCAGGAAAAAAAATTTGGACTTCAGTTTCTGTCTCCCCTTGTGGTAGGTTCTGCATGTCTTTCGGAAATGTAACTATTTGGGTACAGCTTAAGAGCATGAGCTCTGTACACAGCTATACCAGATTTCCAGCACCTGCTTTGTTTGGTGGATGCCTTTGATTTTGACAAGTTACTTAAGCCCTCAGAGCCTCAGTTTTCTCATCTATCAAATTAAATAACATAAAATGATTGAAAAGATTTAGTGAAACACTACTTGCATTGAAGATAAGGTAAATGGTCATTAAATGGTAGTGACTATAAGAATTCATCTTAGACTACTCATATATTCTTGAATCCTTGTGTGATTTTCACTGCTCAGAGAAGTGTGTCATCATAAATTTTTTGCTAATTCTCAAAATTTTCATGAACTTACCATATAACAAGAGTCTTCCATTATTTTGCATCAAACTAATTAATGGGAAAGGTAAGAAAATGTTTCCAGGTAATTCAAGTGAAATTTAATGGTTGCTTTCTGGTGATAATTCTACCACATTGTTAAGTGATGTTTATATAACACAAATAGCTACACTTTATGGTTTGCTTAGTGTGTGCCAAGGGCCATGTCTAAGGCTTCAAGTCTCACTCAACTCTGAAAACAACCCTGAAAAATAGATATCATTTTGCTATTTATACTGGAGGAAATAGAGACTCAGAGAGGTTAACTAGATTGTTCCAAGTCATCCAACCGGTGAGCAATGTATCTAATAGTTTCGTTCCCAACAATCAGTACCCCTTGAACAAATGATCAACATAGCCATCTCTATAGAGGTGAATTATTATGTGTATTTAGAAATAGTTTTTAAAGATTTATACACCACAATCTCCTAAACTGTGGCCTGAATTACAAGGTATGCAAAATTATTTATAGTTGGGTTTTCAATAACATCTTAAATATATTTGTATATTGATGTATTCACTTTAATAGTACAATAAATTCATTGTTCCACAGTTAGTAGTGCTGAAACTAGTCAAAATAAAAATGTACACAATTTAAAAAGAATGTATAGGGAATTATCAAATATAACATTTTGAGAGTAGTTTAGAAATTTTTGAAGACTAAAAATTTCTTCCCAAATCCACTGTACTGTGTAGTACTGGGGTAAGCATAAGCAGTGATATTTAGCACAAATTTGGTTTTAAATTATGGTTCTCTTTTATAACTATGTAGTAAAGAAAAACTATGTAAGGTCATAGTAGTAACAATTTTCCCATCTCTTTTCTCATGCAAACTTAGTCTCCTCTTTGTCTTTGCTTCATTTGCTGATGTTATTGCTTTAAGATATTTGTAATATCTAAGGGTTGTGATCCTCTGCATATTGTTCAAAGAAAAGGTCATCAGTTTTCTAGTGGTCTTTTTTCCACATCTAAATGAATTTTGTATTTCATCATCTCTCTTCTCATAGGTTTCAAGAAACAATGCCACTTTATCACTTCCTGCATTGTATTAGATTTATATAACCACAGGTCTCTTCTACAATCATGTACATCATTGAAAGCCTTTTGAAAGCAGAAACTGTCTTTGTAATATTTTAATTTTTAGGACTAATACAGTTCCTGGTACATAAGATTCTCAGAAGAAAGGGAGTGAGAGTTATCAGCTCAGTTTTAGTTTCCCGTATTTACAGGCTTGTCTCTTGGATTGTTTAAAACTAATCTTTATTGTATAATTCATGAAGATACAGAGATAAATTTGAGTGATTAAACCTCAAGGTCAGGCAAATTTGTTTATTTGGATGTTTCATGAATGGAAAGTATAAGGCCATGGGAAGAAAAAGGAAAACAGCAGGCCAGAAAAGGGAGTCTAGAGCAAAAATTAGCCAATGGGACCTGAGCTGGAAATATGGCCCCAAATGTTTTCTGTTGGGTGTTTTCCTCTTCACATTGTATCAGTGATGAAGCTATTAAATGTCCCTCCAATCATTTGACATCACAGATGTTTCTTGGAGTGAATTTGTGTGACATCCTTAATTTCACTAAAGTATCTATATATACAATAGAGGAGGAAGTCATGATAGCCACATAATGAGCTGGACAGAAGGGTTGTGAGGACCAATATATAGTTTTGATTATATGCTAAAGATTGTGTCATTTACCCCATTAAAAAGAGGTGAGAAAGATGTAACAAAAGATTCTGATTATTCTCAGAAAGATTTCTTATTGGATATACTTCATATTGGAGAGAATGAATAAGTGGAAAAAACACAGTAGGCTGTCTAAATCAGGAACTGAGAGCTATAGTTCTGGCAATTAGTAAAACTCAATCTCTGCTTGATTTGGTCTCTGTATTGTATGAATATAGCAAGCACGGAATTTCCCAGTGTTAGAAAGCTATTATTTTCACTTACTGGACATCTGCAGTCCTTTGCTTTGCAGTCAGGATAACAGTCACAGCACAAGTTGTAGAACACAGAAGAATCCTCCTAATTTGATTTTTTAATGCCAATAAGAAGAATAGTGATATTTTGGCAAGTGGGATATAATGGTCAATGCTTTGTTGCACAGGACAAACTGAACTGAGCTCATGATCAGTCATTTTCTTTCCTGCTGGGATTTTAATGTTAGTATAAGTACATGTTGTTCTTTTGCCATGCAGAAATCACAGGAGATGCCAGTGAAACTACCTTGGAAGGCAACAAAAAATTCACTGCAGAGTTAGCCTCAAAGCTAAAGCTAAATCTGGACATGAATCTATAGGCATCATCTAAAGCTTGGCTGTTGTTAAACCAAGTTAGAACAACTTATATGCTTGACTTCTTTAATTCCTTTCCTAATTTTAGTTTCATCTTTTAAAAATCATGTAACTTACGTAGAAAAACATGGTTAAAATGCACGGATCTCTTGAGAAAATCTTTGGCCACTTTTAGGGTTTTTCAAATTAAATTTCAATATTTTGGGCTCTATTAACCTCTAAACATTGACTACACAGACTTGTTCTGCACTTATCATGGACATTAT
The DNA here is from genome assembly GCF_014898055.3 of Talpa occidentalis. Lineage (NCBI taxonomy): Eukaryota > Metazoa > Chordata > Mammalia > Eulipotyphla > Talpidae > Talpa > Talpa occidentalis. The sequence continues at coordinate 47,150,184 of NW_026555331.1, read as the reverse complement.
CCAAAGCCCTAATCCTCTGCATTGCGTCTTCCAGTTTCCAACATGCTTTCAAATTCGCTGTTTAATGTTGTCCTTATAATATCTGTGTTTTAAACTGAGGATTTATGGTAATTCCCATTCTACTGGTGAGGAAAACTAAGGTTCCATGAGGTTAATCAGCTTGCTGGTTATTGCCAAAGGTAGATTGTGATCCAAAATAATTACACTGTTTGTCCACCATTCATACCATTTGTCATGTATGCATATTTAAACATGACACTAATAATAAAATACATAGACAAATTAAATTGATCTGGCATTTCTAAATGACTTAGTGATTATCAACTAGTCAGATTACTCTGACTAGTCAGAATTGTCACATATGGATTTTTTTTTGACCTGGATAATATTTTAAATAACTATCAGCATTTGGTGTTTTAAACTGCAAGGTGACATAAATTTAGGCAACATGGCAGTTTCAGGTTTACAATTTCTCAGTGATAGCTCTAAAACCTTAGTCATGGTGAGTGTCCCATTGCAATTCCACATAGTGAATGAATATTATGGGTCAATATTCTCCCTTAAGAATTTATGTCAATTCAGAACTTCAGAATGCATCCTCAGTGAACTAAAGGTTTTGCTGATGCAATTAGTTAAAAACCTTAAAATGAAACCATACTGGATTTAAAGTAAACCATATATACAATGAGAAAACGCAGAGAGATTCCACACACACAATTGAAAGCCATATGAGGATGGACACATAGACTGGAGTGATGGCGCAAGGAAGGCCAAGGATTGCTAGGAGCATCAAGAAACTAGGAAGAGGGAAGACTGGGATCTTCTCTAGTGATTTTCAAGTGAGCCTGGCCCTGCTGACACCTTGATTTTGGACGTGTAACTCTGAGAGAATAAATTCCTGTGGCTTAAGCCACCAACTTAGCAGTTTTGTAAGGCAGCCCTAGTATACCTAATACAGAGGGGAACAACTTTCTGGGCAAGTTAGCTCCCTCTTGATTCCTGTTTTTATATAGTTAGCTCAGATCTAGTCTATTCTAATACACGAGTATGTTTAGCTTTGGCTGAACATTAAAATTCCAAACATACACATATCCAGACATCATTTGTCATGGGTTATTTTATCTTCAACTTACTCTTACTTCCCTTAGGTTTAAGTTCCCTTTATCAGATAAGCACCTGACAGTTTCTTTTTGTGTCTTTATTTTGAGATCAGCAACATATTTATTTGCTTTGCTACATTCCATCCAGGATCCATACGTGTTCATATGCTGGATGGTGAGGTATAAGCATACTTTTTTGCCATTCCCTCTTCTCTTGTCTTTTACTAATTACATATGTTGATTTAACAGGTCTAAGTTAAAAAAATAAATCCCATCTTAGGTAAAGGGTTAGGCACAATGCAGTTAGTAAATGATGTGACTTAACATTTTTTTTGAAAGGTAATTAAAATAATAATTTCTCAAAAGTCTTTTTCTCTTGCTAACACAAATGGTTTTCCTTTGCAATGAAATGTCTTAAAACAAATCCAAAGCGTATTCTGTAAAGTTAAGCTCATAGTCTGTTTTGAAAAACACCCTTACCAGAGAGCCTTGGAACTCTCAATAGGCCTGTATCATGTATTTTGGTGGCAATGTAATAGTGATGATTTTAGTGTTAACATTTATGCTTTTGCATCTTTTGCATGATTTGTGTATGTTTACTGTGCAGGTATCAGTTCTCCAATTTTTGGTTTCTTGAATTAAAGGAAGAATTTTTTTGTGCATGTTAATATCCTCATCCTTTTTCTTTCCCAAGTTCCTTGTGTATGGAAAGCCAGTACACAATTATTTGAGTTAAATGTTATAGAGTAGCTGTGTTAATGAAAGCATTTGTTTTCATTTGCTTTATGTGCACATACCTAAAACATTATGCAAAAGCTGTACATTTATATATCCATTGGATGGATATTATAAATAAACACAGGAATAGACTCCAGTAAGAAATCAGAATTTGCACTTTAAAGAATTATATAAACGTCACAAATAGACAGGAAATTCCAGTTCTGCGAGATTTATTGGGGCAGCAATATATCTTTACTTACTTTTAGTTTGACATCATTTTCTACATAATATCTTATACTTGAACTCTTTGCCATTGTAATAGTGCAATATTGAGTTTATTGATGCCTGAGGAGTTAGAATGCAGTCTTCTCAGGACATAGAGTTCAAAACTGCCAATTTAAAAATAACATGATATGATCACATTTATTTAAGTTGTACAAAGGAGTTAATAAAATATAGTCTTTCACATTTGAAAAAGTAAAAATGCACAGATAGTAGAACCATTGCTAATAACTTTAGCTAGAACCTATCCCAGAGTTTCAGCTCCCAAGATAAATATTAGATGGACACATTACAAAATTTAAAATGTTAAGTAGGAATGTCCAATTTTAGCGATGATGTCAAAAGTTTGACATTGTAGTCAAACTGGTAGTTTCAAAACTACCATACTTACAGTAAGACAAAGTAGGCTAATTGAAAAGCATTGAATTTTCTTGAGCCCATTAGGATGCTGAGGTGAACTGCCACTTAAAATCTGGGGAGACAGGTGATTCTAGAGAGTCACAACTGGTATCTTGGAGCAGAATAATAAACTCATAGCAACATTTAAATCTGAAAGATTGGCACATCACTGGAGGCTGAATGTGGACTAGCATGAGAACAAGAAATTCATGAAGGTTGCAATCTAAGGACAATCTTTCCACTTTTTTGGAATTTTCCAAGGCCAAACCCATCAGATCTCCTTGTGATTCCAGTGGGAACCAAATACAAATCATAAAATATAACCAGAGTGTCTCCTTAAAATTTCTTCAAGGGAAAAAAAAAAAAGATATAGAATCCTAGTACTAATAGCACTCTACCATACTTGTCTTTTTCTTCTCTTAGCAAAGATTAGTGAAAATACTATAACCACTGAAGAAATCTTTGTGAATGTCAATGTCTGGAAGCATTGGCCCACTGAGAAACTGAGGTTTAATTTTAAAATTATAGATAATTCTCCCCCCTTACATCCTACCACCATGTCCACAACACCCTCGTATAGGTTTACAACCTAAACATCTGTGCAAGCCATAGACTCTATGTGAGGAAGAACTAAGATCCCTATTACTACATAAATTGAATTCTACTTTTGGACTTGTCTAGGCATTAAAAGTTCAGATATAGACATCTGGTCAACTCATCTTCCTTGAGTTGTTTTGACATCAATTCATTTTTATTCTGCAAAGTTTGAAGTCCCTTGTCATTTCTGGCACCTACCAGGTCTACCTCTTTGTTTTGAGACCAGCAACATATTTACATGTTTTGTCATACTCTAGAAAAGCCAAACTCAAGAATAGAGAGAAAAAAAAGGACATTATGAGAAATTAAAGTCTAATATCTACAGCTGCAGTGAATGTTAAGCACAACTCAACTCCAGCCAGGTTAATATGGAAAAATGGATTAAAAAAATAAATAGAACAGAACATCCAACAATTGTGGGATAATTCCAAAAGATTTAACATGTGCATAAGGATTTTCCAAAATTAATCACAGACAAAATCACAGATCCCAGAAACTGAGAGGACATCAATCAGCATAAATACTCAAAGCAACCACATTTGGCATATATTTTGAACCTTCAGAAAACCAAAGACAAAGAGAAAAATCTTGAAACAATCTAGGTTGGGGAGGAAATCTAAATATAGAGGAAGAAAGATAAGAATTACAGCAGATTTCTCATCAGTAAACATGGGAGCAAGAAAAGAGCAGATTGAAATAATGCGTTTAACAAAAGAAAAACTTCTACATGCAATGAAATCATCTTTTAAAAGAGAAGGAAAAAATACCTCAAAATGGAATAAGATTCATGTGTAAGATCTGAAACTATAAAATGCATAGGTGGAAACATAGATAAAATACTATTACCACATTGACCTCATTGATATATTTGGGGGCTCAACTCCTACAGCAAGGGAAATAAAAGCAAAAATAACAAATATGACTACCTCAAACAAAAAAGCTTCTGCAGAGCCAAAAAAAAAACTATCATTAAAACTGAAAAGACACCCTACTGAATAGGGGAAAATATTTGCACATCATATATCTGACAAAGGCCTAATATTGCAAGATCCACAAAGAACTTATACAACTCAACAATAAAGAACTCACAAATAAATGAAAAAATGGGCAGAAGAGCTGAATAGACACTGTCCAAAGGAGACTTACAGATGGACAAGTACATAAAAAAATGGTCATCATCACTTGTCATTAGGGAATGCGAGTCAAAACCAGACTACCTCAGACCTATAAGAATGGTCCATATCAAAAAGACAGGAAACAACAAGGGTTGGCAAGGATGTGGAGAAAAAGGAACCCTCATAGTTGTTGTGAATGAAGACTGGTAGTGTGGTCTCGCCACTATAAGAACTGTAAGAAGTCTTCTCAAAACATTAAAAATAGATCTACTATAAGATCCAGGAATTCCACTCCTAGCCATCTACCTGAAGAGAGCAAGAACTCTAATTCAAAGGGATATATGCATGCCTACATTCATTACAGTGTTTATTTACAATAGCCAAGTTATGGAATCATCCTAAGTGTCCAACAAGAGAGGAGTGGATTAATAACATGTGATATATATAACAATAAACTGCTATTCAGCTGTAAAAATGATAAACTCTTGTCTTCAACAATATGAGTGATACTGGTGGTCTTATGTCAAGTCAAGTAAGCTAGAAGGAGAAATGCAAATACTAGATGGTTTTATTCATATGTGGAATATAGAGAACAAAACAATGAGTAAGACAAAACAAAACCAAAACCAACCCTAGAAACCTGACTGTAAAACTGAGGCAACCAGTGTGTGTGGGGTAGGGGTGGGGAGATAAGAGGGAGGTACAGATCAAAGGTGAGAGGAGACACAGTACATTCTGGGAAAGGACTAACTGTGCCTTGGTGTTGGGTGTGGTGTGGTAATATACATCTGTAGTGCTGGGATCATATATTTCTGAATCATTTGCAGTGTTGTAAATCAATATTACCAGACCTATTTTGTTGAACTCCAGTCATTGGTACATAAGCAACATGCTCCAAGATTGTACAGAGTATAACGTAAAAGCAAAGGGATAATTACCTCTAAGCAAACCATGTGGTTTTGATACCACAAAGTAAAGAATGTCTGTGGGGGAGAAAGGAAATGGTAACTCATTCTCACAATATTCATGTTGATATGGATTAACATATCTCTTCAGCTGAAATGCTGACTTATTTCCTCCCAATCTCTCCTTAGCCACTGAAACCACTTTTGTTATCGATGCCAACAATCTCCATCTTTGCAAATCCAATAGTTTAGTCTCAGTATTCATTTTACTCTACTCTTCAGTAGCAACTGATGGAACTGATCACATCTTATTGCTCAAAGCCCTTCTTTGCATGATTTTCAGGACATTATATTGATTTTTTTATTCTACTTACAGTTATGCCTTCCTCAACTTCATGTGATAATTTTCATACTTTCCCTGAAATGTAGCCTAATATGTTCAATTGAATTTTCAATGTATTCTACTTGGATATTTAACAAGAATCATGAAACTAACATATCTGAAACATCATGATTTCCTCTGCCTCTGCCTTTATTCCCTCAGCAAATGGCATCAGGATTGATTCAGGTACTAAAGCCAAACTCTTAACACCATCATTGATATTTTTTAAATTTTATGTTGCAAGTCATATCATCTACAAATTGTAGCAACCCCAGTTTCAAAATGAATCCAAAATGCAACCAGTTACTGCCATCTTGTCAACGTCACATTATCTCTCCTTTGGTGAAGCAGTTCTCCCTGTCTCTGTTCTTGGTGACCAATTATACATTCTCCAAAGAACAGTAAGATAATCTTTTAGAATATCTTTCTCCTCTCTTCGAAACTCTCCAGTGATTTCCAATTCCACATGAAAGAAGCCAGAAAGTCAAATAACTGTTCCATACTAACAAGGAAAAGCTGAATAGACTGAAAAAATCAATTCTTCTTGGATCCATAACAGAAGGGAGGATACAGGGTAAAACTGCCTTCCTCAGCCCAAAAAGTAGAGAAAGAAACAAGTTATCATAGTTTACCAGACAAGATCCTCACAAGCAGAAACTGCAAGATCCATTGCCAGGATAGGGAAACTTGAACTGTGGCTAATGAATGGCTGGAGACTCAGTGTGGACAACTCTAAAAGTGAAAATTTCCAGGGTAAATGAGTGATAAGGGGAACCCAACAATATCAGGAGATTTATGTCTAGGGGTTTAACTATGTTTCCATAGTTGGAAATTATTGGGGGGGAAAGTCCTTCCTTTTATAGAGTAAGAACCATTTTGAAATATGACAGCCCACTATTATTTTTATTTGTTTGGATCATTTTCTGTATCTATGCTTTATTTTATAATATAAAGAATTAAAAAAGAATTATACAGAAAGAAAGAAAACGCATGCAATTTGCATCATTTTCAAAAGACACACACAGTAAATAAAAAAATTCTTAATCATAAAATAAAATGAGAGATAATCCAATCAGAAGTAAAAATAGGGCAGGGTGGCACAGGGGTTAAGCACAGCACTGTGAAGCTATCCACAGCCTTTGCAGCATGTGTTAGATCACTGGCTAGCAGGCCAGGGAGCTACCCACATGGTGCAGCAGACCTCTCCTGTCTCACCCACTGCTCCCTTCAGCAGTGTATTTCAGTCTGCATGTTCTGTTCCCCACCCTGTCTCTGGTGAATCCTCTTACCCTCCCCCACCCCAGCACCTCTGGCCTGTACCCCAATTCTTGTATGCATACATAAATAAATAAATCTTTTTTTAAAAAAGAAGTAAAAATATTCTAAAGATATAAACAGTTCCTTAATAAAACATCCAAATGTCCAATGAATATGTGGAAAATGTGTTTAATCTTATTAAGCATGAAAATGAGCATAATAACCCCAACTGGATACCATACCACATCCACCTAAAAGCTTAAAATTACAAGACTGGATTAAAAATTGTTGATAAAGCCATGAAATAACAAGAATCTTGCAAGCTTCAAGAGCATGACTAATCACTTTAAAGAAGAGTTTGCTGTCATAGACTAATTTTGGAGACATGTATACCCCAAGATCTACCTTTTCTTTTCTTTTTTAAAGATTTATTTATTTATGCATATAAGAGCTGGAGTGCAGGCCAGAGGTGCAGGGGGGTGGTGGTGAGAGGATTCACCAGAGACAGAGTGGGGAGCAGAACAGGCGTATTGACTGAAATACACTGCTGAGGGGAGCAGCGGGCGAGACAGGAGAGGTCCGCTGCGCCATGTGGGTCAGCTACTTGGCCAGGGATTGAACTCATGTTGTAGTGGATACAGATAGCTTCACAGTGCTGAAACTTAACCCCCTGTACCACTAGGAAGGCCCCTATGGTCCACCTTTTCTACCCTAGAGAATTGTGTGCTCACAGTGCCATATGACATATATGAGGATATTCATAGAAGAATGTTATAAACCAAAGTAAGAATTATTTAAATATTGGCCAAAATAGAAACAGTTAGATAAATTACAGTGATTTATCCAGTAGATAAGTATGCACAATAACAGTGAATAACTATGGCTACATATATCAGTGTACCTGTGCAACTCCTTTTTTCTTTTTGTCATATATGTCAACACTGCGATGATCCTGACTGATCAAGATGTTATATGTGTTGACGTTGTAATGAACCAGGCTGATGGAAAGGGGGGGAGAACTGAAATAGGGCAACTTATCAATTAAAAGCAACCACTTTTTTATGAAGACACTGACAAATAGACATGTGAAGGGAAAGACAGATAAAAAGCCTGGATGCAGAAGAGACACCACCTAAATCAAAATTAACAGGTGGTGCTGATAATATGCTTCTGAAAATGGTATACATACAGGCACCAAATATGAGGCAATTTATTTCTCTCGGTGCAGATGAGGACTCAAACCCAAGTTACCTCATTTCTCTCTGTGCAAAGCAGTTAATATATTCTCTTGTCAATAAATATAGTAAGATATCAGTGAAGGAATAAAACAGGAGACCAATGACTTCTGCTCGTCACTAAAATGTGAAGGGTTCCCTTGCATCATCTGTATATATTAAGAATTCACTGTTCAAGAAATTGCACTAGTCATGGGGAAACAAAAATAAATAAATAAATAGATAGATAGATAGATAGATAAATAAATAAAACAGATTTAATCAAGTTCAGAAGACACCATCACTAGAGGATTAGGTCAAATTGCTGGTCAGTGTCCACAGATAAGTCTCCTCTGCCTCCTTGTCTTAACAACTTTTCAAAATCACTCTAAATAGGGAAAAGAAAACTGGAGGAATCCTCCTGGGAGTCAGTAGAAATTGAAATCTGACCTCAGGAAATATCCCCAAATGGAGCCTGTATCTGGTTTTATTTCATGTGAAGCAATTTAAGTAGCAGTGCAGGGCTGAAAACAATAGCACAATCAGCAGGCTACAACCTGGATGAGATAAGGAAAGGCATTCAAAGAAGTCCTATCAAAACCACTGTCATTCCAGGGTATTGAATGTGTATAACCAGATTGTACCTTGAGGAGGGACATCTGAGATTTAACACTATAGGAAGGTGGGGAGAATAGAGTTCACTGAAATAATCAATCCAGTCACTAAGAAAATATGAAATAAAATAGCAAAAACAAGACCCAGGGAATGTGGCGGCGGAGTGTGTGTGGGGGGAGGGGTAGAACCAGCAACCAGAATTTCTATAATATATAGTCTAAAATAGCCAGTTTTCAACAAAAAATATGAGGCATATAAAGAAACAAGATGATGATATTACCAATTCCCAGTTTCAAGTAACCGACATTCCCTGTGATAGTCACTAAGGCCATATTTAAAAGTCAAAAACTTCAAAGTTGCCATTATAAATACATTCAAAAAGCTAAAAGAAGCCATAATTACAGAAATAAATGAAAGGTATCATGACAGTATCGAACAAATATAGCATAGGAAAAAGGTGATAGAAATTATTTTACAAAAGAACTAAATTGGGATGCTGGAATTGAAAAGTACAGCAATATATAGAGAGCACTCTATTCTTAACAAGGCCTGCGCTCAGGGGAAACGAGTTATCCAGAACTAAACTGCTAGGGCATTATCAGAACGAACTGACCTGGAGGAAGGAAAGTACCAACTCGAGCCAGCTGTAGCCATCCTGTCCCACCTAAGAGGAGAGGGGAAAAAAGGAAATTCTTGTTGAAGTTCACAGTCTAGACACATAAGCAAAGCCTGAAACCTAATTACATGACTACAGAACGCTCACTCCCCTCCCCTCAAACATTAGCACCACACTACTAAGGTATATTTACAGCAGTTTTTACCCACCTCCTCATTTCCAACTTTCAAACAAAATTTCATTTCATACTGAAACTGTTACAGGGCTACCCCTATGTGAAATGTATTGGCCTGACTGGGGGTCCTCACCTGTGTGCTTAAAAGGGACTTATAAGGAGATTCAACTGCAGGTACACACAAAAAGGTTAATAAAGGGCTTATTTACAAAATGGGGAAAATGAAGAGAGGAATAACTCAGGGAGAAAGAGGGAGAGATACATTGGTGAATGCGTCCTACCAGTTCCGCTGAGCTGGGACCCCAACAGTATGCTGAAACCTGGCAAAATAAATCAAACACCCCCAAGGCCCACCTGTCTGGTTATATATCAAGCCTGGCTGCTTAACTCCACCCTCAGTTCCCAGCAATCCTCCCTTTGGTGGTAATTGCATTATGGGATTTGTATTCCTTGCTGTTTTGGATTGCTTTGGTCTGGGGTGGGGGTAGATTCCATAAAACCGGTTTGTGGAGTGTGTTCAGGATATCCTTTTCCCCCAACAAAAAGGCAAAAAAAAAAAAAAAAAAAAAGGTATTTGAAGAGAGAAAACAAGCAAGCCTAAGAGCCATCATCTTACATCCAGGTTTCTGAGAAGTTGCATTTAATCTTTTTTTTTTTTTTTTAGTTTTAAACAACAGAAATTTATTCTCTCATAATGTAAATATATTCACAGGATCAGGCTCTCTCTCAGGCCAGTAGTAAATAATTGTCTTCTGCCTCTTCCCACTTCTGGTGGCCCTGTCAGTCATGACTCGTGGCAGCATAACTCCAATCCTGCCTCAATTTTCACATGGTCTTCTGTCTCTCCTGTCCCCTTCTCATCTTACAAAGTCACCAGTCACTGGATTTAAGATCCATGCTAAATCCAGAATGATTTGATCACTAGGCCCTTTACTATTCATAACTGCAAGACCTTATTTCCAGATCCAATCACATTCTGAAGATGGGCTGGACAAGCATTTGGGGGTAATTATTAGACCCAATATAAAAATTTAAGTAGTGAATATTCCATTTGTCAACCACATTATTTTTTTTCTTATTTTTATATTCCCCATACAATTACAACCCCCTTATTTTGACCCCAAGCCCTCCTTTCCCTGCCCCCAACCCCCCATAGAATGTCTCTGGTTCATAGTTGTTTGTTGATTTTGATATTTTCTTTCTTATAGTTATTCTTTTTCCTAGTCCCTTATTTAAGTTTTCTAGATTCCTGCTATGAGTGAGACCATCGGGTATTTTTCTTTTTCTTTCTGGCTTATTTCGCTGAGCATGATCCCTTCCTGCACCATCCATGTTGCTGCAAATTGCATGTGTTTATCTTTTTTGAATGCTGAGTAATATTCCATGGTGTATATGTACCACATCTTCTTGATCCAGTCATCTATTTTTGGGCATTTGGGTAGTTTCCAAAGCTTAGCTATTGTAAACAGTGTTGCTATAAACATAGGGGTGCAGGTGCTCTTTGGAATTGATGTTTCTGTGTCCTTTGGGTAAATACCTAGGAGTGGAATTGCTGGATCATATGGAAGCTCTATGTTTAGTAGGTTCAGAGCTCTCCACACAGCTCTCCATAGTGGTTGGACCAGTTTGCACTCCCAACAGTGCAGGAGAGTTCCTTTTTCTCCACATCCTCGCCAACATTTGTTGTTGCTAGTTTTTTAATATAATATGTGCCATTCTCACTGGTGTAAGATGGTATCTCATTGTAGTTTTGATTTGCATTTCCCTGATGACAAGTGATGTTGAACATTTTTTCATATGCCTGTTGGCCATTTGCATTTCCTCTTCAGAGAAGTTTCTTTTTAGCTCTTCTGCCCATTTTCTGACAGGATTATTTTCTTTGTTGTTGTTGAGTCTCATCAGCTCTTTGTAGATTTTTGTGATCAGTCCTTTATCATTAGTGTTGTGTGCAAAAATGTTCTCCTAGTCGGTGGGGTTTCTCTTTGTTTTTGTTATTGTCTCTTTTGCTGTGCAGAAGCTCTTTCATTTGATGTAGTCCCAGCTGTTTATCTTTGCCTTCACTATCACTGCTTTGGGTGATGTGTCTGTAAAGATGTCTTTGATGTGTATATCACATAGTGTTTCGCCTATATTTCCTTCTATGTATTTTATGGTTTCAGGTTTTATGTCTAGTTCTTTAATCCATTTTGAGTTGGTTTTTGTGTATGCTGTGAGGTAGTAGTCAAGCTTCATTCTTTTGCATGTAGCGACCCAGTTTTCCCAGCACAATTTATTGAAGAGACTTTCCTTGCTCCAATGCATATTCTTTGCTCCTTGGTCAAAGATTAGTTGACCATAAATCTGTGGGTTTATTTCTGGATTTTCTATTCGATTCCATTGGTCTGTGTGTCTGTTCTTGTTCCAATACCATGCAGTTTTGATGATTATGGCTTTGTAGTATAGTTTGAAGCCTGGGCATGTGATGCCTCCATTCCCTTCTTTTTTTTTTTCAGGAGAGCTTTGGCTATTCGGGGTTTTTGGTGATTCCATATGAATTTCATCAATAATTGTTCTATTTCTTTGAAGAATGACATTGAAATTTTTATTGGAATAGCATTGAATCTGTATATTGCTTTTGGTAGGATGGCCATTTTAATAATGTTTATTCTTCCAATCCATGAGCAGGAGATGTCTTTCCATTTCTTTGTGTCTTCTTCTATTTCTTTTAACAGTGTTTAATAGTTTTCTTTGTATAGGTCCTTTACCTCTTTTGTTAGATTTATTCCCAAGTATCTGATTTTTTTGTTTCAATAATAAAAGGGATTATTTTTTTTTATTTCTTCTTCTTCAGATTTATTGTTTGTATATAGGAAGGCTACTGACTTTTGCATGTTGATTTTGTATCCCGCCACTTTACTGAACTGATTGGTTAGTTGAATTAGTGTTCCTGTGGAGTTTTTGGGGTTCTTTATGTTTAGCATTTAATTATTTGCTCCTCTATAGTAAAGGTGTTTTTCCCTGCTAGCTTCTTTCAGAAATTTTTCTTTGATTTTTTTCTAGTTTGAATGTGATTTGCCTAGATGTAGGGTTCTTTGGGCATTTTTACTTTTAGTTGTTCTTTAAGATTCTAAATTTGTGGTTTGGAATCATTAATTTGGGGGAAATTTTCAGTCACTATTGTTTCAGATATAGCCTCTTCCCCAATCTCTTTTCTCCTGTGAGATTACCTTCTGAAATGATATTCCCATTACATATGTTTTATACCTGTTGTAGTTGTCAAATACAACTCTTTATTTTCCCTCTATGCTTTTCAGTTTTCAGTCGTCTATTGTATATTGATGGAGGATAAGAGTAGAGAATTTGGGGAGGAGGCATCACAAGACTGGAAACTGACTCACACAATGCTAGGAGCTGGAGATAGGGGTAGAAGTGATTAACACAGTTGTTAAACAAGCTATTGCTATAGAATAGTAGTATCCAGAGGCACAGACTAAGGTGCGGACCAAGTGGGGATACGGAGGTTGAAGGCCTTTTTAAAAGACTCATTGGTCCTTCCAAATTGACCATATCAAACAAAATACAGAAAAAATTCTTAGGTTTTTTTTTTTTTTGAGTTAGAAATTTGCTAACTTTTGGATAAACCCTAGAAATAATTTAACATTAGTTAACAATCCCACAAAGGAATAAGCCCCTCCCAAAGGGAAGATTATATCAGTGCAATTTCTGCACTGGCAAGATGCAGCTCTCTTGCCCACCTGTAACTATACTGGTGTTTCTCTTCACCAACCTTCTCCCTTTGCAAAGTGGCAGAGGTAGCTCTCCTCCCAAAGCTGTCCACCTGGGACTATGTAAGTCTCTCTTTTAGCAAACCTGTCCCTGTCAGGGGCAGCTCTTTCTGCCCCCTTGTCTCTGTGAAAGTGTCCTTCCCTTCCCTTCCCTTTTTGTAATTAACTTGCCTTTTTGAATGTAACTAAATGTCTCTGCCTCATGGGGAAATTCTCCTCGTGTGCCCTGATGAAACTTTTCTCAGAGGTAAGCCAAGGTTCCCAATCTGAACCCAACACCTCTCCAAACTAACAACAATATCATCTACCTCTGAGATTCTGACCTTCATCATCATGGCCCAACCACAAGTATGCCCATCAAAGATATTCTTTATTTCTGTTACAGTGTTGTTTTTATCTCTAGCATTTCATTTTGGTTCCTTTTTAGGATTTCCATTCTTAAGCTTATATATCACATCTGTTTTTGTATGCCATATACTTTATCCTTTCAAGCCCTTAGCATATTCTTATTATATTGAAAATGACACTTAAATTCCTCATTGCTATTTCTGAAGCCCTATACCATCAATCCCCTTTTCAGTCTTGGCTCTTATCACTGATCTTCTTACTTACTGTTTTTCACCTAAATGATTATATTTTTGAGACTCAATGGACATTTTTATATATTAAAGTGATCATTAAAACCTGAAGCGTCTGAGTACCTATTCCAGGTCTCTGCTTGAAACACACCTGTTTAACCTTCCTTTAATCATACCGTACTTCAAAGGACCAGGGATTCAGTGCACTCACATCTTCTAGACTATATTCTGTGTATTAGACCTCCATGTCCTGTCCTAGTTGGTCCCAATCCCCAGATATGTCCTCAAGAGACTGGCTGCAGCACATGTTACTCAACCCCCATAGGTATGTGGACCCACAGCCTGAGTGATGACCAAGGGACAGCTGTCTTAGGTAGGGGTCATAGACAGTGTTTTGAAATGCAGACTGTAGTGTTAATAAACAGGAACATGGGGTTAAGTTTTTTTTTTTCCACCCTTCTTTCAGTGTAAAACTGAAAGAGGAGTGTGGAAAAAAAAAACGATCTGATTCTAGGATCTAGTATAGGCACGTTCCTGAGTAGTAATGTCAGGTATCCAGGACTTCCAAATTTAATGGGATCCTCCAAGTTTTCAGAGCAATGTATTTGTCAGAGTAGCAGGAGCAGCATACTCTATTTGCTAGTTTTTTTAGTTTAATTTAGTGTTGTTTTGAAACTAAGTTATAAATATAAATGCTTCAAAAGTATCATTTAGTGAAATGAATACCTGACTCGCTTTTAAACATTACTTTTTTTCTTTCCTGTATTGTTAAAAGAATAACTTATTGCTCTTAATTTTTTGAATGTTTTTAATTATCTTACTTGATTTATATTACTAGCTACATATATAAATTCTAAGAAGCATTGTTGCACTTCATTTCTCTATTTTTTTAATTGGCCAAAAGAACTATGAATGTATAAGAAATCAAATTTTATAAGTGAGAAGCTATATAAAATTATAGAAGATTTAGTGATGAAGTCTAAAAATTTAAGAAGTTACCCATTTCTATTATGCACAGATATTAAAGCTGAATGAACATTAATGAAATTTATAAAAACAAATGAATAAAATACATACAAGTAAGTGATATATTGTATGCTATTTTCCCACACCTGCATGCAATATTTCCCCATGTTCTCATTATATAGTAAATCATATTTTGAGAAATTTGCTAACTTTTGGATAAATGACACAATACCATTTAATAGTGAAAATCAGAAAATATATGTTTACTAATGTTCACATTTTAATGTTTTTGATGCTGGATAATATTATGATCCGTAAGCTTTTCTTATATTTCTAAAAGTATAACCATGCAATTTTTTTTCTTAAGGAAAATTAGCTCTAACAATTGATAAAGTGCTCACAACTAAAATATACTTAATATATCCACAAACTGTTATTTTGTCATTTCTTTATGGCTATTTAGATTTGCATACACAAAACCAATGTTTTGGTAACAGCATCAAGTATTTCATATGTAAGACATTATTCACAGTATGTTTCCTGTTATTTTGCATAGCATTATTCTTTGTGAAAATAATGTTTTGGCCTCAGGAGGAATATTGCAATTGAATGCACAGCAATATATTTTTGGTATGGAGCCATGGTTCTATGGTTTAATTTTTTTTTTTTTTCAAATTACCTTGGCAGTCAAGTTAACAGCACTAAGGTAAGAGATAGAGAAAATGAACATTTTAACTTTATTTTTGAAATGTGAATTAATTTATTAATAGATTTAAAGTTATCACTATCAATAAAGAAATGAAAAACTTTTATTTTCCAATCCCCAAACTTACAGGTATAATTATATATATATAAATATGTAATATTTATATATATATAATGTGCATGTACAATTTCTTAATACTACTCAACATTTCTTTACTTGTAATTACCTTTATGTCCTCCTAGTTGTCATTTTGTTCCCAGTGTCCCTGATAAATGGCTTTGTGTTCAGTAATAATGGAATAATTGAATATGTATATATTGAATGAACACACATGTCAAAGAGTCATAATCCTTTAACTAAACTAGACTCAAATTGAAAAATATTTTAAATATGCCTGATTATGCATAGGCACAGAAATCTGACAAAATGATTTTTGTAAAAATTTTAAATGTTTCAAAATCTTGCTATGGTTCAACAGTAAGATGTAAATATGATTTTGCTTTTGCTTTATATCAAAATGACACAGGTGCATTGGCTTGTAAAGATAAATACGTTATGGTAAAGATGCATGAATTTTTGTAAAATTTGCAATAACAATTTCAACCTGTTCATGAAAAGATACCTTTCCAGAATGGACTATCAATACATTTGCAAATATTCACTGAATGAATTGTTCACCACTTCTCCCAATACATTTTTAATATCTGAATTTTCTTTGGGTTCAATTCTTAATCTGGTCCTATTGCTTTCACATGAAATGTTTTCTTTGAAGTTGATGGGAGGCTCTGCATGTGGGAGAGATTCATGGTGTGTGGAGAGAGATGAGAATTACAAATGTGGCTCTGAAACATCATAAAAAACATACTTATTCAAAAATTTAAACAACTAAGCTTAGAGTTGATATATAATGTCAACGTATTTATATTCTAAAACCTCAAACCTGACTTGATTCTTTGTTTTGCTTGAGGTTATTATTTCTAATATCTTTACAATATGAAATTGTAAATGCCAGCAACAACTTCTCTGAGTTTTCAAGTCCTTCTTTATGAGGTTGCACAAGCAACATTTTAGGTCCATCACATGTACCTCAAACTCATCACACCTCCAAATATCTAACCACCTCTTCTTAGCCCCTCAATTTTACCTTTCTGCTGTTGTATTCTTTTTTTTAAGATTTATTTATTTATGCATACAAGAGCCGAGGTGTAGACCAGAGGTGCAGAGTGTGAGGGGAAAGGATTCACCAGAGACAGATTGGGGAGCAAAACAGGTAGACTGAATGAAATACACCGCTGATGGGAGCAGTGGATGAGACAGGAGAGGTCTGCTGTGCCATGTGGGTTATTTCCCTGTCAGGGGATCGAACTCATGCTACAATGGCTGCAGATTGCTTCACAGTGCTGAGATTTAATGCCTTGCACCATCAGGGAGGTCTTCTGCTGTTGTATTCTGTTGCTGCTTCCAGTCTGAGCTTTCCACTAGTGTCCATCTTAATAGCTCTCCCTCTGTCTTTTTATGTAATATTTCTTTGATTATTATGTCAATAATCCCTATTTCTAAAACTTCTTTTCCCATTTTCTAGAACACACTCTAATCATGAATTCCTGACTGGCTTTGAAACACTAATTCACTTGTCATTAGCATTGTCACTAGTGTCCTTCACCTAACAAAACCCTCTTTTAATTAACTACTTGACTGAGTTAATCAGCCACTCTTCCTTGATATATTTTCTTAGTTGGCCTTTTTTTTCAAAAACTTTTCACCACTCTTTGCATATTCTGGACATTCTTTCTCTGTGCTATTTCTTCCTTATTTCCTTGGTCTCTACATATTGTGCTCCCAGAGTCCAGTCCTTAGTTTGTTTCTTTCGTATATACACATTTCCTCTCTGAATGTCCTGTCATCTTAAATGTGACTTGAGACAAGTGATACCTAAATTTGATTTACAGTCACAGAGTCTCCCTTGAACTTCAGATTTTTATAGTTTACTGTCAAATAGACAACGTAAACTCAACAGCTCAAACTGAACTCTTGGTGTTGCTCTTAATGGCCTCTTAAATACCTTGCTTTTCTTTTGTTTTCCCCATCTCTAATTAACAACACCATTATAACAAATGTTCCAACTGAATATCATAAGAATCATCTTGAATTCATTTTCTTCAACTCCCTATTCTATTAATAAGTGATGACTACTTCAGCTTCCATAATTACCATTCTGTTCCAAACCACCACAATCTCTTTTGGATTTTTATAATTACCTCCTTACTTTCTTCCTAATTTCAGGATTGTCATCTTTAAAATCTATTCTCCAATTATCGGAACAATAGCTAAATTAAAGAAACAACTTCAAATTTAATGACATGAGTGAATTAAGAAGATGTAATTTGTGTATACAATGGAATACTATTCAGCTATAAAAAATGAATTATTGCCATTTGTAACAACATGGATTGAGCTGGTGGGAGTTATGCTAGGCATAATAAGTCAAAAGGGCAAAGACAAATATGAGATTTCAGTCATAGGTAGAGTACAAAGAAACAAAACAAAGGGACAGACAAAACTAAACTGAAACAAACCCTAGAAATCTGGTAGCCAAATTGAATGTACTAGAAAGTAAGGTAAGGGGATGTACTAGAAAGTAAGGTAAGGGAATGTACTAGAAAGAAAGTAAGGGGATGTAGAGCAAAAAAGGGAGGGCTCCAATGGACTATGGTAAAGGATCATAAGTCCTTGGGTGCTGAGCCTGGTTTGTTAACTTCTGAAGGGATGAGAACATATACCACTAAATCATGTACAGTGCTGTAAACCAATTAAAAAAAAACCTCAATTAAAAGTAATATAATTTAAAAAATCATTAATTATTTTTTCTTACATCAATGTAGTTTCTGCAGTTCTCCCACCACCATATCATTCATGAACCATCACTATAATTCCTTGTGCTATTCTCTTCCCTGTTTTACTCCTCCACTCTTATGCTATCTTCCTCAATTCCATGGTCAGCTTGCTAGTTTTGACTTTTTCTTGACCTTTTGTTTGGTTTCTCTATATTCCACATATAAATTTCTCTATATTCCACAGATAAGTGAGACATGGTGGAGCTGGAAGGGATTATGCTAGCCAAAATTAGTCAGAAGGAAAAAGATAAATACTGAATGGTCTCATAAGTAATATAATTTTTAATATAAAACCTACAAAAATTTCAATATGCTTATAATTGAAGTAAATCATATTAAACTCTAGGTTAGCATGTTATGCTTATCAAATAGTAAAGATTTCTTAAAATAAGCTAAGTATGGGCTCACTATAGGTTGAGAGCAAACTGGTATCACTCTTAGAAAGCAATTTGGCAATAATATGACAAAATATTCATAATACTTTATTAAGCAATTCTATTCTAGAAATCTTTCCTAAGAAAATAATATTTTACACAGAAAAAGCTATAGAGCTGTATATCTCCCTATCATTTACAATAAACACTAAATTAAAATAAGTTTTCAACATTAATTATAAAATTAAGTAAACTATAATTAACACAATAGATCTCATTTGGTGCACTCATTTACAATTATTAGCTAAAATTCTACATAAGAGGGGAATATTTTAATGTTATATTTTAATGTTATATTCTTTCACAGAACAAGAGGTTATATTTTAATGTTAGTGTAAAAAACTAGATATATTATTTTATGTATATTATTTGAGTTATAAAAACAAACCATATAGAATGTAGAGAAATTGGAAGGGTGTAGAAAACTAAAAAGATAAATGAAATTTAGAAAATCTTTCCAACTGAAATCAGTTTTCTTAGTGTTTTTCATATTTTTTACATTTTATTTTTCTCTCCTCTTCCATGTGTAACAAGAATTTAGACATATATAAAGCAATCTGAACAGAGAATTATTTTACTATTTATAATATTTACCATTATTTTACTGTATTTTTGTCTACACTCAATTTAACAATAATCCTTTTGAGTACCAAACTTTTTCAAATTACTTCAAACCATTCAACTTAAGTTGTAAACATCCAACTCTAATTTGATGTTTATGTAACATGTCTATTAAACTTTCAATTAAATTATGAAACTAGATAACCAGAAAAACTGCCACAAGAAATATTTTTAAAAATGCATTCAAGTTTTCGTAAGCATTAAGTTTCAGGTTGCACAGGCAAACAAGAAATTAACCAAATTGTGGTGAACATGAAATTTTCTAAGATACTGCGTGAGTATGTACAAAGAAGGGACAGAAGATGGTGATACAGTAAGTTTGTTATAAGGAGGTTTACTTAAAAACCATTTATTTAAAATAATTAACATATGCATTTTTGTTATTTGACAATACTTATAATTATTATAATAAAGAGAACTTAAATATAGTGGTTTACAAATTACAGGTGAGTTTAAAGAAATAGGAAATCAAAAAAATCAATCCAAAGCATGGACACGACTAAATAATGATGATTGTGAGGAAGGGCCAATACTTCAAGAAATAATCATTGATATGCATGTGACACCTAAGTCTTTAACACCTCCTTCATATATTCAGTCTTTTTTTTTAATATTTGCTGCATAATCTCTAACAAAGATCTAAATAAGATCTCTAGTGAGATAAGAACAACTTCTGGTTTCTTTTCTATCCCAAACATGCTATTGAGAGTCATACTGATTCGTCTCTCTCCATGTATTTTCTATATTCTCCTTTCACAAACCTCAATAGCTCTATCTTCAAAATGGTTGGAGAACATTTATTTCTAATTTCCATTATTATCACACTGGTTAAACTACCATCCTCTATAGCATAATTTAATCCCATTCATTTCTAGTTAATCTTCTCATCCTATAAAATCTGTTCTCCTGAGTAATAATTTTAAAATGTAAATGGGATGATATTATTTCCCTAAGTCCTCTAATGGATTCCTATCACAGAAAATCCAACTCTTTATTAGATGTAAAGAGCCTGCAGGAACTGGCTCTTCACTGTCTAATCTCTTCCTCTCTCCATTGCTTCAGTTGTGTTAGCTTACATTACACAGGTATTTTGTTTATCTTATGAACAGGAATTCATTTTTTTTTAAGATTTATTTTATTTATACATGAGCTGGGGTTTAGGCCAGAGGCACGGGAGGGTGAGAGGATTCACCAGAGTCAAAGTGGGGAGCAGAACAGGCAGACGAACAAAAGCACTGCTGAGGGGAGCAGTGGGAAAGACAGGAGAGGTCTGCTGCGCCATGTGGGTATCTCCCTGGCCTGCCAGGAATCGAACCCGCACTGCAGAGGCTGCGGACAGCTTCACAGCACTGCACTCAACTGGCTGCACCACTGGGGAGGCCCAGGAATTCATTTTTTAACCAGTGAACTAACATACCAATTCACTTTCTAAAGTCAGTCATCAAATTCTTATTTATTATATAAAAAAAAAAACACTGAAATTATAAGAGAAATGAGAAATGAATGTTCAAGAAATTAAGATTGCCAGAGTCTGCATTCTTCTCTTAGTCGTGATTTCAAAGGGAATATAACTCTATAAGAGTCTATATTTCATGAGCAATGGAAACAAAATTGTTTCTTCTAACATAGAGTTCTATTGCAGTATATAAAATAAGAATCAACTGGGAGATATAAAACAGAAGGTGAGTTCATAGGTACAAAGGTATAGAAACCATACAATTGATCATCCTAACACCTGACAATAAATGGAAGAACTATTAATAATCACACTGTTACAAATTAGGACTGTTACAGGACAATCTGTCTGACATTATAAATTTTGAGAGAGACAGACATTCCACCATCTGAAATAATTCACATTGTACACTTCAGAAATAATCCAAATTGCAATTTGGTTTATTTGTGCTATGTATTTGCCTTATATTTCATTTTTAATAAAATCTATATTTGGTCCTTAGGAGCTCTTTGTAAATAATTGTGATTCTATTTCTGTTAGTCACAATAATCCAGTCAAGAATACAACAAGGGGAAGTTCAGCTTCCAAGGGAACATAGCAAAAGCTGATGGGGTAATTGACCTTCACCCAATATGGACACATCTTTCCATTGCTAAGTATTTGAAATTATAGTAATTTTTTAAAATGAGTTATAATTCTTTCACAGAACAATTGGGAACACATGATGAAACCAAATTCATTGCCAAAACTTAAATATCTAGAAATTAAACACTAAGACTTAAGATTTAGTGTTATTTCTATAATAGCATCTTGCATCTATAAAAAAAAAATCAGTCTGAATAGAAGGGAGTATTATGTTATTTCAATACAGGTATTTATATATGTATTTATATATATTATATCTATATTTGTATATATATATATATACTTTATATTTGTTATATACATATATATACTTTATATTTGTTATATACATATAACATATATACACAAATACATAAATACACATATTTTAGATATATTTATCCACATTTATTTGTATATATTAATATATTTAATCATCTATCATATATATTTTCATATATACACATATACAAACACATATATAGTTTCTGTAACATCTGCATGGACAGAACATAAATTACATTTTGGTTTACCTTTTGGGGGTTATTGTCTCATGTTTCAGTGTTATCACTGATGCTGTCCATACACCAGAAGGAAAATCAAGGAAAGAGGAAAAGTCATCTGGGGACTCAGTTATTAAGGATGCTATCTAGATGAAAATATAACCTTGAATTTGCCTTTTTCTATCTACTTAAGTTCTCAAAGTTTGCTTCAGGTGAAATTCACTATAAGCACATATATACTCTTTAAAAATGCTGGTTCTCAGGTTTCATTCAGTTATATTTAATCAGAACCTTCACTTGATCTAGAAGGTAGAACTAGACATTTTGCATTTCAACAAGGAATCTAGATGATTTTTATGCAAAGGAACTTTAAAACCTCTGACCCTATCATCCAGGTCCAAGAATGACACACTTTCACAACACAAAAGACATTTGGGGAAAGAAAGCATAAAAAGAGGGATTTTTCCTATTAATTCAAGTAGAAATGAAGAATATTATTTTGAGTTTATTTTCATTATTTTGAGTTTATTTTCATTGTGAGAAAAACTAGAAAAAGTCTTCATCCAGCATGAGAGAAAAATGACTTAAAGGCTTGTTTGGGAAGATGATATAGGAGTAGTAATGAGTTGGAAGAATTTAAGCATTTTAAAGTAATGAAATTTGATAGAATGGAAAGATTGAATATGCTAATATATAATTAAAATTATTTTAATGAAAAATATATAACTTAAGTTTTACTGTTAAAGAGAATTTTTTTAAAAATAAAAATAAAAAGCATAAACACAAAAATTATTTTAGTTTTTAGCTTATATATTTTTTTTCTAATGTGCATTTGGGGAAAACAAGTATCTAGATTACAAAATGAAAAGATAAGGACATTTTCATGCAAATGAAGGAGAAGACTAATAGTAGATTATAGTATTCTTAGAGAAGAGATTTCAAGGTTATAGGAGTAGACTAAAAATAGCAAAGGAAAAGAATATGTCCACAAAAATGTGAATTAATTTATATATATGAGACTTTATATGAAAAAAAGCAAAAAGTCATAGATTCATAAAATGTGGAAATTTCATACTTTGCATTGGTTTAATTTCTAACTATACGATTCATTATTAAGTTCCCAAATGATTGTTTTGAACTCTTCTAATACTGAAGAATAAAAACTTGCATTAGAGATTTTTATATCTCCATATCAAAATCCCAAAGTATTGGTTCAAGAAATATTTTTTAAAAGCATCGAAGTGTCGAAAATGAATTCCATATGGTATGCTTACAAATGCTAAAAGAAAACTTTATTTTTCTAATCTAAGAGAACATCTGTACTTTATAACACATTTTTGGGTGTGTGTGATAGTCTGTTTTTCATATGAAATGGTTAGGCCACCATTATGCTCTGTTTTCTTCAATCGCAGGAGTTGATTTCCAAGTATTTTATTTTAATTAGCCTAAAACTGATAAACTGATAGCTTTTTTTTTTTCTTTTCATGTTTATGCCTAGATTTTTCCAATAATACTTGAAGATCAGTATGCATTAATAGCTGCAGGGCAAAAAGAGACTAGAGGAAATTAGCTGTCACCCACGGCTGAGGATTCTATGTTCTTCTAAGCAAAAAGGGCTAAGGGGTCTTTCATGTGGATCATGCATGCAGAGCACATCATTTCTATTGAAAATTAGACATCTGACATACATGATTTTTCCCCTATTGATAAATTTAAATTAACATTCTTTTAAAATTATACAAAATTTCCATTTTGTGTTATTTAAATGAGTGAAATGTAATGAAATATGAGGGACTCAAAGCACTGTCTCAACTAATTAAGTATTTTTTTAACCAAATTTTATTTCAGATAATTAATCTCCCATTTTTGGTAAATCTTTTATAATGAGAAATTGGACTTTCTGTTGTGTTAATGAAAAGATACACATTTTAAAGAACATTTTCCATAATTGCTATTGTTCTTGGCACTGATAGAATGGTTTTTAGAGTAAGATTGTATTATATCACTGTCACTGAGAAAATCTTTAAACTTTCTTCTTTCCCTTTAATATCAAGAATGACTTTACAATTTCAGAGAGCACAGTAAGCCCACAAATTTGAGTCTAGTGTGTTATAAAAATATGATCTGTGTAGGGCCTCCCCGGTGGCGCAGCGGTTGAGCACTTGGCTGCGAAGCTGCCCGCAGCCTCTGCAGCGCCGGTTTGATCCCCGGCCACCGGGCGAGGGTCCCACATAGTGCGCAGACCTCTCCTGCTGCCCGCTGCTCCCCTCAGCCATGTACTTGTCAGTCTGCCTGCTCTGCTCTCCGCTCTGACTCTGGTGAACTCTCTCACCCTCCTGCGCTTCTGACTGTACCCAGTGCTTGTATAAATAAACAAATAAATCTTAAAAAAAAAATATGATCTGTGCTCCATCAATCAAACTAGAATAGACTGATCTGAGATGACATCAAGCTTATCCTCTCTTTTGTTGACATAAGTTGCTTTGCTTTTGGTCTTCATGCCCTTAGAGGTGTCTCTGGAAAGTGACTGATTACTCTATCAGTAATTGTTTCTTTAGAAAGTGTATTGTTTAAATTTTAATTTGACTGAATCTGTTTTTCTTTTTTTAAGGTTTTAATTGTGCTTCTAGGCTTTAAAGCTGTCCTCCATTGATCCAAGAATCATGAAGAACAAAAACAAAACCAAACAGAGATTGTGTGTGTGTATGTACACGTGTATGAGTGATATTAAGTTCACTATCACCAATGTCTGTCTCTCTGTCTTCCCCTCTCTGTCTCTCTCTCTCCCTCTGTGTCTCTTTGTCTGTGTGTCTCTTTGTCTGTGTGTCTGTCTCTCTGTATGTCCCTCTTTCTGTCTCTCTCTCTCTCTCTCACACACACACACCTCACAGATCATGCTAGGGAATAGGAGCCAATATGCCCAGGTATTGTAAGTGATTAAGTCTTTCCACTTTATGTAGCAAACCTCAATCATGTTATTACATTCCATCCTGGCGGGGTTGTGGCACTCACTTTAGGTGTGATGAAAATATGCATTTATATTTAACTAATTTTTGCAAGCGAAGAGAAAGGAAACCTTTTACATTAAAAAAAGACTTTCTCCATGATACATTCATTCCTAAGCTATGAGTCATGCCACTGAACTTAATTGTTTTATTGAATTTGAAGACAAAATACTACAACATTTTCTTTTCCTGCTTATCACTTTAGCAGATTGCTAGATTACTTTCCACTGATTAAAAATGGCTATTTCTTACACAACCTGCTTCATATAGTGTCAGTTGATATTTAAAAGCAATAGGTAATCCATCTCCCTTTCATAGTTTGCATAATGTTTGAAAATTTTGCATTATTTTTCTAGGCAAAATGCTCTTTCTTCACTATGACTTCTTTTCCAGACTTTAATGTAGTCTCATCAATTTTAAGACAATAATGACATTTCTGCAATAGTTCTTCTTTACCACTCCACCAAAGTCGTAAGGAAGTGATTGCCTGGTATCAATAACATTTTGTCATTTTTTTTTCAATTTTGTTTTGAGGTGGCTTAATTGTATTCAAAGCCATAGGCAAGGGCCTTTCTGGTGGCCTACAGGTTAAGGCTCAGTGTTATCACTACTACCACCAGAGTTCGACCCTCAGTCAGGGAGCTAACCCACGTAAGGTATAGTAGACCTCTCCTTCCTCCCCTGCTGCTCCCTTTAACAGTCTATTTCAGCAGATCCACCTGTTCTGCTGCCCATTCTGTCTCTGGTGAATTCTCTAAGACCCTGCACCTCTGGCCTAGACCACAGTTCTTCTAGACAAAAATAAATAAAATATTTAAAATAATACAAATATGGGCAAGAAAAAAAAGATAATGCTACTTCTCAATAGAGATTCTGGAATATTTAGAATTAAATAGAGCAATTATCAATACTCCTCATACCTGTGGTTAAAAAAAATCTTTCCCATTAAAGCCTTGATGTGAGGGCCTCCCTGGTGGCGCAGCAGTTGAGCGCTGGGTTGCAAGGCTGCCTGCAGCCTCTGCAGCGCCCGTTTGATCCTAGCTGCTGGGCGAGGGTCCCACATGGTGCCCAGACCTCTCCTGCCACCTGCTGCTCCCCTCAGCACTGTACTTTGTCAGTCTGCCTGCTCTGCTCTCTCCCCTCTGGCTCTGGTGAATTCTCTCACCCTCCCACGCTTCTGACTGTGCCCAGAGCTTGTATAAAAAAATAAAATAAATATTTAAAAAAAATAAAAATAAATACAGCCTTGATGTGAAAAGTACAATTGATTTATAAAATATTATTTGATTAATTATGAATTTTACAACATAAGCATAACAATGAAAACTGCAAACTCATAATTAACTTTCATCAAAAAGTATGTTCACTTGTCAGTATCTTACTCTAATTTAGTTTTCTAAATCTCATTTTCAAATCAGAAACATACTTGAGGATTTTGATGACAATAGTTACACATGAACTCTTGCTATTAACACAAGCAGCAAATTCATTGTTCCAGAACAGTGTAGGTTTAGAGAATAACCTATGTGATTCTCAAAGACTCATTATTGTAATTCATTAAATCTTACATATAAACTAATTGGATACTTTATAGAAGAACTACAATGAAAATTAATTTGTTTAAGAAGATACTAGTATGAAGACAAATCTGAAAACACACACCAAGTATATATATTTATATGTATGAATACAGCATGATGAAGGGAAAAGCTAACTATGCAAAGGAGTGCATGCTATGATATTTAGCATCTGAATATAAGAGCATGTCATACTCTTCTAAGTCTATGTGAAAAGCAAGGGTCCACAAAGAAAATTTGAAAACCAAGATATAAATACATTGACTTATAATACATGTATGAATATGGAACCTCCCAGGAATAAAACAAAATAGCTTAAGAATGTATCGAAAATGATAAAGACTTTTACCACAGTGATTTCTTAATTTGGGAGACTTTGGAAATGGGACAGATGAGTTTTCAGTAGGTCATGCTGGAAAGTACCTGGATGAGCTTCTTAAGTGATCATTTATTGGCTCTTTAAGGATGAGACATCTACCACAGATGGACAATTCATAAATCTACACAGCAGCCCTCCCTAATGGTCCTTTTGAACAAATTAAGTAGTTAAGGAAAATGTGGATGAGCCAAGAGAAATTTTTTGGACTCAAAAAATACCTACAACTGCCGATATTTTATTGAATGACTTACTTGCTTTGGGTGAAGGCACTGATTTCCTTGATGTACTTAAGTTAATCATATTACAATGAGATAATTATTGTTATCATTATTACTCTTTGTACATATTGTTGCATATATAACTATGAATATATGTTATTTGCTGACTACCAGCATGTGTTAATTGATTCTCACAGAACCACATAATTAATTGCAGTAATGAATTAGTGTTGATAACAGAGATGAGAGACTGAGTGATTATGAACAAAGGAAAAAAATGTGTGTTAAATAATAACAGAGTGTTATATGCAGAAAATTAGAAGAATTTCAGAATTGCAGGATAGTAAAATAATTGTAACATGAGTGGAGGAGAAGGTAACAAGAGAAAATGGCAGTTTGTGTCTATGAGTTAAATTAGGAAGGCCACTATAGTCCTGATACAGAAGTTCATCACTCTCCTGTAATTAATATAAGTTTATTGAATAATACTAAGCGAAACAAAAACATGATTTTATTTCACCTTTGTATTGTTAATTCTAATAGCAGATGAGAAATGAAATGGTGGGAATAGAAATAGACAGGACACATAACTTATTATTAAAGTATTCAAGCTGACCAAATCTTTAGCTGTTAGTGATGATGAAGGTAGATGGAATTGAGAAATGAAAGCATATATTTTTTTTTAAAAGTAAGTGATTTCTTTTTTTTTTTTTAAGATTTATTTATTTATTTATGCAAGCACTGGGTACAGTCAGAAGAGCGGTAGGGTGAGAGAATTCACCAGAGCCAGAGTGGGGAGCAGAGCAGGCAAAAGGACCAAAGTACACTGCTGAGGGGAGCAGCGGGCGGCAGAGGAGCTCTGCACGCCATGCGGGACCCTCCTCCGGTGGCCGGGGAGCAGCCAGGGATTGAACCAGCGCCGTAGAGTCTGCGGGCAGCTTCACAACCCAGTGCTCAATTGCTGCGCCACCAGGGAGGCCCAAAGAAAGCATATTTTAAGAAAAGTGTAATCTACAGGATTTGGCATGAGAGTGAATGTGACACGAAAAGGGAAGGATGAGATCTTGGATGGATTCTAAATGTGAAGTCATTTGTGAAAACCCGGTAAATAATATTTGTGCTAGGCCTGAAACTTTGTGAGACTTCTGAGTTTTATGTAAGACACCTCACCTAGCTTTAAAAAAACAAATGCCTGCTTTCCTTCAATTTGATATTCAACAGAATCAAATACACTTCTGGATAATCCTGAAAGTTAAGGATATTTTTCAGGATCAAGGGGTATCTCCTTCTAACCCACCTCTTCTGTTCCTCCTCTAACAGGAACAGTACCCTTAGAATTAGTATATTAATTACTATAAAACCATTTCTAATTTATACAAGTTCAAAAGCATTACAAAGATTACACGTCAAAAGACGAAAACACTGCAACTTTTACCAAACAGTTACCTTTCCCCCACAGGCCATAACTTTAGTGATTTCCCAATAAAGACTGGAGAGGAAGTTAAGAGATTGTGATCATGGACTAGAAATCTGCTTTTGTAATTCTGGACACAGAAAGAAGTTGATGTGTAGACCTGAGCCACATTTTGGGAGCTAGCATCTTTATCTCTTCCAAGAGGATGGAGCTAACCAATGTGCTCCATGACAAGAGTCTTGCTTGCACATGAGACAGTGTCTGAACCATAAACAACTACAGGAAATAGGGGTCTATTTATAAGTGGCCAAGATTGAGAATATGTGTATTTGTGTTTTATATATGGGGCAAATAGGTGAGTTACTGGAATTAATATTATAACATCTGTATCATACTTGGGGAATATTATTATCCATAGTCTTTTAAATGTTATTATTACCCTAGAGGATCACCCTTTCAGTTTTACAATAAGCTGGTTGCTCAATATTTTAATTATGACATATTAAATAAAATACAATAAAATTTTGTTTTCAAATTCTGAAACTATTGGTGTTTTCTCTGAAAACAGAATCTAAAAATAAAATGAAATATCAGGTTAAAATGTTTAACTTAGGAAAAATATTCTGAACAATTTGGTTATCTTGATCTGGGCCATAAATAATGATCAGACAGAGATAAGAAGGCAAATGTGTTGATAGAACTGAAATAACTAACTAAAATGAAAAGACTTGAATTATGTATATACTATCCTGAAACATGTATGTATTTGGAAATGTTTTATTCAAGCATGGGTCTGAATTGAATTAGAATTCAACTATAGCTTTTGGAATGAATATCAGTGATGGTACTATATATTTTAGTGAAAGGTTGAAAGGATTCAACAAATCTGGGAATGATTAAACTTCCTTCAGGAGCTCACATTTCCAGTTTTTATGAACTGTGAGAAAACAAGCTTTTTAAGGGCAGGAACTATGTCTTACTCATATTTAAATCTCCAAATCTGAACACAAAGTCTGGCTGAATCAAAATGAAAATAAAAACAGATTATGCTAAGCGAAATAAGCCAAGAGAAAGACAAATACCAGACGATTTCACTTATATGTGGAATATAAAGAAACACAATGAAGGAACAGGCAAAACTAAAGCAAAACAAACCCTAAAAATCTGACTTTGGAATTGAGGCTACAGGAAGGGTTTGGCAGGAAGTAGGGAGTAAAGTAGGGAGAGACCCAGTGACTATGGTGGAGAATTATTGGCACTTTGGTAGTAGATGGAGTGTGGTTACACACATCTGAAGAGGTGTGAACCTATACCCGTAAATCTTAAACAGTATTGTAAACCAATGCTACCACAATAATAAAAAATGATACATTTTTAAAAAATGAACAGCAAATTCCCTGAAAAGATTAATTAATGATCAAATGACAAATATATATAAAGTAATGATTAAAATTATATATACACACACACACACATATATATCAGGTTAGAGAAGAACACATGAACCCCTATTGTGTTCTGTGTATTATAACAGGATATTTCATATAATTCATCAAAAGTTAAGTGTAGAATGTATCAATCACTGTCTTGGGTGGTATAGGAGATATGGATGCATTGACAAGAGAATAAACATATGATTTTTCATATCTTAAAGTTTACATATATGTTGAATGAATGGAATGCATAATAATGGAAAAGGCAGGGAACAAAACATTTTGTTGGAAAGTGTTGAAAGAAGTGAAGTAATTTACATGTGGCAGAGACAGAAAACTGTCCAACACAATTAATATTTCCCTTTCCACTGAATGAACCTGTGATCGAGAACAGTTATATAGACCTAGAACTATATTTAGTAGCAAAAAGTCCTTGTAATCCAATATGAACGGAAACATATGTGTCAATACGTCTCAATGTGAATATGTCTTATGGATGTCCTTTTCCCCTTACAGCTGGATAGAAAGTAGAAGGTCATCAAGGCCATGTTGTAAGTTTGAAGTTAAATGATAAATCTTTCAATCAGCATGGATCCCTGGTTAATTTATAGCTAAATCTGACTTACAAACCTATGCTTTCCTTAGTAGAGTTACATGAGCTGTTAGACCTTGTTGGGGCTATTTGTTACAGCAGTTGACCTGCCTAAACTCACATTGGACCTTTGTGTAATAAATGGATGGAGAGAGTATAGAGAAATGAATGTATTCATGAAGTAAGACTTCATGAGGTGAAATAAGACTTCTGAGGTGAAGCAATATTAGAAATTAAAAGATAGAAGGACTTAGTCCGTTAGAGAATATAAAGAAAGCATAGTATTGTATCGGAAATAAGGGGTGTGTGTGTGTGTGTCTGTGTGTGTAACATGGTGGAGGAAGGAGTGATATAGGCCCTCCCTATTGTAGTTCACTAGAACAGGATTATGGAAAAACTTGACAGTCTAGAAGGTATGTGAGCTTCACAACACTTGGACAAAATAATTACATTAAAAAAGTAATATTTTAGGAGAGTTAATTTACCAATATTATGAAAAAAATCTTACTTTAGGGCAAAGATAATTTAACAAAAAGAATAAACTTCTAATCATAAACACACTTCAAATCCAAGGGTGACAACTGAAATTCCTTTAGTGCCCATGCAGATAATGTAATTGCACAGAATGGGAGAGGAGAAGCTTGATAGGAAATAGTGGGAATTATAATCAATTGGGATAGTATTTACCCTGTTTAAAGCGGACATGATAAAATTAAGAAAAAATATGTTTATATAGAGCCCATAATATATCAGATTTGCCACCTGTTTTAATAAATAGACTAATTATATTTAAACATATTTATGAAATGGAGAGGAAAATCTACTTGTGCTAAGACATATATTAAAAAGTATGAAAACTCATATATATGACACATAAATGTATGGTATATGAATGTGTACCTATAATTATCTATTCTCAGTTTTTAATTTTTCATGACAAAACTGAAGATTTCAAAAGCTGGAGACTATGCTAAGCAGATTTAGAATAAAACTATACTCTTTTTTTCTAAATCTTCTGTCCTTTTACATGACGTCATGATGGTGTTGTGATTCATGCCATATACATGTCATTGCCATAGCAAAATACTGACCTCAATATCAAGTCAGGGAAGATGAGTCCATAGAAAATTGGTGCATAGAGGGAGGGGTGATGTGCTGAGGCCAGTTATGCAATTTATCATTCCATTTATTCAAAACTATTATTTAAAATGTCAACAATAACAAAATAATTATATAAAATTATTTATAAATATTTTATATAAAAGAAATGTGGATAGCAAAATTAATTTTATAGGCTCATTATAAAACATACATGTTTAAACATTTAGATAAATATTTTTATATTTTCATTAATGAAAATTCAGTTATGTTAAATAGAATACTTTCTCACTACACTCTATTATCCTTCCCTCATTTATTTTCTTCATTCAAGTCTTCATTTTTCTTTTTCTTGTTCCCTTCCTAGAAAAATTCTCAGCAAGGGGTTAAGTCTCAGCACTATCAAGCTATCACCAGCCGTTGCAGCATGAGTTTGATCCCCGGCTGGGAGCTAACAACCCACATGGCCAGCAGACCTCTCCTGTCTCACCTACTGCTCCCCTCAGCAGTGTATTTCAGTGGAGCTACCTGTTCTGCTCCCCACTCTCTCTCTGGTGAATTCTCTCAACCCACCTACACACACCTCCCACCTACACACCAGTTCTTGTATGCATAAGTAAAAATAAATCTTAAAAAAAATTCTCAGCACATTTATATTTAGTGGTTAAGAGTATAAACTATGTCAAAAAGCAACCAGCTAAAAGTTATTCCAGATCTCCCAGGTAAAAAGTGGTTTAGGGTACATCATTTATATATATTTTTTAAAAGATTTATTTATTTATTTATTCATTCATTCATTCATTCATTCATTATTTATTTATTTATACAAGCACTGGGTACAGTCAGAAGTGAGAGAATTCACCAGAGCCAGAGCTGGGAGCAGAAGAGAAAGAGTGATGAAGTACACTGCTGAGGGGAGCAGTGGGTGCGGCAGGAGAGGTCTGCGTGCTATGTGGGACCCTTGCCAGCCAGCGGAGATTGAATGGCGCTGCAGAGCCTGCGGGCAGCTTCTCAGCCCAGTGCTCAACAACTGCGCCACCGGGGAGGCCCTCAGTTATTATATTTAAGTCCTGTTTCCCTAGGATATTTGATAGGGACAAGTGCCAGCTCACAAAGTTGTTGCAAGGAACAAATGAGATAAAGCAGGTAAATCATTTAGCAAAGCACTTGGCACATAGTAAGGGCTCAGAAAAGACTAACTGCTATTGACTGCATAAAGAATGCTCAAAATCCTAAAAAATAGCTATAAAAACATTAGGACTAAATTGTCTTTCCAACATTTCCTTTGGTAAAAGATCAAATACTTTCTATTTCTTAAAAAGTGTTTTTGCCCAGTCATTAAAAAAAGAAAATAAAATTAAATATGACTTTCTCCTCTTGTGAATTGAAAACACATCAGTAAAAAACGGTTTCATTTTTTCTCTACAGCCAACTATAGTTGTTTTGTCAATTTTTCTATCACTTGAAATAATCCTCAATTTAAATGAAGTTGACTATGGTGGAGATCTAGCTTGGAATAC
The DNA here is from genome assembly GCF_014898055.3 of Talpa occidentalis. Taxonomy (NCBI): domain Eukaryota; kingdom Metazoa; phylum Chordata; class Mammalia; order Eulipotyphla; family Talpidae; genus Talpa; species Talpa occidentalis. The sequence continues at coordinate 47,117,025 of NW_026555331.1, read as the reverse complement.
TCTCAGTATTTCTTATATACTTATAAATATTTCTGATAAAAATATAGGTGCTTTTTAATCAAACATAAGTATTTTAAAAATCACATTCTACAGTCAATTGCTTAAAGATTATGTGAAGTCACAAATATTCCATTTTCTAAGTACATTATTTAAATAATGATAGACTAAGAGCACAAGCGTATTGGCTAGAAAGGTAAGTCCATAAATGTTCTTATTTTGAATTAAAAATATTAATTGACTTTATTTTTCAGATTCATACTTCTAAAAAATGATATGCTATCTGGGTAGAATGACCACCAGGATGAAGATAGTCATGAAAACCCTTACGCGGAAGACTATTGCTATGGAGGCCAACCCTAGGATACAATAGATCTAGTATTTTCTCAAAGCTTAAAGAAATTGGCTGCTATGTAACATGGACATGACAAAATCCTTCAGAAAAAAAAATTACATTTTACTCAGTGACTATTAACTTCAGAGAATTTTTATTTCCTCAAGAGGGAGAATAAAGAATGAAAAGCTATTTTTGGTATCAAAAAATTATACAAATGTGCAAACAAAACTTAAGTTTTGTTTTAGTACCTTTCACAGACTCCTCTCAAACATAGTATTATAAAGAGGCAGGGGATAACCTGAGCTGGTCCACATTAGGGATGCCTTCACAGTTCTCCACCATCCAAACCAATCTTTCCTTGGTCACAAAAACATTTCTCTTCTTCTCCTCCTGTCATAGCTTCTCTTTCTCCTCCTCCTTTTCACCAAGATTAGAATATACAGAAACAAACCCACAAGTGCTCCTCCTGTCATAGCTTCTCTTTCTCCTCCTCCTTTTCACCAAGATTAGAATATACAGAAACAAACCCACAAGTGGAGTAAGATAAAGTACTCAGTTGTTATCAAAGTCCTACTGTCCTGTGAACTCTACTAAATGATAGCAATTCAGAGACCATCAAAAATCAGTTTCCACCCCTATGTTTATAGCAGCACTGTTTACAATAGCCAAGCTTTGGAAACAACCCAAATGCCCAAAAATAGATGACTGGATCAAGAAGATGTGGTACATATATACCATGGAATATTACTCAGCATTCAAAAAAGATAAACACATGCAATTTGCAGCAACATGGATGGCGCTGGAAGGGATCATGCTCAGCGAAATAAGCCAAAAAGAAAAAGAAAAATACCGGATGGTCTCACTCATAGCAGGAATCTAGAAAACTTAAATAAGGGACCAGGAAAATGAATAACTATAAGAAAGTGAAAATCAAAATCAACAAAAAACTATGAACCAGAGACACTTTTAGGGGGTGGGGGCGGGAGGGGAGGGATTAGGGTCAGAATGGGGGGGCTGCAATTGTATGGGGAATATAAAAATAAAATTTATTATTTAAAAAAATAAATAAAAATAAATAAATAAAAAATCAGTTTCCAACCTAACAAAAAGGGTATGAAATGTTCAAGAAAAATCAGATAAATGTCAAAGCTGAGCTGGGCAGAGGACTGTGGAGGTCAGAAAGGAAAAACCCAGGAGAGCTGGCATATTGCTTGGCCCTTGAGGGGCAAAGAATGAGTGCTTGCCAAGTAGAGAAAGTATCAGAAGGGCCTCCCAAGGAGAAGAAATATGGTATATAAAAATACAGGCTGCCTCTGAAATCAGAAATGCCTAAGGTACCTAAAAAGCCCGAGAGCGGAAGATGGCTTGCAGTCCAGGAACCTCTTGAATCAATCCTATCACCAGATTTTCTTAATATCAGGGGTCACTAGATTTTAAATAGGTTCAGTTTTCATCATGATGAGGCCTTATTCTGTTCTCCTTTACAATTTGCTACTGAATTGCCACAAAATTTGAGATGTGAGCCAAATGATCCTGCAGAAAATTCCTGTATCCACTTCATCACCACCGGTCCTATTGTTGGTATATAGTCTAAATCTATACAAACCTGCATTTAATATATAGAAAGGGAATTTGAAATAAGTGGTTCTGCCTGTGTATATGTTGGACATCAAGGCAAGGCAATGAAAATGTAAATATCTTCCAAATTACACCTAGTTGGGGAAAAAATATGAAGGGTTTCTAGAAGGAACAAAAGTATAACTGTAATATCTTTACCCAATAACTGTGACATACACCACAGAGGAGGGGAATTATTTCCTTTTATTATAGTGACTCTGATCTTGTCATTTTCTTTTCATCTTTGTTCATGGATTCCATTTGCTTAAAACCTGTCCCAGTCACTGATCTCTACTGACCTCATTTGACTTTGGGCACCTTAATAAGGATCAGTAGTCTATAAAATATTTAAATAAATTATTATGTAATAATGAGGATATCTCCTCCTACTTTTCATGGTTTTTCAATTCATTTGGCATTTATAATTTGACAACATAGATTTTCATTTCAGAATAGGAGCAATGAACAAGAGAATGGTTTTAAAAAATCCTGGTCTCCAGCCTTAGAAATGCTCATAAATCAATGTAATGAAATTGGAATGTGAAGATAAAATTTATTAGAGATGTTTAAAGGAACCAGGGTTCTCCTGATGGTTTCTGAATTTTTCAGCTTTGTATTTGATTGGAATAGAAGGTGCAACACTTGAGGGGCAACAGAGTTGGGTTATCAGGAGGAAGATGTGTAAACTTTGGGGAAACAAAGAAAATAAAGGTTTATATGGGGGAAGAAGGAAAAAAAAGACTAAACACTTATGCTTTTGTGGACTACATTTAACAGGAAATTTGAACAATGAACACTGCTTACAAGTGCTCAGTAGGAAGAAAATGTCTGGAAGTTGCAAATTATGTAAACAAAGGTACAAGGCAGGAATCCACAGTTTTAGTGGTAATTTCTATTTGACTCCAACTTTTGCAGGTATGTGTTTTAATGCACATACCTGCAAAAGTTGAAAAGAAGTATCCTAATGAAATTTCCTTTTCCCACTTTCTTTACCAGTCTTACTTTGATATCCGAATATGGAACATTGATATCTGAATATGGAACATTTAAATTTATTTTTCTCTTGGTAAACTATACCTTTTACAGAATTTGGTCCCTGCTTAGAATAAAAATAACTGGCAAAGCAATAATAACTGTGATTCATCTCTTGGAAATGGCAATGACAAAAAAATTCATTCCATTATTTTACTGACTGTAACCAAAATGATAATGATTTTCTGATTTTGCAAATAAACATTGTTTTGGAACACACTCACCTATATATTACACAATGAATTTCCTGAACCTTTTTTTCTACTAACCAATCAACTTTCAACCCATGTAAACCTTACCATGTATTATTTTCAAAACTTTCTCCCAAAGCAAATTTTAGTTAAGCAAAATAACAGGATGTGGGAAGCAAGAAAGAACACAAATAATCAGGACAGAGTTTCTTAAATAATGAAAAAAAGGACATATGCTTTCACCCAAAAAACTGTCTGGAGTCAGGAAGAGGAGATATTAATATCATGGTATCATTTTAGTACAGTATATTTCAGCAGCATTTATATACAAATAATTCATTTTATCCCAAATCACTGTCAGTAATTGAAAAATTATGAATTATTGGCAACTAAATATTGAGATTCTATTTTAAAAACTAACCAAAGAAAAATCTTTGTCTCTAAAGTACTATTTCACTCTACCCCATTATTCACTACCATATAGAGAATGTTTTGTTATTACAACACATTGGACTGAATAGCACAGGATAGATTTTATGTTCTATATACACATAGCCTTTGTGCAACTACACTTTCAATTTATAACAGGAAATCCAATTCTATAAAAATCTAATTATTTCATATGGTGGACTCGGCATGACTCTCCCCTCCACTCCTTCCCCCTTTATTTGGCTGAGTGATGAGTGTATTTCCTCTAGGGTTTATATTTTTTCAGCTCAGCTAGATTTTGAGAACACACACACAAAAACGGGATTTGGCACACATCTTTTCCCATCTCCTTTCAGTAATTATAGTTAATGAAACTACGTGTGTTTTTTCACTTGTGTGGTCTTCTGGAAAATAAGAGTTTATTTTATTCCAAAAAATGTCATTTCAGTATTTTAGTTGGTTCAATATTATTATCTTTTTCAAGGGTAACAAGCAGATTCATTCCAAAAATATGTTAATAATTATGGTATTAACCAAGAAAAAAATTGCTGTACTTTAAAATTAAAATTCATCGTCTGCTGTTCTGTTCTGTAATAACTAGGTCATCAGTTTGGGTGTGCCTGCTTAACATGCATTTACAATCCATATGTATTCCCTCACCTAGAGGCCTGATATTTTTAATGAGATTATATCAAAGGATGTGAAGGCTGGAGAGTAGTAACATCATTTTACTGGGTAATTCCCAGAACTCTGATTCATTTCAGTGAGGCAATTAAGACTGCTAACTACAATAAATGATACTAAGAGATTATGGAGGTTTTTCTGCATGAGTGCATACTTTAAAAAATAATTTAGGTTTACTTACATTAAAAAAATACTTTCAGAGGGGGAAAAACAGTGTTAATTTTTTTCTTTTCATTTTTTCAATTTAGCTGAATGCAAAGAAGTGATTTTCTCTTACTGTGCCTGGGTGGCACTTATGTGCACTGTGATGAAAAATGATTTCTTTGAGGTGTTTTGCCAAAAGAAGTGGATTTTAATTGTATACTTTTCCTACATGTCACTGATACCTATAATGTTCCTTAGAATTGTATCCATTATGCTGCTTAGCTAAGAAAGATTAATAAGCACAAGTATTATTTTCATGGAAAGTGTATACATTTAGGCTCTTTCTCCCATTTCAGCCCACTACTGCCATTGCCTCCAAAGACAATGAGAGATTTCCTAAAAACAAATACAGGGAAATCAAAGTTTGTTATATTGAAGAGTTAATTCTGACTGAGAGGTGACCTTTATCCCTATATACTCAGTCTTTTTTTATTTTATTTTATTTTTTTATCAAGCCTCTCCAAAGGGACTCATCATATGCAGGGCTCTATGAAGAGAAAAAGAAGAGCATTGTCCTTATCACCTCCTTCCAGAAAGTGGCAGAGTAATAGGACTTTGTAAGGCGAAATGAAGCCCAGTCTGATGGCTGCTGATTAAAAATTGACTCTGCCACATCAAAGAGGAGTTGAAGGTGAAAATGATGATCACTTCCCTCTCCCAGGGACCCTGCACCATTTCTTTTATTCAACCTTGAAAGGTTCTTTCTGAATAAGATAATATCCCTCGAGTCCATTCTGCCTTGGCAGCATGGAAAAATGTAGATCAGTATGCCTATTCTTTATGAAAAAAAATGGGATTTTGTTAATGACATAGCACTTTAAAGTGATGGCTTGTATGTGGTAAATGCTGAGAAATTAATTATAAAATGCTTCTTAGACTGCAGATCAAATTAATTGCTGGTTTGTAGCTACTAAAAAGACCACTGTAAACTTGAATGGCCTTTACTGCTTTTTCCTGATTATTTTCATCCTTAGATTTAATATAACTGCCTATACTCTTTTTATTTTCACTACCTTTTAGAAACACTGAATTCTCTGGAAGGTTGTCAGCTGTAGCATAATATCCTTATACATAAAAGGAAAAGTATTTCTCTCTCTCTTTTTTTTTTTTTTTTTTCCCATTGCAGGTCTGTATTTCCTGAATGTCTTATGCTACCCATTTGGTGATATAGTCCCCAGAGTATCTAAATATATAAATATACACGTATATATAACTACTGATACACACAGATGCAGTCTAGCTAGACAAATACATGCACATAGAGTTAAAATATCTGTGAAAGAAGATTTTACAAAACATTTATGTACGTATAAACAAATACAGAATATGAATCTGTACAAAGACATCAAAGACAGATGAAGAAAAGAACATTTTATCCTGTTTAAAAAAATAAACCTTTATAAATCTTTATAAAGACTTGACAGTAGGGGAAGGTTTTCATACATTCATTTTAGACTTTCCTATTAACCCTTGCAATTAGAGCAGACTCAACAATTCCTGGCAGGCCATCTACCTCTAGCTCCCTGAATTCTTTCTTAAATTATAGTATTAAGAAATTTTTTGGGCCTCCCCTGGTGGCGCAGCGGTTGAGCGCTGGACTGTGAAGCTGCCCGCAGCCTCTGCGGTGCCGGTTCCATCCCCGGCCGCCAGCGAGGGTCCCATATGGCACGCAGACCTCTCCTGCCACCCGCTGCTCCCCTTAGCAGTGTACTTCGGTCCTTCTGCCTGCTCTGCTCCCTGCTATGGCTCTGGTGAATCCTCTCACCCTTCTGCGCTTCTGACTGTACCCAGTGCTTTTATAAATAAAAAAATAAATATTAAAAAAAAGAAATTTCTCATGATTATCATAAAAATCTGAAATATTAAACAAATTAAAGAGTAAAGTTCTTCATAATGAATTGGAATTATTACTATATAAGTTGAAATTGAAAAAAAATAGAAACTACATAGTTGGGTAGATTAAATATTTTGAAATATTAATACACTAAATGACTTTCCTTGTGAAAATGGATTATCATTAGCTCTTGAAGTAGTTTATAGGCCCCATACTGTCACATCTATGCATTGCACAATATAAATACACAGGAGATATTTTGAAGTCTCAGAATGAGTTCAGATATACAGAATGATGTAATTTTAAACTCAGAATGTTTAATTAACAATCTATTATAATGTTTCTGATATTATTTTCTTGAAATATTTAAATAAAATTTACAGTCTTGCTAATAACTAATGGAAAATAATCCCTTTGTGTCATGTAAGAAATTGTTATATATAAGAAAACAGCAAGTATGAATTTTAAATTTAAGAATATTCTCAATGCTTTGATTATAAATTTAATCTGCTTATAATTCAAAGTATATTGAGTCAACTTTTATCTAGAATATCTGTTTGTTTTTTAATATCCATCTTCTAAAACTATCTTGGTTTCCTTTTAATACAGAGTTCTGAAGACTACTCTTCCCCAATTACAAAACATGCTATAAGAAAAAGGCCTTCACAGAAAAAAAAGTTTAGAATTATTATTTTTTAAGTTTAGACTTATTAACATAAAAATATGACCCTTAAAATGTGTTCCCAGGGCCTCCCTGGTAGTGTAAGGGGTTAAGATGCAACCTATGAAGCTCGCTGCAGCCACTGCAGCACAAGTTCAATACCTGGCCAGGGAGCTACCCACATGGCACAACAGACCTCTCCTGACTTGCCTGCAGCTCCCCTCAGCAGTATTTTTCAGTTGATCTGCCTATTCTGTTCCCCACTCTGTCTCTGCTGAATCCTCTCACCCCCCACAACTCTGGCCTGTACCCCACTTCTTGTATGTATAAATAAATAAAATAAATCTAAAAAACATAGAAAAAAAGACAAAACCATATGACCATCTCAATTGATGCAGAACAAATATTTAGCAAAATTCAATAGCTTCATGAAGATACTGAACAAATCATGAATTCTTAGAAACACCCGGAATCTGTAGATGTGCAGCTGGAATACTCAGATGACAGATACATAATGATGGACTGATTTTTTGCTGAGATAAGGAACAACAAAAATATGTTAGCTCTCTACACTTTTTGTCAATTTGCTACTGCAGGTTCTAGTGAGGGCAATTGGGGAAAAAGAAATGAGTGTATTCAAATTGTAAGGAAAAATCTACCTTTGTTCACAGGTGGCTTCCTCTAATATGTAGAAAATTCTAAGGATTTCAAGAAAATTTCCTAAAGTTAGGAAATTATTTCAGTTACTTGAAAGGCAGAAGATAAATGCAGGAAAAAAATTGCATTTTGTGTATAATATACAAAATACTTAAATACAAAAGCACGATTTCTATAATTTTTTAAAAGATTTATTTATTTATACAAGCACTGGGTACACTCAGAAGCGTGGGAGGGTGAGAGAATTCACCAGAGCCAGAGCGGGGAGCAGAGCAGGCAGAAGGACCGAAGTACACTGCTGAAGGGAGCAGCGGGTGGCAGGAGAGGTCTGCGTGCCATGTGGGACCCTCCTCCGGTGGCCGGGGAGCAGCCAGGGATCAAACTGGCGCTGCTGAGGCCGTGGGCAGCTTCCGAAACCCAGCGCTCAACCGCTGCACCACTGGGGAGGCCCACAATTTCTATAATTATATTAACTAAACTAAAAAATTGCAAATAAGAGGAAAATTCCATTGTTAGTAGCATGAACAAGAATAATATATTTAATCAAAAAAAAGTAAAACATTCTTTGTTGTAAAAAATTAAATAAAGTAGCAATAGATGGAAATATATTCATTTAATGAATTAGGGAAGATAATATTTTTAAGAAGATAACACTCCCAAAGTTTATCTGCGAATTTAATGTTCTCTGTATAAAAATGGCACCCTTGATTCTTTATAGAAGTTGACAAGCACGTCTTAAAATATACAGGGAAAAGGAAGGGCCCTGATTATCCAAAAATCTTGAAAAAGTACAAGGTTGGAATACTCATACTTTCCAACTTCAAAAATTACTATGAAATTATGGTGATCACGATAGTGAGTGTTACTGATAAAATATTAGAACAAAATCAATGAAATAAGATTAAAAGTCCAGAAATAAGCTGTCATATTTATTGCTACTTTATTTTGAGAAAGTGCCAAGACCATTAAATGAGGAAAGAATAATCTCTTCAACAAAAGATGCTGGAACAGCTAGATATTCACATGTAAAGGCATATAACTGGATGCCTACCTCACCATATACATAAAAATTAAAGTAAAACATATAAAAAGTAAATTTAATTGCTAACTCTTGCATAGGAAAACAGGTGTAAAGCTTTGTAATAGTGACTTATGCAATGATTTATTAAATATGACACTAAATCAAAAGTAATAAAAAATAGATTTGACTTCATAAACATTTATAGCTTCTTCTTCAAGTGACATCATGAAAGTGAAGATAAACCACAAAGAGTACATTCATATGTGTATTTTTTCTTACAACTATAATAAAGTGTCAAATGACCTAATTTAGAAATAATCTGATTATACATTTTATCAGAGAAGATATACTAGTATACAATAGCACACAAAAAGGTGTTCAACATTATTATACATCAGGGTAATGCAAATCAATGAGATATATTTCTCACACATAAACAGATATAATTTAAAAGATAAACAAAAACAAGTATAAGTAAGAAAATAGGGGAAATTGGAATCCTGATGCATTGCTGATGGATTAGAAAATGGTGAAATTTTGGAAATAATTTGGCAGTTCCTCAAAACTCTAAATATAGGGTTATGGTATGACCAGCAACTCTACCCCAGGAATATATCCAAGAGAAATAAAACATGTCTGCACCAAAACTTGTACAGTAATTGTTAGAGGAGAACTTTATAGTAGTCACAAAATGGAAATAATCCAAATGCTACACAAGTGATGATTAGATAACTTTAATAAATTTATATTTAATATATTTAATATATATCACATATAAATGTGACATATCCATACAATGACATATTATTCAGCAATAAAATATAACATATTGTCTAGTGCTATAACATATAAAAACCTGGACAATATTATGCCAGTTGAAAGACAGCAGTAACCAAAAACTACTTTGTGTGTTATTCAAATTATAGGATATGTACAAAATAGGCATAACTAGTAATACACATGATAGATTAGTGTTGCCTAATGGTGAGGTGAGGGGCTGTTGGGAGAAAAGAGAATGATTGCTATTATGTATATTATTTCTGATTGGCATAAAGAAAATATTCTACAACTGAATCTGGTGATGGTTAAACAAGTCTGTGAATATAAGAATAATCACTGAATTATAAAATTTAAATGTCAGAATTGTTTGCCATGTAAATGTTATATTAATAAAACTGTTCTATCAACATAAGAGAGAAGATGGTTTTCATAAATATTTTGTATATAGAAAATAATGAAACATATTCTCAATTAAACTGAAGAATGTGGTTATGGAAAATGCCTAGGATATCTCCTCATTTAGAGTCATCTCAACAAATTAGTAAAACAAATTCTGAAGGGTAAGTTGTGTGGAGATTTATTATAATGGTCACTTTTAACACACTGTGTTAGAGGGAGTATGGGAAAGAGACACTACTTAAATTGTCTGGAAGAAAGAGATAAGAGAAGATCCAGAAACTAAAAGAAATCCAGAGCAGCCAAATTATATAGGTTAAATGAAGGGAAATGGTTTACTGTGAAAATACATTGTTGATATGGCGTATTCAAGAAGGCATTGGTGGATTTTAAAAATAGGATTGATGTGATCAGAATTACATTTAGGAAGATCATTTTGGCTACATGGGAAAGATATATTAGGTCATGAATAGGTTAGACCAATCAGAAGGCTGGTATAGTAATATGGAGAGATTATGGTGGTCTGAATTAGCATAATATGGTGGAGCTGGAAAGAATAAGAAACAACCAAGAAATGTTTGTGCAGTTGAGTTAGAGAACTAGGTGATAAATTAGATATAACCAGTGAGAAATAGGAAGAAATCTGGCATGACTCATAGGATTCAACCTTGTCACCAAAGGAATACTGGGCTAAATGAATTTGACAGAAAACACCAAAGAACTACAAAGTTAGGGTTAAAGGCTATTCACATTTCTAATGTTAATGTTTAAAACATCCAGTAGAAATTTAAGTAGGGATAATATAGGACCTTAGACTGAAGTATGATCTAACAGCATCAGGATCACCTGGGAGATTGTTAGAATTATAAAATCTAAGCTCTCCTGTCAGAATTCCTAAGTCAGAATCCGCATTTTTAGAGAGCTCTAAGTGATCAGTACACAAATTGAAGCTTGAGAGGTATTGCTCTAGCAGGTCATTGGGTGTGTACTTTCAGAGTATAGTGAGAAAATTTGGGTTAGAGTTAGGAAATGGACGTTAATGACATTCCATTAGTGTGGTAGATTGCATTTGATGTTGGGCATTTTCAGTTTCAATATTTATGACTATTAATTGTCCACTAACAACTATGAAGTCGTAAAAAGTCAGTTTCATCATAAGAAATATGATTCTGAGTTTTGATTATTGTGCTCTGACCCAATAATTTATAATACACTATATCTAAGCATGGTCTGCTACTGCAGCTATGAAATAGCATCTCTATAACATTATTTATTAGAAAAGGAAAAGATGTATAGAACAGATGCATTTTCTAGATTCTGAAACCTTTATCTACAAACAATTTGAATAAGCCAGTGCACTTTTTAGAAAAATACTTTCCCTATGAATCAAATATAGAAAAAAAATATACCTGGCATATAATTCACACAGAAAGTCAATGTTTAGAAAATCTGTAAACTTTGTAAGCATAACTTTTCTACAGGCATAAATTATTCTCCCCTATAAATAATTTACTCCCGGGTGGTTTCACCCTTATAAAGCCAATTTGTCAACCAAGACCCCATACCAGGCAGACACAGTCATAAAGCTGTGTCTAAACTTGTCTGCATTGTGTTTTTCAGCTTGGTTCCAACATTGCAACCCAGGATGCTCACTCTGCCCTGAACAGTGTGAGTGCATTTAATTATAATCTGACATGTGTATTCGAGAGAAACAAAAGGCTGTGAACTGAGGGTGATGATTAACTGTTCTCCTGGATAATTGCTTAAACTACTACTTATATTATACTGCATTATCTCTTTTGAACAAAGTGATTATTGGCCTTTTGTATAGAGATTATACAATGTAAGTGCAATTTTGCTGTTTTAACTCTTGTCAGAGTTTATGTTTAATGTACTTTTATTACAATGAGGGGTGCAACGTGGGTATTTTTTCTTTAGTTGAGACCCCTACTGGAATCAATCTCAAATGACTTGCTTTCATTGCTTAGAATGGGTAACACCTTCTGGCCTTCTGTAGAAAGGGAATCAAAACATGATGATAGGGTAGTCAGGAGGAATATAACACATACTCATGCATTTCATACATACAGCCACAAATGGAAAACACCTTCAATCTTGGGCTTTATTACAAAAGTCATTAAAGCAGGACATTGAAATATCTGAGAACAAAAAAATGAAGTTAAAAAAAAAGTAGTGTACTTTTAAAAACATGAACAGGATTTATGAGTCACAGACTTCACTTTTATAAGCAAAGATATGATAATTATTTACAAGTATTCATGATGAACTCAGATCTTTGTTAACAGAAAAAAATAAAATAATATGAACATCTATATGTCAACAAATTGGGAAATCTGGAAGAAAACATCCAAATCTTAGAAATAGAGAATCTTCCAGAGTGAATTAGGAAGAAATTGAAACCTGAAGTGGACCAATTGCAAGCAAGGAAATAGACAAGGTAATCAATAATCTCACAAAAGACAAAGCTCAGGACCAGATGCTTTTATTAGTGGGGTCTGCCAAAACTTCAAAACTAATTAGTATTTATTACTCAAACACTTCCAAAAAGTTGAATAATTGGGAGTGTTCCCCAAACACATTTTATAAAGCCAATATTAGTCTGATACCAAAGCAGACAAGGACATCACAAAAAGACAATACCACAGACCCATATACCTGATGAAGACAAACACAAAAATCCTTGACAAATACTTGGCAAGCTGAATTCAACAACACATTAAAAGGATCATACATTATGAGCAAATGGAATTTAATCCTGGGATGCAAGGATGGTTCAACATAGCACAACTCAATCAGAATAATTCACTGTATTAACAAAATCAAGAAAAAAATCACATGCTCATATCAAGAGATTCAGAGAAGACATTTGATAAGATTCAGCACACATCTATGATAAAAACTCTTCATAAAATAGAGGTAAAAGGAACATATCTTAATATTTTAAAGGCTGTAAATGATAAACCCATACCAGGAATTATATTCAATGATGAAAAACTAAACTTCCCTCTAAAATCAGGTCTATAACAAGGATGTCTCTCACCACTATGATTCAGCAAAGTATTGAAAGTCATACCTAAAGCAATTAGGCAAGAGAAAGATATAAGAGGAATTTAAATTGGGAAAGAAGAGGTAAAACCATCACTATTTGTAGATGATATGATTATTTATTTGGAAAAGTCTGAAGTCTCCCCTAAAAGGCTATTGGAAGGTAACTGAACAGAAAATAGTACATGAAAATATCCTAAAAATCATTAGTCATTAGTTTACTACTTTGTTGGGTTATACACACACCCAGCCTGGCTTTGTCCACAGTATATTTTGCACTAAGGAAATTTTATTATTAATCATGGTTATATTAGTAGGAAATTATCTCCAAATTAAATAGTACCTTAAACTTGGTGTTTTTTTCTTATTCTATTGCTATGAACTTCATTTTTAAAATGCTTTCTTAATCTAGAAATATTTGGTATAATTCAAATATAACAAATTTGCAAGCAGAATATGAATTACCTGTCTCACAGCCTGTCCTCTGGTCTAGACCTAAAACTGCTATTTCAAACAATGTTAGTAAAACTTAGCTTTTATTTTAAAAAAATGATGTATTTCTTTTCTGTCTTCATGATGAAATTCAAAGCAGTCTCATTAGTTTTGTGTTTATGTCATCCTAAACATATCAATTTTAATTCAAAATATTGCTCCTTTGAATCAACCCCATTAAATTAAATGAATAAATAATGAGCTGTTGATTTTTTTTTACCATTGCACAGGGCAAGTGTATTGAGGAAAAGGAATACAAAGGAAAGAAAGACACCTGCATAGACACAGGCAGGCAGTCTTAAAGGATAAAAAATGCTGATGAGCTATTCTTTATTGTTTCCAGTACACTTGTGACATGAGTAGATGATGCTGATATTAATTTACGAACTAGGAAAAACAATTAATAATGGAGTGAAATATTTGCCTGAAACTAAACAGTTGATACTCCTATACTTTCTGTTCCTATAGTAAAGTGGCATAAGCATCTTACTTCATGATTCAGAAAGCTAATATTCTGGACATTAAAATGCCCCCTTGGAGAAAAATAGATTTAAGTTTCAATTCTAACTTTATCCTTATTAACTCTGGAATTAGAAAAACTTTAAAGTTGCTAAACCTTAATTATCTCATCTGTTAAATAGGAACAATAGGAATATCTAATAATATCTAATAACAATGTGACCACTAAAATCATTCTATTAATGTTAGTGAATGTTAGTTATTTTATTAAATAATTTCCATGGTTATTTGGCATTACAAGAGCCCACTCTTGTTCTGATTGCTTGAAAGTAAAGTAAATGTGGAGATTTGGTAGCATCCGTTGACTTTCATCCCAACTTCCAAAGTCACTTGTTCATAAATTTTACAAACTATAAATCAGTTAAACAAAATCTGTTAAAATGTTGCTGTGCATCCAGGACTAATTGTCTATTCCAGCTTCAATGATCATTAAATTATGGTTTCTTGTATCATATAGACTAAGAAAAATCCTCCTTTATCAGAGATAATACAATTTTTTTTTCATCAAATGTAAACTTAAAGATTTTCTGCAGAAAATTTCCTTTGGTGGAGTGCATGGTGGGCCACACATAAATAAGGGAACAGGTTTTAACTGGTACTTGCAAAAATAGCAGAGAGGAAAGAACACTTTTTATGTATAGGTTACATTTATCTGATATTGTTTACTGCAAAAGTTCTGCAGAGAATATAATGACTTTGATTCAACCAATTTGTAAAGTCGTGTCTTGAATTATACCGAAGCCACTGTCAGAGCTTTTCATCGAATTTTGTACTTTTTAAAAATCTTATAATGTTTTGCTATGTCAGTCTTAAGCAAGTATAAAGTTAAGGGGGTACAGGAAAAGAAAGGAGTTAACAGGTTAATATACCTTTTAGAACCTAATTCTTATGAGCAGAAACTTTGTAAATAGTTACATAGTTATCTACATTTAAGTTCTGGTTTCAAATTATTTAGTTATCTCTAGGTAGGTTAGTTTATGATGTTCACCTTAGTTTGTTCATCGGTATAATGCAATAGAATTTTATTTTCCCAGGATTGTAATTTTTATAAATATAAAAAGTTTATTTTTTATTTTACAAGGTTGTTGTAAGTAATAAATGCAGATGAACTCAAGAAAATGGTAGCTGATCTACTCTAATAGTGAAGAATAATGTAAGAGGGTGACAAAGAATAGATGGGGTAGAGGATAAAGCACAAACAAATATAGTTAGTATGAGGCATAAGATAGCTCAAGGATGATTCTACAAGATTGTTTGATCTCTGTAAGGTGGACAATATAAAGGTCATGATGCAAATTTTAGGGCTTAAAAATACACTGAAGACTTAGGATAACTACAATTCAAGATGACATAAGCAGAATTCTTATATGCTCCTAACTACTCCCTTGTGCTGAACTTCCCATTATCACTGACACTGTTCTCATCTCCTCCACTTATCAAATCATTGATCTTTTAGTCATATTTGATTTATAGAAATCCTTTGCAGCTCATTTGCAATCAATCAGCCAAAACCTACTTTTCCTTTGTTTTCTGGTACTGCATATCCCCACATGATTTTTGTCTAGTTCTTAGAAGAGCCAGGAAGCATGAAGTTAATACAACTGGATTCTAACCTCAACTAGCAGTGACTTGAACTGGAGTGGAGTGAATCTGTTCCTCACCTATTAAGTGGGAGTAGTAATCAGGAGAACTCAACCTCATGGAATAGCATATGCATTAGATATGACTGCAGAACGGAAAGTTCTATAAATGTCAGTTATTGCAATTATCATAATCACCATGGTGAACTTTTATCTGCATGGTATCTTTACTTAATTTCTTCAGGCTGTGATGTCTTCCTCTGGAAAAAAAAAATAGTTGCAAAAGCTGACTTTTGCATTATCTTAAGTCTCAAAAGCAATAAAGCATGAAGAAATGTTTTCTAAAATGTAAAAAATTTTGTGTAAGTGAGAATAGCTAGTTACTGCAAGAATATTAATGGAAATATACCATAGATATTGGAAAAAAGAAAGATCTGGAGTGACATCATTCCTAATGTAAGAAGTTTAAATGATAACTCTAGGGCTATGTATATACATGAATTAATTTTCTTATTAACTTACCTAGTTGGTGCTACTTATAATAAATTCAAAATTTTATTCTTGACAATGTAAGTAAATCTATAGAATCATTGTATCTATGAAAAAGGAATGAACATGTTATTGGGATCACATTGGAAAGCACTATGGTACAAGCTTAATCATGACAGTCTATATATTTAGGTGTTCAATTTAATTTAATAGGTCTGCTTTTAGACCAAACTATACATTTCTAGCCAAACAATATTTGCTTTTTCACATAGTGGACATTTGCCCTGACTTACCACATTAGCACAAATCTCCATAATCAGAAAGTGTGTGTTTAAAATTGGACTGTATCCCAAATTAACATAACCTCACAGATGAAAAATTAGTGCATATAAACCTGCACATGTAGAAATTTAAATGTAAATTTGAATTGAAAAAAAAATTCAGTCCCTTGATCATACAGGATTTATTTTGCTTGCATAGAAGCCACATGAGGCTAGTCATTACCACACTGGAAAGCATGGACATAGAAATTTTCAAAAATAACATGAGTTTTAATAAAAAGTGTCACTAAAGATAAGTGTTTGAAATGATATTGGACAAACATCCAGATAGTTTATTCCATTTGCATATCTCCACTTTTAAGAAAAGAAAGATGGACTTTTTGTGTATTTTTCAGCTCTACTGGGACTTTGTCGTAATTTTCTTGAAGAAAGATAAGATTTAATCTGCCTCATTCTTTATTTTTGCATATTTTATAGCACAAAAATTATAAAATGTATTTTAAGTAACAAAATTGCATTTTGTATTTATCTTCTTTTTAACATGTAATTCCATCTTACAAAGATGCTTTTAAAAATATTTTATCTATTTCAATACTTAATTGCGGGTCAGATTATCTTTCATAATTTTAATGTTTGACAGCTCAGAACATTTCCTTATTAGTCATTTTTACAGATGAGACAACAAAATTTAAGATAGTAACATGCTAAATACTACATTTTTATCATCAGTACTTCCTGAAAAAAATCAAATGTCAATGAAATGCTCTACTGGACATTTAACCTATTTTTTTATACTCTTAGAAACATTTAATTCATTGAGTTGTTCACCTGACATTTTTACAGATTGCTTTGATTGTAAAAACGTCATTTTAAAATGACGCTTTTACACTGTCTTGGTCTTAAAAACATCAAATGGGGGATAATTCTTCATTTGAAGTTATTAAACATGGCTATAATCATAAAAATGTCATTTTAAGATAATTCTTCATTTGACCTTTTTTACACTTCGCTGCTCTTTTCTTTTCTTCCGTAGAAAATTTGATATTAGAAATGAAAGTTAATAGAATTTGAAGGCTGTACTTAAAAATTCAAATCGGGATTTCACTGCTAATGAGTCCATGGTCCTCAGGGACTGGTTTTATTATCAAAATCCTGCCTGTTACAAGGGACCTCCCCCGGTGGCGCAGCAGTTGAGTGCTGGGCTGCAAAGCTGCCCGCTGCCTCTGCAGCGCCGGTTCGAACCCCAGGCACTGGCAAGGGTTCCACATGGCGCGCAGACCTCTCCTGCCTCGCCCGCTGCTCCCCTCAGCAGTGTATTTCGTCGGTCTGCCTGCTCTGTTCCCTGCTCTGGCTCTGGTGAATTCTCTCACCCTCCCGCACTTCTGACTGTACCCAGTGCTTGTATAAATCAATCAATCAATCTTTAAAATCCTGCCTGTTACAGTTCTGGGCAGTAATGGTGGAGTATATCTGTGTGTGTGTGTGTGTGTGTGTGTGTGTGTGTGTGTGTGTGTGTGTGTGCAAGAGAGAGCTGGAGTGAGAGAATCACAGCAATATCTAATCACACTTAGTTGTGTCTTCTCACAAGTAATCTAATCTAATACTTTATAACTGTCAGCTCTATTATTATACTTGGATAGTATGTTACTTTCCATAGGCAAATCACATTATAGCTCTTTTCTTTCACTTATAATGAGTATGAATATAGGTTTGAAGTCATGTAATTGTGATATTTAGATAAAAGATATACATTTATAGTAAGGTAACAATGGTTAACAAGATTGTATATGATTCAGATGTATAGGTTCAAACTTTTCAAATGTATAGTACCATGCCACACCCACCACCAAGGAATCTATTGTCTTCTACCATTGTCCACTGAGGCTCCTCCCCTCTATCCTCTCTACCTTATTCCTCCCCTTGTGGTATTCTCAATTTTATTGTCATATTTCTACTGTTGGTTTTATCTGATGTTTTTCCTTTTTCTCTATATCCCATATATGAGTGAATCCATATTTTGTCTTTCTCCTTCTCATATATTTCATATAGAATAATACCATCATTTCCATTCATGTTGTTGTAAATGGCAAGAGTTCATTTTTTTATAACGGAATAATATTTCATTGTGCATATATACCACATCTTCTTAATTCAGTCATCTATTCTTAGGCATTTAAGTTGTTTCTATAGCTTGGACATTGTAAACTGTGTTCTAATGAACATAGGAGTGCATATATCCCTTCAAATTAGAGATTTTGCATCATTTGGGTAGATGCCAAGGAGCAGAATTGCTGGATAATTTCGTAGGTCTATTTTCAATGTTTTGAGACACCACATAATATTTCACATGAGGTATAAAAACAATAAATTAGAAGAGTAAGAAACAAAGAAAACTATCCTATTTACTGTCTACTGTTACATAAAAAAATATTAAATAGCTAAGAATAAACTTAACAAGAGCAGTGAAGGATGCATACAATAAAAACTATAAGATATTATTAAAAGAAATAGAAGACACAAAGAAATGGAAATATATTCCCTACTCATATGTTGGAAGAATTAACATTGTTAATATGGCCATCTTGCCCAAACAAGATTCAAGCAATCCCTGTCGAAGTTTCATTGGTATTCTTCAAAGAAGTAGAAATGAAAATTACTGAAACATATGGAACTACATAAGATCCAAATAGCCAAAGCAATACTGATGAAAAGAGGAAGAATGTAGATTTTACAACCTCATACTTCAAATTATATTGTAAAGCTATGGTATTCAAAACAATATGATATTGAAATATACATAAGAACACTCACCAATGGAATAGAATGAGAGCCTCAAAATAAGACCATACTTATATGACAGTTACTCTATGACAAATGAGTCAACTATATACATAGGAGAAATAAAAGTTTCCTCAACAAATGGTGCTGGGACAACTGGACAGTCACATGCAGAAGGAAACTAGACTACTATCTAACATTGTATACAAATATTAACTCAAAATTGATCAAAGACATGGATTTAAAACCTGAAACCATAGAATACATAGAAGGAAATATAGGCAAAATACTCATGACATTGAATTCATGGATGCCTTTTCACAAAGGCAAAGTGTTTCTCAACTCTTATAGCAAGAAAAACAAAGTCAAATTAAACAAATCAAAATTGAAACTACATCAAAATTGAAAGCTTTACATAGGGAAAGAAACTATCTTTTTTAAAAATAGCTTTTTTAACTTCTGACAAGTTAAAGTAATATTAGAGAACTAAGAACAACAAATCAATGAGATTCAATAAAATTCAGAAAAAAACAAATATGATCTCAGTAATAAAGTTAAGAACCAAAGATAAAAAATTAACCATTAGATAAGAAAAATGAGGTGATTCAGTATATAATGAGACAAGAAATTCTAACAAAAGCTATGGAAATAGAATAGACCAAATGAAGATTTAATCAGTGACTTCAAAGATAGGAATTCACAAAGGAACAATGTGGAGGAAGGGAGAGAAATTAGAACTGATCAGGAATAGAGAAAATGGGAGAAGTGACTGCAGACCACATCATTAGAAATGTTTTAATAATATGGAGGAAAAATGGCAATAAGAAAGAGGTCACAATTGGAAAGGAAACAATACATTAAAAAGCAAGTCAAAAAGTCAGCATTTTTAATAGAAATTTTAAAAATAAGTTAATTGACTGTCAGTGTAAACCATGTAACACAGACTGTATATCTGGTAAAAGAATAGACCTTAACTTTCACCCTTTCACCATGAGAAGCCAAAGCAGTACTCATGACTGCTACTTTTTGGAAGATAAAGCAAACATGGAGACTCTAAATGCCAAACTAAATTATGAGTTTGGTTAAGGGTGAAGGAGGGAGGAAGGGAGAAAGGGGGAGAGGGAAATAGATAGATAGATAGATAGATAGATAGATAGATAGATAGATAGATAGATAGATAGATAGATAGACTGAGACATCCTTTTAGGTAACAAAGATATGATTCTTAGATGAAATGGCTAAAGCACAGTGAGCTTAATAATTGCTCAAAATCTTCTAGTCATAGACAATAGGTAGGGATAGACAATAGACAAGTCAGACCCACAGTCATCTTTTGTATCTTTGCAACACTATGTGAACTAATACAATTCTAAACTAGACACTGTCTTCTTTATGTAGTTGTAACTGCATATCTCAGTGCTAGTTATATGATTTTACAATATATACCTGGCTAATTACAAAACAGTGACTTTTGTCCTCAAGAAGCTTCTTTCTAGAAGGAACACTGCAAGGATGACTATTTTCCTGAGGTATTTAAAATAAAGAAGAAAATGAACATTGATAAAACAAAGACCATCTGATAAGATGAGCTTCATGACATTAGTACTAATTTTGATGACTCTAAGTTTAAGATTCTCCAATAACTCAGTGGGTACCACAGGTATGGTTTGATGGATTGGATCACCTTCTGTATTTGTCAAGTTATTTCCCATATACAAAAACTAATACTGATCAAAATGGAAAGTGGTATAATTGGGCACTTTAAATTCATGGCTTTCCTTTCTTCATTTCTGTATGTAACTGATCTGCTCATATTTGCACAGTAGTATTAATTAATGCTCTGGAAAATTACAATAGGATTCCTGTGGAATTACATTTTACATCCACATGAATTCCAAAACAATTCAGTATGATTCATATTCTAACAATGAATACCATAGGAGTTAATAGTGATTGTGTCACTTACTAAAGCATGTTGCCAAACAATTATTATGTGCAATTGATGAACATTTGAATAAATGCCATCAGACTCTGTACTCTATTAAAACAACAGCACTAATTAATATCATCATTATTCATATCAAGTTATGGCTGTGAGCATTGTGTGTTCTAAAAATGACTGGGGGAATAAATGTTCATTTTAATTCTATTTATATCTTACTCTGAAGTATTAAAATATAATTTGCATGAAATACAAGCATCATTCTCAACATAGCTGTAACTCAAGAAAGCAGATTTTACATGCTGGATGATTGATAAAAAGGAATGTTTTTTTTAAAGAAAAACTAAATATGCTTAGATGAAGAAAATGTCTCATATTTTATAGCTTGTTCTTTCAAGAAAGAATTTAGTATTTGTTTACTGAGCAGTAAATGCATGACTACTACTCAGAATGAGTAGTTAAAACAATCCACAGATAAAAAGACTATTTGAAAAATATATCTACCCACTATCTGAAATAAAATAATATTAAATTACTTAGGTTAAGTGATCTAAGGTTCTAGAAATTGATACCTGGGAGAAGTGAACATTAAACTGCTTCGATAATTAACATATTAGTAAACCAAATCACATCCTTATGTGAGCTCCCAATTTTAAGGAGATGAAACACAAAACATATATTTTGATGGTGGGTCAGAAAACACAATATATTTCTTTAAACAAATTTGGCATAAATTCTTCAATCCAAAGATAGGTTTATCTTTATCTAGTCTTAACACCATAGATGGCCATCCACCTAATTTTGCTGAATACATTGTCTTGAAAAATCTAAACATAACTTGTACCAGCTTACCACTTTCAAATCCAGAGGCCATAGACAAGTCATTCTTTTTGAAGTATCTCAATTTCCTATATTAGAACCCTTCAAGCTTTTACAATGCAGTAGTATATAACATGCTTCAACATAAAAGAGGCTGAGTGGCACAATAAACAGGGAAGGTGCCAACAGAGCCATTATTTCATGATTAAAGCAAAAAATAAATTCATAAGAACTCTTAGTCTATTGAAGAAAAGAAATTTAAAATACCTACCCTGTGAAATATCCCCCTCCCTGTTCACTGGGGAGATGCTTTTATGGAGTAAAAGAAGGCAGGTAACAGGACTTCTTGCAAACATGTTAATAACAGATGTCCTGGTATAAGGACTAATGGTATTTGCTAGGAAAGTTCTGATACACAGAATTTTTTTTTTTTTTTTTTGCCATAGACACTGGTTTGGGATTGCTACAACAAATGTCTGATCTATGGATTTAGGAGGTATGACCCTGGAGAATGTCATGTAAATTGTATAAATCTGTGGGATATGAAATGGAGATGCTTCATAACCTAAACTCATCATAAATGCTTTGTGAACTAACCTGAAAACCTCTTTAGTAACCCAATCTTCATTCAGTTAAAGTACAAGACTCTCACTAGAAATAATGATCTAAAACATCATGCGGAGTTTTTCAAACATCATCTCATTTTATCTTTACCTCTTGATCATGTGAATCGTCAGTGAAGTTAGATACATTTTAAGGTATGTGACTTACATGAATATCAACCTCTATGTCACTTCATCTTGATTTATATGTCTTTTTTTTTTTCTCCAGAGGTTGAAGATTAGGTACAGGGCACTGACATGTTTTACAAACTGCCCATATAAGTCTCACACAACCATTTAGCTTTCTAGAAATAACCATAAGCCCAAATTCACCTTACATTTTTTTTAGGGCTAGGGTCAATATTACTGACCAATAGTAGTTATTGATAAATATCTAGTGTTTTTTTCCCCAAAGCTATGTATTTTTTATCCTTTTGGAGAAAGTTTTTCTTTGATGTTTCTCCTATGCTAGTTGTCCTCACTCTGACTTACAAGAATTCTTGCAGAAAGCTCTTAACCTACAATAACAACTCTTAGTTCACATTTCATTTCTCAAGGATACTCTATAATACACAAAATTTCTACTAGTGATTTGATATATTGATCTATACACATGCATACACATAGAAAAAAAACACATACTCATTGGAATTAATTATTATGAAAACATTTATCTTCACCTTGTAATATTTGTGATATAGTCTGCTAAGTCCAGAATTCCATTTCATACAGGAAATTTAATGAAAAAGCTATGATCCGCAATCCCCATCTTATTATCCCTTTGCTTTAATCAGTTGAGCTGACTGACTCTTAAAAATAGAGGACAAACTATTGGAATATAATAAAACGATGCCATAGGTAAACCCATTTATAGCCATGTTTTATTTCATGGTGAGAAATTGCAAATTTAGTACATTTATATTAGTGGGATGAAAAATGTGTCTTGCACTTGATATACAATGAAATGTGATTCTTAAAATCAAGAAAATGTATTTGAGTCTTCAATTTATTGCTTAATAATATATTTGGTACACTGTTATCTTTGGGGGAGTCTTTAGTTATTCAGTATGAAGGCTCATTTTCTCAGGCAAAGGTTGTAGTAATAGTATTTATTTGAAATGTAAATGAAGACTTCCACCAAGGAATGTATGTTTCATTTTGCATTTATCTCTAATCAGAATGTCCTATGAATAATGTAGCTTGGCACTAATGTCCTCATTAAGCAAGTTTCCCATTATTGCATTTTCTGATTATAATCTCCTCATTAAACTTCCTTTGCTATTCCTGCTGATGATCATTTTATATACTTAGGTCTCCAATATTAATCTGAATACACACACACACACACACAGATAGCCTTCTGTAGATGAGAATCAGATTATATTGATGACCAGATGTCCTTTAAATAAAAGGTTGTTATCCATTGTATATCCAAGAAATGGTAGAGTTGAATTGTCAGAGTGGGCTAAAAGAGAAAATGAGTTTCAAACTAGTCTCGATTTATATCCATCTATGAGACACTTTCCCAATTACATTTGATTGACAGCAATGGCCAAGAAAGTAATAGAATGAGAAAAGAAATGGAACAAACTAGAATAGTTTTTCTTCTTTTTTTTTGCTTTTGCTTTTAGCTAAAGAACCACAGAATTAGGCAATATTAGAATCTGCAAAGTACTTTGAGATTCATATTTTAACCACATGAGACTACAAAAGAAGTGCTCTCATAACCAAGATAGTGATTTCAACTTCTAACTCCTAAGAAAAATGCTAGAGATCTTCAGACATTTTCAAAGGAAAAGTCACATTTTATTTCCTTGAATCCATGACAAGGTTAAAGGAAAGGAGGTTGTAGACTTAAGGAGTGTCAAAACGAAGTGTCAAAATAAAGCTGGAAAAAGAATTCTCATTTCTAGACATATGCCTTCCTTCCTGAGGGTCCTCAAACCTAGGTCTGAACCACAGTTGAAGTCCTAGGGAAGAATTCGTTAATAAGGGAAAAATTCCCCGTATGCTTTTAGTTGTTTATTTCAACTATTCCACAATGGAAATAAAGGTATTCTTCATGCCTTGTAGAAGAATGAGTCATACACATTTAATGGGGATATGATACTGAAGACACGGGAAAGATATTAAAAAATACACTAACTAAATAATGGCTACCTCTGTGGATGGAATTGAAACAATGAAAGAGGACTTTCATTATTTGGTATGATGTTTTTGTATTATTGAACTTTTGAAATGATAATTTATATTGTAATTGTGAAAGTGATACATTGTTTTCTTCAAACTGTTATATACATAGAGGTATAGCTGTTTTTTAATTCTAAATTAGCACAGATTTCTAAAATACTTAACAGGTACAATTTTCCACATAATCATGTTAAATCATTTATATGCTCTTCTTGAAGACATTCCAAGTTATTTTGATTGTATTTTATGAATGTTTTCCAGAACTAGATATGGTCCTTTTGTTAGCATTGCACTAATATCAAATTAATAAGAAAATTAATGAAACTCTAGGAAGGCATTCATTTTTTAAAAGGAAACTATATCTATGGATAGATTTTCAAAGGAATGAAAGTTAGGAGATAATTTTACCAAAGGACTTGTTTGTTAATGTAAGTTTAAAAATTACGTGCCAACATTGACCAGGGTTAGATTTTGGTAATGCAAGTACCATTAGAGGATGATTAGCATATGGGAGATCCAAATTTTCCATCTAAAGCCATGGCTGTTGAAAAATACCAGGGCATGGCCAATGCTTGCCTTGCTCTTATCCTTTCCTTCAGAGGTTTAAAATTCATTACAATTGTGGAAACTATTAATATCCTATTTTCTTTATGAAAAATATTGGATAATATTCATTAAATGCAATAAAATAAATTGCAATAAAGTACTCTCATGATCCAACTACCTCCACATTGCCTCATTTCTCAATATCATCACATTGTACACTAGGATTTCAACATATGAATCTTAAGTGTTAAAAACATTCAGACCATAGACAATTTCAATACAAAGATATGCATGCAAGAGGTTTATTAAGGATGTAATTAACAAACATATCACTAAAACACTGAAGGGGGATTGGTTGCTGGGGAAAAATTGAGCCCTAATGCACTTGCAATTGATACCACATATTACATCGAAGTTGGGATTGCTATTTAAAGTTCTCCCAAATTGGACAAAAAGGCAGTAGAATGAAGATTCTAGATTTACCTCCTTTACATACTGACAACTTAATTACAACAAAACAAATTGAGAACCCATGAAATAGCAACAGGTGACCATCATATAGAGCAGTAGCAACTGCACTGGAGAAAGAGCTGGGAAGAAAATCTAATTGAGCTGAGTTTTGAGTGAAAACAGGGCAGCAAAACCCATGAGAGGGAGAGTTGGCTGTTGTATAAGTCCTTTTGTTGTTGTTGACTCAGGCGTATGTTGAGGACTCTGGAAACCCAACTCTACACTGAAGAAGGGGTACATAGAGTTGGTTGCAAGACAGAGGGTGCAACACTACATATCTAATATAGTTAGGGTCCAGAATGATGATGACTGGCTTGAGATTGAAGTTCCTAAACTGGAAGAGTTGGGACCCACCCGCAGGGGGACGCAGACCAGAACATCTATGTGTTCTCATAGAAAAAAAACTATTATTTGCAACCCGAGGCTGTGGAATGTGAAACACTTGGCTTACCACCACCAAGGACCAAAATCAAGACAGCTGAATGTTCTTAGTGACCAGAGCTTAAACACCTGGATCTCAATAGCAAACACATACAACAGGGTTAAGTTCCATGTGCAACAAGGAAGGAGAACAACCCCCAGCATGTGGCCCTGTCTCAAATCTAGTCCTCACTCAGCATGAGATATATCACTCAGTCACAGCCTAGAAGTTGAGGCTGACATGAGACTCAGATATTTTAGCTATGGAGGTGCCCTATGGGAGATCAGTAGATCCACACCACACAACTCAGATAACTGCAGCACTGTAGAAAGTGCTCACCGACAGAATATTGGATTGAGTTATGGTATTTCCACACAATAGAACACCATTTAGTCATAAGGATAGATGAAATGTTGCCATTTACAAGAAAATGGAAGGAGTTTGTGGGAAATCTGTATTAAAACAAATCAAAATGACAAAAGCAAATAATGGATGTTTATATAGCAGGTAATTCGACAAGCAAAATACCTATAAAAACTAGCTATTTTCAACCATCCCAGGCTAGGCAGATTCACCTTCAGTTCAGGCAGTTGGCATCATCCCCACAAGTTTTTTAATTGTATGCAGGGGAACAAGCCAACAGAAGATAGCAACTTGGGCCTACCCGTGAATCTCTATATGCTTTCTCCTCTGGGCTCTCTCTGGTGGTCTCTTGTGGTCTCTTCATCTGGCAGCCGTCCCTCGTTCTCTCATAGCCATTCTCCACCACAGCCATTCTCTGTGTGATGCCTCCTTTATAGCCTCAGTTTCCAGGCTCAGGTATGCCCACTTATGCAAGCCCGCACCATGTTCCAGGTGTCCACCATCAGGCACTTGTGTCCTGTGCCCACACTCCCAAGTGCCTTCTGCACAAGGCTGTAGGTGACAGCCACAGAGGACAGTGACATAAAAGCCTGACCAATCTTTATTACTGTAAGGGCCGGACTGGCCACAGTGCAGGTTCTCTGATCCCATGCAGACCGGGTAAAGGAGGAGTCAGAGTCCTCAGTAGTTTTGCAGGTTTTTTATTTGGGGTTCACCAGGCATATGGCAGGCAGGGGTGCTGCCTGGGGGACTGGCAGGCTGGCAGACCTCCCAGCCCCCAGCAAGTCTTCACTCTATCTGGGCTCTCTGGCGTTCTCTGCTTCTGCTTCGGCTTCTCCTTCAGGTTCTGCTGCTGCTGCTGCTGCTGCTACTGCTGGCGTCCCCCCGTGACGCCACCCTTAAAAGCACAGTCTCAGCTCAGCTGAATCCCATCTACCTATGCCCACACCCTACTCCAGGTACCCGCCATCAGGCATGCATTCAGGACAAGGATCCATCATCTGTCCTGATGGCGGGAGGGCAGAAAAGCCTGATATTTTCTTTACCCTACAATTACCCTAAAGTAGCACTGTAGGGTAAGGTAAAAAGCATCAGGCTTTTCTGCCCTCCCGCCATTAGGATAGATGACAGAACCCTGCGGTCCCAAATGCATGCCTGATGGCGGGCACCTGGAATAGGGTGTGGGCATATGTATATGGGATTTGCCGGGGTTAACACTGGGCCTAGAAGGGTGGCGTCAGGGGGATGCCAGCAGAATCAGAACCAGAAGCAGAGAAGCGGAGAAACACAACCATGAGAGAGCAGAGCAGCAGAGACCACCAGAGAGCCCAGACAGAGTGAAGACTTGCTCCAGCCCCCCAGCCCCCCAGCCCCTTTGCCTGCTGTGTACCCGGTAAATCCCAATAAAAGCCTGCAAAAGCCACCGAGGACTCTCCAGGACTCCTCCTTTACCGGGTCTGCTGGATCAGAAAACCTGCACTGTGTCCATTCCTGCCCTTACAAACATACTTATAAGTGAGGTGAGGTTTTTGAAGTTAAGAGGATGGGAAGAGGGAGGAAGGGTAAAATCAGCACCATTCTTTTCCACTTATGTATTATGAATTATGATATGTTCGAGTATAACAAAAATATAAGGATTTAAAATTTCTTAGTTATAGGGGAGAAGGGAGTAGGATCAAGGGGGTGGGAATTTTAGGGGGACGATAACCAAAATGAAAATGCATACATTGTACAAAAATGAAAAATGATGTAAAATATATACAATAATAAACTTTAAAAATAAATAAAATTTCTTAGTTATAGACTTTGTACATAATTTCATCTTATGAACGAACAGGAAATAAATACATCTGTTGCAAACGAATGAATGAAAGAATGAATGAATGATTGTCCCAAATTGACAAGAGGGAAAGATTTTGAACCTCAGCATTGGCTATTTATTTGATGCAAACTGTCTTTGTGAGGTAGCTCCTCAGGCTGATGTAATTTATTTGCAGCAACATGGATGGCGCTGGAAGGGATCAGTGAAATAAGCCAAAAAGAAAAAGAAAAATACCGGATGGTCTCACTCATAGCAGGAATCTAGAAAACTTAAATAAGGGACCAGGAAAATGAATAACTATAAGAAAGTGAAAATCAGAATCAACAAAAAACTATGAAACAGAGACACTTTTGGGGGGTGGGGGGGCGGGAGGGGAGGGATTGGGATCAGAAAGGGGGGGTTGCAACTGTATGGGGAATATAAAAATAAAATTTATTATTAAAAAAAAATGATGCACACCTGAAATGTATAAAATGTTACAATGCAATGTTACTTCAAAGAACTAAACCCATGATCATCATATCATGTTCTTTACAAGCTAGAGCTGCGGAACTTGTGCATTTACCATTAAACTGAGCAGGGGAACACCAAGTGATCACCTGTTTGACAGACATATTCTTCAACAGATACAAGATAGTCATTTTTGCCCATTAACCCATGTATATTCTTATCTCATTGTGAGATTCTTTCCATGGGATGTGGGTTTCCCATTAGCAAGATTTATTCCCACCACAATCTTTCAAAGAACACTTGAGTTTAGTTGAAATGCAGCAGCAGTCCTTTTTCAGCTTCAACCCAAAGCCAAACTCAATGCCTCCCTGTACCAATATTGGTCTGTTTCATTTTATGTCAGAGGATCATAAAGGACCCAATCCCAGAATGAATAGGGTGATCTGAGGGAGAGGCATCAGCGTATTTGTAAGACAGGCTCAGAAGGGGCTCTAGGCTACTGGCTTATGCAGCCTACTTGTGTCCCATGGCCCTGCACTTCTCTAGTCCAAGAGGTACCACTTTTATATTAGGATTTCTGCTGGGCCTAACTAACTTCATGAATTGGTGTGTGTGTGTAGGGTAAATGAAATGGTCTGGCTTTTAAGCCACTAACCTCTGTGACTATCACCTGTGGCCTTGAATGTAGAAGGTGCTTGAGAGTGTGAACATGGGGCATACATGCCTGATTGTGGACACCTGGAGTATGGTGTGGGCATGCCTAAGTGTGAACACCTAAGATATAAAGGCAACATAACTCAGAAAGGGGCTACTGCAGGACAGCAATGTCAGAGCTGCCATGAGAGAATGTCAGAGAGAGGCCAAAGAGAAAGAGTAAAGATTTGCCAGGAGATTGGAGTCCTGCCAGCCTCTCCATACTCCTCCCTGCTTTTCCAGTCTGCAGTCATTAAAGCCTGAAAAAGCCACTGAGGGCACCAGGGCTCTCCTTTTTCTGTCTGCCAGAATCAACAGAAAACCTGCCCTGTGCATGTTGTCACTACAAAGTGACAATAATAGCTGATGGTGCTAGACTGGAGAGTGATCATACTCCTGTTATCTATCTCTGGCAAGGTTCAGTAGCACTTCAAAAATTATGTTTCAAATGATATAAAATTCTCTGATGCAGATGCCATAGCTTTGTGCCAGAATTCTGGGGCCAATGATAAGTGTCTCAATTTTATACAATTAGAAGCTTGCTCTAAACTCCATGTGGTATCTTTCTCAATACAAAACATCACATTCTATAAGTTCTGTTGAGTTACATAGACAGCACAGCAGTAGTACTTTGTATTACAGACTGAACCTGCTAACAGTTCTTGCTGGTTCCCATTCACAGTTGAAGTATTATTATTCAATCAAGAATCAGAATCTGATTCCCACTTGTGGAATATGTTGCCTCTAGTACCTGAAAACGACTTCAAGATAATAAGCCTCTTTGTTATTAGTAGGAGCATGAAAGATGAAACAACTTATTATATTTAGAGAGAAACTTTGGTCATGGATCAGATCATTGAACCTATGACAAAACTGCATCAATGTGGAAATACCCTGAACCCTCAGATGCCTTTTCTTCCATTATCTAGAATATGTGTTTCTTTCAATGTTTTTAACGTAGTTGTTACATCTTGTCATCATTTGGATTAATATAATACAATTAATATAATAGAAAAATGTAGTATTCTAAAAAAATATCCAGATGGTCCATATCTTCTTAACCTATATTATGACAGAAGGCAATAAGTTTAATTTACCTTTGACCTATTTTATATGAATGTGAGCTATTTATACTCTCCTGTTTTATAGAGATGGAAAAATAAACTCTTTCAAGCTCAATAGTCATATAACATTTACACAAAGTGATGTTAATTTTTGCTGGCAGCATATTTCATTTGACACAGCAGCCGAAAATGAGGCTTTGCTTTTGTTGAATTTGTGGTAGCCAAATGGCACCCTCTAGGATTCCTCTGGTTTTGTGGCCCCCTCCCCAGTTACAATGATCATTCTCCATAAGCTCAGTGGCTAATCTATTTTTTCTTCCAACTACCAAGTTTAAATATTTCAATTATACATATGCAAAACAGGAACATGGTAACTGATCTGTCTTTGAACCCACTGCACTCACTTGACCAGACTAGGGCCATGAATCTATTTATTACTTGGTTGACATAAACATTTCTTTAACAGGAGATCTGTGGTAACACTTTGGGTATCTAGTGTCAATGTAAACCATTCTTCAATGTATGCTACTTCAGTAAATGGCCTTTGAGTGAGGTATGGGCATATCACTGCTGTATAAACTTGCTGTGGTATCGTATAGTTTTTCTTCTGATGATCTGGTTTCTCTATCATTTGATGGGTTCTGTGTAAGAAAGAAACTCAAATTCTAAATCTGGGAAAGTGTTCATGGCTTGCATAGGGATATTACATACTACAGATAGTATGTAAGAATGTTTCCAGTATAAATAAACTAAATCTTATTTACCTTATGTCTACCCTCCTCTCCATAAATCAAGCTTTCTCAAGATTCAGTCCCAAATATACTTTCCTGACCCTTCCAGTATATCTCTCTGCATTGTCCTTTCCTCCTTTATCAGGCACAACTCTTCCCATTTTATGGGAAGAGTTATCAACCTAGCCATGGATTTGGGGTGGTCATAGTACCTAAGTGGGTTACATTTTGTCTTGCAAGATAGAGGCCTTGCATTACCTGTAGTTAGGAGAGGACCTAGATTTTAACAGCAAATAGTGCGCACACATCCTCAATCCCAAAGAGTTTAGGGCAATTTGGAGTTTAAGATTTTTGAGCATATGGTCACAAAGCTTCTCATCATAAGCCTCAGAGTTCCACTCAATCCAAATTATGTCTTTGATGTTTTAATAAAGGAGTTGATCTTGTTATAGTAGAATTGCTGGGCTAAGAAGTCAAATACTTTAGAAACTCTCCAACTCTTAAAACTAAGTCTGCCCTTGATCCTTTGTTTTTTCCTACCATCAGTTTGCAGGAGCTAAAAATCTCTTTATATACTGCCAAGGAGGGCTACTGACTTTTACATTTTGTCTGAAATTGATGATTAATCACTCCAACTTCCTCTGTGCCTTGATAATACCCAGCAATAGCATCTGATTCTGGTGTTCTTATAACTTCTACATTTTATGAAACTTTCAAAGGCCAAAGATACTGCATCAATCAGTACATTTTTTTCCCACTGATATCCTCTCCAGTTTACCACTGATCTGTTAAAAATTTTAATATATACGGCTATTGTAGGGCAGGGGTTATAAATCTTCATCTCCAATGTCTACTGAGAGGTCTTTTGTTTAGGATCTCTCCTAGCACCAAATGACAAACTGTAGGTTCCCTAGAAATAGGCTCTGAGAATGATTTGCAGATAGGAAGTAAATAAGATTAGGCAAAGTGAGAAGTTTAATTGCAGTGCAATTGCAACAGTGATCTCGGTCAAGTCCACATGGAACTCTGAATTTGTAAAGCCCTTAATGAGAAAGGTACTGAGTTGAGTTAAAGAGACTGGATTCTTTACCTTTGTGCCTAATGTCCCAAAGAGGGGGCATTACTTTGATTAAGGAAATTCCCTTCGGTCAGTGGATTTCATATAGTAGTTAAGCTGTTAGCTGTCAGTAGTCACAAAGTGCCTAGAGGGGGTCTGATTAGTACAATACACTATCTCAAACACAGGATAACTTATGATTAGATAATGAAGGATAGAGATGGAGCCCATTTATTATCTTGACATGAGTAGGAAATCAAAGTTATCATAAGCTGAAAAATTCCAGTTGAGGCATATGTAGGTAAGGACATACGGGGCACAATTCCTCCAAATAACTGCCAGTATTTAATTATATCAGAGAGTGAAGTAACCGTATCCCCACCTATACTTTCAATGAAAATCATGGTAGAGGTAGCGTAGTTAATAGTGAGACTTACAAAGCAGCCACAATGGAAATATTTTGATAATTCAGTTGCATCTATTTCATGTAGTAATAAGCTGGGAATTAGTTACCAATTTTTCATCCAAAACTAGAGTAGTCATTATAATTTCTTTTTTTTTTCTAAGATTTATTTTATTTATGTATACAAGAGCTGGGGTGTAGGCCAGAGGTTCAGGGGGTGGGGAAAGAGGATTCACTAGAGACAGAGTGGGGAGCAGAACAGGTGGATCTACAGAAATACATGATGAGGGGAACAGCAAGCGAGAGAGGAGAGGTCCGCTACACCATGTGGGTCAGCTCCCTGGCTAGCGATCAAACTCATGCTGCAGTAGCTGGCTATAGCTTCATTGTGCCACCAGGGAGGCCCATCATCATAGTTTCTTTTGTCATAGCCTAGACAGAGCGAGAGCGAGAGCGAGAGCGAGAGCGAGAGCGAGAGCGAGAGCGAGAGCGAGAGAGAGAGAGAGAGAGAGAGAGAGAGAGAGAGAACTGTGATGCTAAATAGCAGCATGACAACTTTCTCAACATTGAGTTGGAGGGCAAGGAACTTCCTTAAGTTTCCATGCTGCAAGAGTCAATATGTTTCAGTTTAGAGTAATCATGTATAGTGCTATAACAACAAAACTCATGTCATTTAAAAATTACTGAAGCTTTTTTAAGTACCAGGCAATTTTTAAAGCATTGGAGAAACAGAAATGAATAAAAGAGAAACTCCTTCCATTTAGGGGGCTGGTAAGTATACAAATTTGGGATTTGATTTTGCATGCTATTAACTTAGCCTCTTACTATTTCATAGAATCTGGCAGAAGACTGAGACAAAGGAATTTTATTATTCATAGCAACACAAGTAATACTGGACTCATGTTTGTATAAGTTCTCCAGGCCCACAAGACCCACAGAGGTGATGTGCATGTGCCCAGTCAGATGTGTGGTTATAGACAGTCCCTGATAGAAGAACACGAGGAAATCACTGTTTTAGACCAGACAATATGTAATTCTGCCCTATGTCCAAGGAAATACTACCTCATCCCTCTTGTTTTCTCTCTGCAAATATATTCCTGAGAAATGACCAAGTAAAGGTCAGTCAGACCTCGTTTATTGGCATAGACAGAAAGATGAGAAGGAGCAAAAGAGACCCGTGGAGGAGTGGTGTCCATTAATAATATAACGGGTGAGCAAAGAATTAAAATTAGAAAAAGCACTTTATAGCACAGCTAATTAAACGATAACATTGATGAAACCTTCTACTCAAAGTCTAAGATTTTTGTTTTGTTTTGAACAAATGCACATAGAGGGGCCTCCCTGGTGGTCTAGGGGCTAAATCTCAGTGCTAACACTGTGAATGTCCACCACATTGGCCTGAGTTTGATCCCCAGCCAGGAACCTCTCCTGTGTGGCCCACTGCTCCCCTTAGCAGTATATTTCAGTAGATCTGCTGTTCTGCTCCCTACTCTGCCTCTGGTAAATCCTCTCACACCTTCACCTCTGGCCTACACCCTAGTTCTTCTATGCAAAACAAATATATAAACTCTTTTAAAAAATGCATATAGAGACTGTGGATTCCCTGCATTTTGTTCATCAAACTTAATACAAAGAAATGCTCATTAGGAATAATATAATTCCTCAGAAACACTGCTATATCCAGATTGAACAGTGGATGACACCAAAATATTATGACACATAAAATACTATGCTTGATTTAATGCTTCACCAATCCTTTTAATAAGGATTATAAATTAATAACCTTACTGTGGTTATATATTTGTCTTTATTATATAGAAATATGAATTATAATGTATATAATATACTTTATATGCTAATTTTTGCTCAAATTATGCCTTTTGCTGTCATCAATAAATACAAATTTAATATAATTTCTTTAGAATTTCTAAGTTTATTGCTGCAATTGATTATGGCAGGAATAAAATGTAATTGCACAGGTCAAAATGGTAAAGACCCACAATTAAAAAAGTGGTATCTATATCAAAGGTATACAGGTCTTGCACAAGATACTTAAGAACAGATAAAGAATATTTGGCATAAGACCATAAAGGAAATTGGACTGACATTTTGTACATATTCCTGACCTCTTCTTATCACTAGCTCTTCTCTCCATTAAAGCACCTAATGTTGTATTCTCTTTTATTTTTTTCAAAACAGGAAAACATCTGTCATTGATTTCACATTGCCTACATCTCACAGTAGTATTTACATTTTAACCTGTATCTGAAATAGTAGAATGGAAGTCTTTGTGCCCTGATTTAGGAATTTCATGCATCAGCTAAGTATGTAAGATATGATTGGGCAAAAGTAATTGATATAATGTTGCTTAAATTTCAAGGAAACCCAAAATTAAACTTGCCTTATTAGTTTTAGGGCACCAAGAAGTGAGGTTAGCTCAAACAGGACTATTCCATCATGCTGTTATATACACAAAGATCATAGATATCTGTTATCTTAGTGCAGTTCTTGCCACCTGTGCAGTTCCTGTCATTCTACTGCTATAAGATTATGTCCTAAGAGCTCTTGAGTGCAGTGGAATATGCTCCAGTTTTACATCACCTACTACCCCAGCCTCAAAGTCTAGTCTTAGCACAACTTGCTTCCTAGAGGTTCATGTTAATGTATGCTTCTTTGCTTGTGCTTTTATTTCTTCCACTCAAAATGCGTGTTGTGGCAGAGGAACACAGTGAAAGCTCATTGGTTTGGGAATAAGGCAGAACTGAATTTTAATCTGGATGGAGTAATTGTAATAATACCTGGTAATCTTAACAGTAACTTATTTATAAGTCTGAATATACTGATCTATAAAATAAAGTTAATATCTTGATAAATGATTGCATAGATTATAGGTAAGAAAAATAAAGAATGGGGCACACAGTAGATTTTTAATAAATGACAGCTCTTTGCAGCCAACTCAAGTTGTGATAGTCATTGTTTAAATCTAATTTTTATGAACTTTGGACTAAAAGTGTGACACAATTTAGAAGTTAATTGTTCTTTAAGTGTCTCCTGTAGGTTATGTTTATCTTGCCAATTTCAATGTAAGTTTTTTGTTTTTTTTTTTTTTATCAAGCACCATTATAATTTCTGAAAAAATATGTTGAGAGTGCTGAAAATAAATACTGTCAGAAGAATTGACTTTTGGGGTAATTCCTTACACCAAGGAAGAAGTAGTTCTCTTTATTAGAGAACTAGATCTGTGATTTGGGTGATGACAGTGGGAATTTAGTAGTTACAATCATTAATGGATGTGGCCAGAGCTTGATAATATCACAAAAGTGTATTTTCCTTTTCCACTGCTAGGTGCACGTTCTCAGTGAGTTTCACAAACAAGACTGATCTGATTATGAGCCACCAACATATCAGGCATGATTTCCCTTGATTCCTGCTAATAACTATTGGGATCATGATTTATCCCAAACTTAACGCCAAGTATACACAAATTGGTTGAATGGCTTGACCTGGTGTAGTTAACAGGAGATATCTAGGGAATCAGGCAGACTAACAGATAAAGGAGGTATAGGCATAGAATTTGGAAACAGGAGATCCCTATAAAGACTGATTATATTTAAGAGGAATGCTTAGCATTTATGATGAAGTAATGAATGATAAATAGGAAACAAAATGAGTAGTAGGGGGCCTCCCTGGTGGCACAGCTGTTGAGCGCTGGGTTGCGAAGCTGCCCGCAGCCTCTGCAGCACTGGTTCCATCTCCGGCTGCTCCCCGGCCACCGGAGGAGGGTCCCACATGGCGCACAGACCTCTCCTGCCGCCCGCTGCTCCCCTCAGCTGTGTACCTCGGTCCTTCTGCCTGCTCTGCTCCCCGCTCTGGCTCTGGTGAATTCTCTCACCCTCCCGCGCTTCTGACTGTACCCAGTGCTTATATAAATAAATAAATAAATAAATAAATAAATCTTAAAAAAAAAAAAAAACAGGCTTTAAAAAAAAAACAAAAAACAAAATGAGTAGTGGGGAATTAATGAATATAGAGATGAATTTTAAAAAGAGGGTAAAAAAAGTAGAAGGAACATTTTATACAATTAGGAATTTATAATTGAGAAAGGTAAAAATGTTTTGAAAACTAAAGTCCTTCCAGTAAGATTTGTGCAACAGGAACAGGTTCAAATTTAAGAAAAATGATTGAAAAATACCAAATGATTCTGGAGATGAAAAGGAAAAAAAAGTTTCACCTTCCAAAAATCCAAATTAGATTAACAATATACCTATCAGTTCAGTAAAGGAAATTTACTTTCAATCTAATATGTTAATCAAAATAATGGCAAAGGTATTTTCAACAATGAAAGGACACAAAAAAGATGCAATTTGTGTTGAAGCATCTTAAGGATGTACCATGGCTAAGAGATGACATTCATCAGCAGAGAAAAACAGCATCAGATTCATGGAACAGTGAAACCAAACTAAAAATGTGAGACATGATAACCCTGAAAATTAGTTCCATAGTAAATTTAAAGAGAAATTAGACTAAATTGGAACAAAAGGAAGAAATGCTCCAGAACTGGGCATATCAGTTAAAGGGAGATGCCACAGAATAGTATAACGAAGTTAATGGGGGAAAAAACTCAGAATAAAATAAACATGACAAATGGATTAAATTTACAAAAGCAAGTTTGAAAATTAAATAATGAAAAAAACCTTTACCAAAATCATGACTCAAATGTGAAAAATAGGTTAAAATTTGGGGATTCTATTTTTACCTCTAAAGTCACTCATACCTATTTAATCCTTGACTTTCCAGTACAGTGATAGAATGTTCACTCATTACTTCCAGAAGAAAAGATGGATGTTATTGAAACAGTAGGATTGATTGCTAGGTTGTATCTCAAATTAGATTTTTACTTTTGAAAACATTTTTGAATGTCAGTCTTGTCAAGGTGGAGATAATGCTCAAAATCCAAAATCTTCAGGGAGAGACACTTCGGAATGGCACCACTATTAAAAATTATTTTTAAAACTAACAATTTAACATTTTTTTTAAAAAATAGTTCTAAAGGCATACAACTACTACATACAACTACATACAACTGAGACAGTTATAAAAGAAAATCCACTAAATGTGGATCAGAACAGCAAGGGTCTGCAACCACTCCCTTCTGACTTCTCATACTCTATTCCCCCAGAGGACAGAGCCTGTAAATTAGGGCATCATCTTGACTAGGGAATCTTTACCAGTAGAACTAGACTGCTACCATATCTGAACCCCCTTTACTATTTTGCAGAAACTCTATTTCAAGAGAGGCTAAATTCTGGACCCTCTTCTGAAACCCAGTCTTCGCTCCACTCATATGCATGTTTACAAGTTCAAGTTAATCTGTGTGTAGAACTTGAAACCTTCCTTTTGACTTATATATATATATATATAAAGAGACAAGTTTGAATTTTTATCAAGTTATTGAGATAATGTTCACATCCTATATAACCCATCTATTAGGGTACAGTTCATATAGAAATATTAAGTCTTGAGAAGGAACTCCAAATACTCATTCTGAATTGTGCACTTCTCCTAAACAATTTCATCAGCTCCTATGTCCAATTAGTAGCATAATATTTTTCTTTGTATTTGACTTGATTTGATTTTGTACACTGGTATTACCCAGTACATATAACAATAGAAAAAACAGATCTAGGTACTAAGGAAGTTTACATATCACCAAACATGTTTCTATGCCTATATATTTTATATATAAATATATCTGCAGTGCAGAAAAACTCTGTCATACACCCAATATGAAAAAATTTTTCCCATGTCCAAGCAGGATTTTAATTTTGTTGCCAACTTGACTATTAGTACTAGCAAATTTTAATAAGGTTTTTATCTTACACTTCTTAATTTCTACCCTACTTCAGGTTACTAGAAATATCAAAGCTAGAAGAATTATTTTAAAGCACCTATTTCCTAGTGTGCTTTTTTGATTTGATTAAATTTGCTATCTGATTTAATCTGAACCTACTAAACTTTCTAAAGTTAAATGATTTAATCAATGGGCACTTTAAAATTTATTTACATGTATTTCCTTTAAAATTTCCTACCTGAGGAGATGAAAAACATGTATAATTCCTTCACAATTAATAGATTATATTGATATATATTTTTTGTCACAAATGAAAGTTTATTAATCTGTATTTATCATATATATATATACACATATACATATATATACCAAAAAAGCAAGAACTATAGAACTATAGATTATGTTTGCTATTGATTTGTGTTTTGTTAGATTACCATGACTATACAAAAGGAACCTGATTAAAACATAAGCATCAGGAATCCAGGAATTATGAAACGATGGAAGGTAATTAAACATTTGTTATGATATAGACTTAAAACAAAAGTGAACATTTTATATTATTAAATTTTCAGTACTCTCTTTTCTATGTTACTTCTGTTAAAATGTATGTTAATATTCAAGTGCCATCTCCCGAGGGTTATTCAGTAGGCATCCTCCTATTTATCTCTGTCTACTAGTGACGCCAATGTTTTGTCTCACCCTTTCTCTTGCCTTTCTTCCTCTGTTGCATAGGAGGCTCTTCTCTCATTCCTATTCCTTGAGGAAATTCTTTTGTTGTGAAATTTGTTTAAAAGGATTAATTAAATAATTTGTTACACAATCCATAACAGAGATCTATTATGTTTTTAAATTTCCAGTTAAGCCTTTTAGACAAGTTACAATGCATTCAATGCTGTCTTTGAAAATATATTGACGCCTAGCTAAAGAATTTCCTCTTTTACTACCAACTTCTAACAACTATCAAATCCTCTTGCTGTAAAATACTAACCAGATGTTTGCAGTTTTCCCTCAAGCCAAGACTAGAAGACACAAGCATTCCGTTTAAACAGGTCAAACAATAGAGTGGTTGATTAAGTCTCTTTTAGCAAGTTCTTTTTCAGCATCAGTAATCTGGGAAAGTTTCTGCTAGGTCTACACTGTCCTCTTAAAGGATGAGAGCTTTATTATTGTTTCAGCACCTTTAATGGCTGCCCTTCAATGGCAAGAGCTATTTGAGTGTCAAAGTTGACTCTGAGACTGCAAGGGAAAAGTAGGGCAGGGTAGCTCTTGTCTGCAGTTACGTGTGGCTGTGTGTAAGGTCAGGAATGGGCACAGTGCAGGTTTTCTGATCCCATGCAGACCGGGTAAAGGAGGAGTCAGAGTCCTCAGTGGTTTTTTTGCAGGTCTTTTATTGGGGTTCACCAGGCATATGGCAGGCTGGGGGGCCGGGAGGCTGGCAGTCCTCCCAGCCCCCAGCAAATCCTCACTCTATCTGGGCTCTTTGGTGTTCTCTGCTTCTGCTTCTTCTCTGCTTCTCTCTCGGCTTCGCTTTCGGCTTCTGCTGCTGCTGGCGTCCCCGTGACGCCGCCCCTAAAAGCACAGTCTTAGCCCAGGTGAATCCCATCTACCTATGCCCACACCCTACTCCAGGTGCCCGCCATCAGGCATGCATTCAGGACCACAAGGATCCATCATCTTTCCTGATGGCGGGAGGGCAGAAAAGCCTGACATTTTCTTTACCCTACACTGTGTAAAGCAAATAAATGTCCTACATTCGTTGTAAAGGTCAGCAATGAAAAGTTAAAACCTATGTGTGCATCTGTGCGCACACATTAAATTTTAGAGAAAGCTGGAAAATTAGTGATGCTCAATAATGATCCTAATTAGCATGCAGAAATTTCAATATGGAATTCAGAAATCCCTAACACAAAAACTGTAGATTCCTCCCTGCTTTCCTCCCCTAACCTCACAGAAGAAGTGCGGGTTCAGATTTCATTATTAAAGGCCCAAAGAAAACTATTTTATAGAGGTAAATTTTCCTACCCTTTTGTAAGCAAATGTAGGAATAACTCCTGAAATAGAGTAAGTGGGCTTAGAAATTTAGGCATCCTAACTAGCTAAACTTAGTCACAGGTTCAGGTAATTTTTCATGAACCTCAGAAATCAGCATATCATTGAAGAAAAACTAAGGATAGCTGTGCCCAAGTCCTGAGGACACATAAATCACCGTTTCACCAAACCTCATGTGATCACAAGGAAGAGTTAAGAAATTTTTCCTGGGCCTCCCCTGGTGGTGCAGCGGTTGAACACTTGGCTGCTGAAGCTGCCCGCAGCCTCTGCAGCGCTGGTTCGATCCCTGGCCTCCAGCGAGGGTCCCACATGGCACGCAGATCTCTCCTGCCGCGTCCACTGCTCCCCTCAGCAGTGTGTTTCATCAGTCTGCCTGTTCTATTCCCTCTCTGGCTCTAGTGAATTCTCTCACCCTCCCGCACATCTGACTGTACCCAGTGCTTGTATAAATAAATTTAAAAAAAAAAAAAAGAAATTTTTCCTATTGGTCCAGGTCACCTTCTACACAAGCTTCTTGACCATAAATAAACTGAAACAAGATTAGAATTGTGTATTTGACAAACTTTCATGTTTCTCTGGAGGTATGTTTTTCCTCAGACCACCCTAGCTGAAGATAAGCACCAGAGGATGCCTGCGTTGGGAAGACAGAATCCCGAAGACTCCCTTCTGCACTAAACAATGCTATATAACTTCACCTCACTGTCTCCTCTAAGAGACAAGTTTCTTGGAAATGCCAGTTTTGCTGTCTCCTTTTCTTGTCACAAGGAAATAAATACTTGCGCACTCTGCCCTGGCAATGTAATTCATTCCGTCCAGACACCCACCAAGACAATAAACCCACTGAGTCCAGTAATACTCAGACACCTTTAATCTTCTCACGAACAATTTTGTCCTTCAAGTTTGTACCTGCTTGGTTCCCTGCCTAATTAACTACTTGATTTTTCCCTCTGATTTCATCTTTCTGCAAGATGAACAATGATGATTCAATGCAACTTCTCTAGTTTTTAAAAATATTTGGACCTTTTAAATTGTCTTTAAATGCTTTAGTCTGAAGATGTTAATTGCTAAATAGTGTAAAAGCAAAGGAAGAATTGGAAAAA
Source organism: Talpa occidentalis (assembly GCF_014898055.3). Lineage (NCBI taxonomy): Eukaryota > Metazoa > Chordata > Mammalia > Eulipotyphla > Talpidae > Talpa > Talpa occidentalis. The sequence continues at coordinate 47,075,367 of NW_026555331.1, read as the reverse complement.
TAACAAAAATAAGTCAGAAAGGATATACAGATATTAAAAATGTCTTGAATTTCAAATTTCAGGCTCTTTCCCAGGATTGCTGGCTAATTTGTTCCCATAAATCTCCACATATGAAAAAAATAAAGATCTGGCATGATTTACTACTTAGAGAACATAAGGAAATGCTTGAGAAAGATATTGCAAGTACGTTGATGAAAATGATGTCTTCTCATTAAATTTTCCTCCAATATATATGTAGGGTAAGGTAAAAACTATCAGGCTTTTCTGCCCTCCTGCCATTAGGATAGATGACGGAACCCTGTGGTCCCGAATGCATGCCTGATGGGGGGCACCTGGAATAGGGTATGGGCATATGTAGTGTTAGCACCTGGGCTAAAACTGGGCTTTTAAGGGTGGCATCAGGGGGACACCAGCAGAAGCAGAGAAGCAGAATGGAGCAGAACCACAAAAGAGCAGAGCAGCAGAGACCACCAGAGAATGCTGGAGAGCCCAGAAAGAGTGAAGACTTGCTGGGGTTGGGAGGCCTGCCAGCCTCCCGGCCCCCCATTACCCCTGCCTGCTGTAAATCCCAATAAACCTGGTAAATCCCAATAAAAGCCTGCAAAAGCCACCGAGGGCTCCAGGACTCTTCTCCTTTACCCAGTCTGCTGGATCATAGAAAACCCGCTCAGTGGCCTGGCCTGTCCTTACAATATAATTTCTCAGATAAATAGATATTGACTAGAAAAAATTATCTATGTTCCATACATGTGAAATATCAATATTAAAAAAAAAATCTAAAAGTTGGGATAGCAGGACAAGGTAACAGTTATAAATTAATCATGTTGTTAGGGATGTTATAATGATACAAACTATATACGGTAACTGTGTGGTTTTTAGTGTGATAGATACTATTACCTCTATAGTAATTAAAATGTTCAGGCAAAGACTAGAATGTTTCACCAATATCTATCACTGGTCCTAAACATTTAGGCCTAAATAGTAAAAACCTACCCTTAAAATAGTAAAATCTTTACTATTAAAGCTACAGATTTCTACCACAGAGCTGACACAAAATAACTTCTTGGGTCAAAATGAGACATATGAACCTATTACTTAGAAGCACAATCATTAACATAAATCACAGGGTTCTAGTTTTTAGGTTACACTAAACATTTTCATTTTTCTGGCTATTTTATAACATATTTTGTTAAGATAGACTTCCTAGTAATTAATTTTTATATGCATTGTTTTCCCCTTTGATTATAATAGAAACATGTTTTTGTGATAAAAATTTAAATTAAATGGCATAAAATCCTGGAAGGCAATTAACATCTTTATTTATTTCCATTGTCTTTAAAATATATTTGGGATCAGAGAACAAGTAAGATTTTCTATTTAAATTATTTTATAAATTAAAGTTAACACATTGTGTTTTCTTTGTTGTAAATAACTAAGTAGCTTTGAATAGTTAGTGGCCTCCTAACAATGATTCTTTGAAGTATCATGAATTTCTTAACTATCCTCTGAGAGTTTATTTACATTTATAATTTTATTCTAAATAAAACTTTAATAAGTGTCTTTCCTTTTGAATCATTGTTTCGTTCTCTTAATTTCCTAATATTTACTAACATAAATTTAATTACTGACAATTAATTGCTTTCCATTATTTTGGGTAAATGCTGGGAAATTCCTTGTTAGAAATGGCATACCATTGAAAGTACCAATGTGGCAAATGATAAATAAATCTGAAAAGCCTTCTTTACAAGGAAATGGAAAAGCAAACACACACAAATGTACACATACAATTTGTACATTCCTTTAAATTCATACCTGAACCAACAATAAACCTGAATATGTAAATGAGTAAATAAATATTTAAACAAATAAATACATAAGTAAATAGTTATCGTGAAAGCAATTCTAGACACTACAAGTGAACATATAATTAAAGAACTAAGCAATACAAACTAATATTGAGATAGCCATGAATTAGAGGGAAAGAAAGAAAATGCATTTGTGTTTGCTATTATCAGCTTTATATTTAATTTTTAGATTTAATGGGCCTGTAGGGCATTGTAAAATCAAAAATAGAAATAATAATGCAAATTAGGAAAAATGTAGACCTACTAGCACAAGGAAGATAATAGTCTTCGGCTCTTCAGCTAAACTCTGGGGAGCAATGGCTAAAACTGAGAAGTGGTCAGATATAGTTAGCAACAGGAAAATTATCCTGAAACTTAAGATAATTGATCAGAAAGACATATACCATAAAATAAATGTTAACAATGATTGAAGCTTCTAAGGTAGGGAATCAAAATACAAAACATTAGAAGTTATTTTGAAAAAAATATTAAACAGTGGAAATACAAATAATTATATATGTTAAATTTTTAACATAAGCATTACATAATGATAAATTATCATTAATCTGGAATTCTACATTTACAACAATTGGATATAGATAACTAGATATAAGAAGAAATAATATATTTATACATGTTCCAAATGGAGATTATTGAGAGAATCAAAGAAAAGCAACGTTCAAAAAAATATGACTGACATGGCTAGTAATTTCACATATTTAGTTTAATATCTGACTCAGACCTAGGATGTACAACATCCTTTCTGAAAAATAAGTATAAATCTATTTATAGATACATGATTGTGAAATATAGAATAATTATAAAGAGATTATACTAAAAGTAACCAGAAAAACACATTGACCACCCAAATAATAAGCAGGTTAATAGAAGATTTCTAAACAGCAGTAACGTATGCCAGAAATAATGAATACTAATAAAATAACAGCTTCCATATGCTCAACATGAATGCCAAATTAAAATTTTCTAACCAAAAACTATCAATCAAGTGTGAGGAAAAATTTTAAATATAAACATATAGGGTTTTAAAAGGCAATTCACCAATAGATCTTTTTGAATGAATTTCAAGAGGATATAATTTGGGAAGAAAATTCAATCCAATAGGAAGGAATGAAGTAAAAGAAGCAATAGTGAACAAAAGATCTGGTAGACATGTGGTTAAAATTAAATAAATCCTGACCACAATAAAGATAATAACAAAATTAAAAAAAGTTTTTGAATATACAAACAAGATGTATGTAAAACAGGGAAAAGGGAAATATAAAAAGAAAGGTTTATGGGGAATTTTATAATACTGGAAGTATAGATTAGAAAAAACAAAGTATCTAAAATCACTAACGAAATTTCCATCTTACGAATGTGTGAAATTATACCCCGGAATCATATACAGTGTTGTAAACCAATGTTATCTCAATAAAAATAATGTATTTTTTTAAAATTACACCTCAAAAACAGTAGGGAAAAAAACAAATAAAATACACACTAACCAGAAAAAAAGAAATTATAAAAATTAGGGCAGAAATCAATGAATTTGAAAACTACAAATCAATAGAAAATATCAATAAGCCCAAAAGCTGATTCTTTGAGACTATTAACTGAAATGATAAGTTTCTAGTCAAGCTAACTAGGGAAAAAAGGGAGTTGACACAAATTCCTAATGCCAAAAAAAAAAATGTGGGACATCATTTTATTCTGTGGACATTAAAAAGATCATACAGTATATATTATGAAAAATTCTATTTCTACAAATTTTATAACACAGGTGAAACATACCAATTCCTTGAAAGACTCAAGCTGTCAAACTCAAACGAGATGAAAGAAAAAATCTGAATCTGCCTATATTTATAAAAGAAGTTGAATGAACCATTAATAAGCTTCCAAAACAGAGAACATCAGGCCCTTCAATGGTAAATTCTACCAAATATTTAAGGAAGAAATTATAATGAGTCTCTACAATCTCCTGTAGAAGATGAAAGCATAGGAAATACTTTCTAACTCATTTTATAAGGCCACTGTTACCTCAGTACCAAAACCAAATAAAAATCAAATAAAGTACTTCATCACATGAAAGACTAACAGAAAAATAACAAATCAATAGATCAGAAAATGCATTTAAAAGAAATCTAATATCCATTCAAGAAAAAAAAAAAACTTTCAGCAAACTAGGAATGTTCACATGTGACCCAGGGGGACCTCAGGACCTCCAAATTGGCATGCTTTAAAGGGGTCTGGTGATCACTGCACACAAACGTAAAACGGACTTAGTGTGAAAAACTTTAATAGAATTAGTTGTTTATAGAGAGAGAATAAAAGATCTTAGTGTCCCAATTAAACACCCAGTTACCATCTGCTCAAGGTTAAATGCCCAGCCAACAGGGCTGGCCTGAAACAGGGCTCCCGAGGCCCAGAAGCTTATCACAAGTCTAAGAACCCTTCTGATGGGGAATCATAGAAGGGGATGGAAGCAACCAGACAAGTCTGGGAAGAAAGGAGAAAATCAAAGTACAAGTCAACATAAAGGTTCCCCTTGTCAGCCTCCCTTATTTGTCTCTCGCCCATGTGCCTCTTCTGAGTGTCTCTACATGTCTCTTCTCCATATATCTCTTCCAAGTCTCCAAGTTCCTAGCGCAAGTCCAAAGTCAAGAAGCAAGGACACTCTTCTTCTCCAGGTGTCTCTCCCTGAGCCCAGCTTTCTACATTATTTACCTTTGCAGGGATACTCAACTCCGCAGTTCATTAAGTGGGGCAAGGAACAATGTGACATCTCTTTTTCCCCCTACTTAGCTTGGCTAACAGGGGAACTTTCTCTATGTGAGAACAACTTCAACATAAATCCTACAGTTAATATATTACTTAATGGTAAGAAACTAAAAGCCTTCCTGCTTTTATCAGAAACAAGGTGCACTTGTCCTTTCACTACCGCTTTTCAAATTTGTACTGTAAGTCTTGGCTAATTCAGTAAGGCAAGAGAAGGAAGTAAACAATACTGAGATTAAACAGGAAGAAATAAAAGTGTTTTTGTTTACAGATGACATGATTGTCTATGCAGAAAATCTGAAATAAGAAACAGAAAAGCAATTTGAACTAAAAAACAAATAAAGCAAGATTGCAGGATATAATTGAATATACAGAAGCCAATTACATACAAATATACCAGTGATTTGCAATTGGAATTTGAAATATAAAATATAGTACCACTTATATCAGTACCACAAAAATTATAAGTATAAATCTAGTCATTTATGCACAAAGATTTACATAAGGAACACTACAAAGCTGATGAAAGAGATCAAGAACTAAATAAATGGAGAGATACTACATAGTTATTAATAGGAAGCTTTAAAATTGTCAACATGTTCTTCCAGACATCATTGGGTCATTCCAAAAAGGTGATCTTCCCAAATATTGACAATTTTATCTGTAGATTCAATGCAATCCCAATCAAAATCCCATCAAATTACATTGTTATATTGACAAACTGATTCTAAAGTTTATATGGAAGGAGAAAAAACCTAGAATAGTCTAGATTGTATTAAAGGGAGAAAAAAGCATAGGACAACCTCTATTGAACTTTAATATTTCCTATATTACCACAGTAAATAAGACAATGTAGTCTTGATAAAAGACATATATATATATATATATATATATATATATACACACACACACATACAAATCCATAGGCAAATAGATAGAACACTAAAATAGGCCCCTATAAATGTAGTTAACTCATCTTTGAAAAAGAGAAAAACTAGTAAAGTAGGACAAAGAGAGTTTGTGGTTTTTTTCCCCAACAAATTGTGTTAGAACAATTGGGCATTCATATGCCCCAAAATAAATAAAAAAAAAATTACTCTAGACACAGACCATACATCCTTCACAAAAGCTAATTTAAAATGAATCATAGACATTAATGTAACACAAAAAAACGATTAAATCTCCTAGAATATAACATAGGAGAAAATCTAAATGACCTTGGTTTTGGCAATAACTTTTTAGAAACAACATTAAAGGCATGATGCATGAAAGAAGTAATTGATAAGTTAGATGTCACTAAAATTAATAACTTATTTTATACAAAAGACACTGCCAAGAAAATGAGAAGTCAACTCACAGACTAAGAAAATTTTCAAAAAATCTAATTAAGGGCTGCTGTCCATAATATACAAAAAATGTTTCAGATTCAACAATAAGAAAATGAGCCCTCTGGTTAGAAATTGGGCATGAGACCTGAACAGACATCTCACCATAGAAGATATGCATGTGCCAATTAAACAAGTAAAAATATGCTCAAAATCACTTGCCATTAGATACTTGAGGTTTTAAAAAATATATACCTATACATATCTACTAGAATGGCCAAAATCCAAAGGCTGATGAAGATGTGGAGCAACACATACTGCCATTAATTGCTGTTGGGAATGCAAATTGTCATTGCCAATTTGAAGAGCTTAATTAACAGCTTCTTACAGAACTAAATATACTGTTACTGTAGAACCCAGTAATCATACCCCTTGGAATTTAATGAAATGAATTGAAATCTTATGCCCACCAAGAGTATACAAGTGTTGTCTTTTCCCCCATATTCTTGCTAGCACTTATTTTCTCTTGTCTTTTTGATAATACATATCCTGACAGCACAGTGAGATGATACCTCATGGTTTTAATTTGCATTTCTTAAATAATAAGTTATGGTGGGCACCTTTCAGTGTACCTGTTTGGCTATCTGTATGTTTTCTTTGGAGAACTATCTATTCAGATACTTCACTAATATTTAAGTGGATAATTTGGTATTTTGTTTAGTTGCATTGTTCCCTATTGAATTGTATGAGTTCTTTATTTTAGATCTTAAGTGTTTGTCAAATATATGATTTGCAAATATTTTCTCTCATCCCACAGATTGCATTTTCAGCTTGCTGATGATTTTCTTTGTTGTGTAGGAGCTTTTCTAATTTTATGTAGTTCCACTTGTTTTTCTGTTTTTAGTGTCAGATCAAAAAATCATTGCCAAGACCAATGTCAAGGAAGTTGGAAACTAGGCATTTCACTATCTCAATTATTACATTCACATCTTTAATTCATTTTAAGGTGATTTTTGTGTATGGTGTAAGATAGGAGTCCAGTTTTATTCTTTTGCATGTTACTATGCAGTTTTCCCAACACTTTATTGAAGAGATTATATTCCCCATTTTATATTCTTGCCTCTTTGTTCCTGAAGAACTGTAAGATATGAGTTCTAAACTAGTGGAAAAGAGGGAAATGGAGAAAAATAGTTGAATGCAGTTTTAAATGACAGAGATAATCAGGTTTGTTTTATTAAATTCAAAGCAATTGATGTATATTATGGATAAGTCCCAGTCCTATAATTACCAAAGAATGCTAAAAATAAAACAAGGAAGTCTACACTAAAAAAATAGAGATAACTACTATGGTTTATTTTAATTCATACTAATCTAACATTAATATAAAAACAGTTTTAGGGAAGAATAGGTATAATACAGAATGGTAACATCTGGGCTTGTTTGCCTCCATCAATGTACTTTAAATATTTTAAGGCAATACTAGAAATTATAAGCAGACATTTTCAATTCTAATTACAGTTAGGCACATTAATATACATATTTTAGTAACTTAAAGCAAAAAATTAGTGAGGTTATAATTCCTTCAAGCACAACAGTATTAACTTGGCAGAAAAGAGATAGATGTATGTGTTGACACGGTTTAAATTAAAAGTGTGTCCTAAACAAATAGGCGTTATTGCACAAAAACCTTCTATAACTCTCCTCTCCAATGAAAATATTTATATTATCAATGAAATCCAATTTATTTATTTTTTTAAATCACAGGACATCTCCATCTAGTTTTTCATGAACTTTTAATGAAAATTATTTGTTTTATTATAGTAAGCATTATGAGGTAATTATTTTTAATGGCTCTCTATAAAATAGTTCACCATTTACAAGTAGCACTTAGCAATAATCTTAAAGATGACTAATTAAAAATGTATGCCCATGGTACATCATAGATTCATGATTATTAAATATGTATCCATTCATATGAATATCTATGGAAAATGTACTAGACCTACTAAAAACTATTCTTATCTATAACTTCATTTGGAAAAATCAGGAACTCTTTTGTAATCTGTACAGTCTGTTCTACACTTCAATACAAGTGTAACATAAATGTTTAATATAATGACTCCTACTATTTTAGTATAAAGAGAAAATGGAAAATGGTTGACATGAATCAAGTAGTACTTGACTTGCATAATATATTTAATCTAATATTATTATTTGTTTTAGTTTTCAAGCTTATACTGTTCCCTGGAGAAGAAATTTAAATCCAAATGTAGTTACAGATCATTTTTTTTTTAAAGTAAGATTGTTTGATGGCAGATTTGAATAGAAATTCTTCTTACCAGACAATCCTGTTTTAAAAGGTCTTAACTTATTTATGAAGAACATGTCCCCATAGAACTTTATTGTGTTATTTCATTATTAAATTTAAAGGTTTGTTCCTACCGCATCAATAATTTCAAAATATTAAAAATGAAACATATTTCTACTCAAAAACTTTACAGCATATTGTTTTTTTCCCCACTATAGACATTTTTATAGGAATTATTTGGTTTGCAGTAGAATCACAAGCAAATCAAAGCAACATCTGAAATATTGTGAAAATTAAAAGGGAAAGAAAATTTTTTAAAGCAAACTCCAGAAATCTGCTGTCTTAATTTTTGTAGAAGAGAATAGACCAAAACACAAAATTAAGTACTAGCCCAAGATATTCAAAGTAAAAAATGTGATATCTCCTTTATAAAAAGAGGAACATTCTGAGAAAGACAATAGAATATTTGTCCTTTGTAAGAGTCTCAAGATATACAACGATCTTATGATATATTTTCTGAATTAGTATCCTGTCTTAAATGCTATTTCATTACTACTTTGAAGTCACATATCTGCACATTTTCAACATTTTCAAAGTGGCATCAATACACTTCCATATAAAATCCAAATTGTTATGGAAAATTGATTATTTTAATTTGAAAATTATCGATGATACAAATGAACAAACATTTATCAAGCATTTTTAATATGGAAGAACTAAGAATCAGGTATTACTGTAAATCTCAAAGTTAAGAAACCTGTAATTAGTACTCATGGATAAGTGGGTAGGTGCCCCTTACTCACTGTTTGTTTTCTCTGTAATGGCGGTTACCTGCAATATACTATGGTCTTTAAAGACTATAAGAAAAATACCGAGAGAGAGAGAGGAAGCAAATTCATCTAACTTGTATATTGCATAGTTTAGTTTTATTTTAATATTAGTTATTGTTGTTAATATCTAACTGTGCCTAATTTATAAATTAAAACTTATCATAGGTATCTATACATGTATTGAACAAAACATAGCATATATAAGGTTCATATTATCTGTGGTTTCAGGCATCCACTGGGGGTCTAGGAAGTATCCTCTGTAGATAAGGAAGGACTACTGTACTGCAGGAGTCCTAAAAAGTGCAACCACTGAAAGAAATGATGCTTGCATTCAAGGGTGACAATCTATTTAAGAAAAAAAAAGTGTATGAAATAGTGAGAGACAAAGTTATGTATAACCATATTTCCATATTGAAAGTTGCATGCTAGGTCTGAGCCTGGACTACTAGACAAATTTTAGCTCTCAATTATATCCTACTTTGTTCCTTTATATAACTAGACTAGATCGCTGCACACGTACAGGTGCTATAGTCCTATGGTCCACCAAGATGATTTGTTCTCATTCATAGACCGGGACTGAGAATTCTCATCAAATCACATTTAGACTTTACTCAGATAAAAAGAGAACATTCAGTGACATCATTGTCCTTATTTAATAATAAATTCAAGATCAGTGTATATTAAGTGCAGAGGCAAAAAACTAAGTATGAGTAGCAAGAAGAAATGTTAGGAGTTTAAATGTCTACATCATAAAATGGAGTGAGCAGTCTTGTGTAAACACACCAAATTTTAAAACACATTGAAAAAGTTATCTTATGGGGCAAACTGTGAGAAGATAAAAAGTATTATCGTTTTCCATTTTTTTTTTAGATCTTACTATTTCAAGAACTAAGATAGTCAAAGGAAACCATAGATTAAGAAAATTGTAATTTCTTTTCAACGTGATTCCACCTACCACTTTAAAGGCAGTGGGATTACTCACAGTTTCTAAAGTTACAATGATCGTTATTTTTAGCTTAAGTCGTGAGCTGCTACTTTTCCCTTTTCCTCTTTGATATTTTATTGAGAGGTAGTAAGAAGAAGTGCTATTAATGACTGCTAGTCAAATACAATACAATCATACTATTAGTTATTACAATGACACTTAAAAAAAACCATTAGATCCTAGCATGTATGTTTAGGTAAAATAAAGAGATGAAACTCAGATGAATTAATTTGAGCACTAATACTCATTACTATAACTTCATTTACTGCTATAACATGTCAGTGGGGAAGAGAAAATATAAACATGCAAAACTAATTTCAGCTTCAAAGAACTTCAGTCAATTAAGTGCTAAGTTATACATTTTATTTTTAATTGTATCTTCTGAAAATTATATAACTGGTATTTTTTGAATCACTGATAAAATGTTAATACCACAGCTTTTAAATAATATTCCATGAATAACTACTATGTACTTATTAGTGCATTTATTAACTTAAAATCATTTACTCCTTACCTCGTATGCAGGAAGCATCATCCTTATTTTTTAGGACCCAACATCACACAAGAGAGAGATTATGTTTTATTTTATCAAATTTATGGTCTACACCAACTCTCTATAAATAATTATACAAGTCATTGTTTATTTTCTCTTCTAAAACAAATAATACACACACATTCTATCTCCAGGAAGCATAATTTAATTAGGTGAATAAAATATGCATACACAAAAGTTACCTAACCGTGTAAATCAGCATTATAACTAGAATGCTATGGTGGACACAGATGAACGGCCCACATCTTTCTTTCCCAAGAAAAATTGTGTTTCCCCAGACATCAATCAAATCTCCTTTTATCAGTGTTTTCATAGTTTGGTGTAGCTATTGAAAGCCATGTTACACAAGGGTAACATCCTCCTTGTGATGACACACATTTAATGACTCATCAAGCCAGTGGTAACAGAGCCTGGTACCCACCACAACTGAGGAACAACTGACTCTTGCTTCTGACCAGTCCTTTATTTTATTTTTTTTTAAGAAGAGCAGGAACAAAATAGTTTATTGTACAACCAAGGAAGATTATTATCTCTTTAAAAGCATGACATTGTAACTTTAATCAAAAGAAAAAAGAAATTGCTGTAACTTCTATTATAAGTTATTGTGCAAAGTGAAGCCACACATTATAAAGTAGACACTAGTATCAGGTGATATTAGAGATCCTCTCTCTTCCTCCTTGGGAGAATAATTCCCTGGCTTCATGCCTTCAACCCACAGGAAATACTTTTCACTAACTTTGTAAACTTCATAAATCTTTTTTTTTAATTTAAATTTTATTTTTATATTCCCCATACAATTACAACCCCCTTATTTTGACCCCAAGTCCTCCTTTCGCCGTCCCCCACCCCCCATAGAGTGTCTCTGGTTCATAGTTGTTTGTTGATTTTGATATTTTCTTTCTTATAGTTATTCTTTTTCCTGGTCCCTTATTTAAGTTTTCTAGATTCCTGCTATGAGTGAGACCATCCGGTATTTTTCTTTTTCTTTCTGGCTTATTTCGCTGAGCATGATCCCTTCCAGCGCCATCCATGTTGCTGCAAATTGCATGTGTTTATCTTTTTACTTATTTCTTTTACAGTTGTTATATGTTAGTAAGTATCTTCTTCACTTAACTCTACCTCAAAGTCTGACCTGACTTTGAAGAAATCAAACTTTGAGAATTTGCAGTGAGAGTTGTCCTAGAACGCATACAATAAGGTGAGATTTTTGGAGCTGTATTCTATACTGAGTAGCCTGCAATGAGGACCCCAAAATAAGCAGTAGGTAGAGCAGTCATTTCTGGCACAAAAATATGATTCAATATTTAAAATGTTAATGATAGTAAATTGAGATGATTAACTTATGGAAGGAAAGACACTACCTATTTTGATTTATAAGATAGTCAGAGTTTGGAAGGAAATTATTAAGAGTTAAGATAATGGGGTTGGATGGCTACTACTAAGTGCCTTTGATACCTTGTAGAAATAAAAGTACAAGAATCCAGTGATTAATAAGCAATTGAAAACCCTGCATGAAAGTCATGACCTCCCTAGAAATTTATAAAGAAACTCTCATCTTATGAATCAAGAAGGCAGAAGACAGAGAAGATTGGGCACAGAGATTAATAATCATATCATTCCAGAGAATTTCAAAGTAGCTTAAATGCCAACCAAGGCATATCTGTTACGTCAAGGTAAGGACACTAGTTGGGGATAAACAGTACACCAACAAACAGTTGAGATGGTGACATCTAGATGAAAGTCAATGAAAATGTTAAAACCTCAGACTTTTCTGAACCCTTTAATCATGAAGGGTATCACAGCTCTTCCTTTTAGCAGCTAATACCCTACACTTACTTAAGGAAATTGCAGATGCCATATTGAGCAAGACAACTTCTGCCTCCCCCATTTGTTTTTGAATTAAGGAATGACATAAATTAATTGGAGATATGCTATGGCAAATAGAGAGGAAAAAACAATAGCAATATATTCTCTCAAAGTGGCAAGATTCAGCCAACAACTACTAGCAGGAGCAAGGGGAGAAAGTATGGAACCTGATTCTTAGGATACCTGGTCTCAGGGACTGCAATATAAAACTGACTTAAGGAACATTTATTCATTTGGGAGCATTTTCTGAAGACATAGATTTAAATGTTCTAGCAATGACTCCTGGAGACGTGGGGAACTCACTATGAGCATGGCTACTAGGAGCAGGAAAAAGTCAATGGCCCATGATAATTGAAATTAAAATGCCAGAATTGCATGGCAGACTGTGGAAAATAGGATTAAAAGGCTTAGGAGCATGAACATGCTGGAGTGAGTAAACTATGTAAGACAGGAATACTCACCATGCAGGGCACAGAGGATATGCCATTACCAACTAGTTGCTTGTGCGTGTGTGTGTGTGTGTGTGTGTGTGAGAGAGAGAGAGAGAGAGAGAGAGAGAGAGAGAGATACACTGACATCTATCTATCTATTTATATATCTGAAGATAAATATTTCTATTCTGGATACATCAATATATATTTTTCTTTTTTTTTTTTTTTTAAGTGGGACCCTCGCCGGTGGCCGGGGATCAAACTGGCACTGCAGAGGCTGCAGGCAGCCTCGCAACCCAGTGCTCAACCACTGTGCCACCAGGGGAGGCCCCATCAATATATATTTCTATCTTAGATAAATAAGTATATATATTTAACATATATACATGGATTTATTATAATGCATTGGTTTATATGATTATGGACACTGAGAAGTCTACACCCAGTGATCTAAGGACCCAGGAGAGCTGATGATGTAGATGGAGTAGATTAGTCTGACTCTGAAGGCCTGGGAATCAGGAAAACTGATATTATTAGTTCAGTCCAAATGTTAGTAGTATCATACCCTAGAAAGAGCTTATATTTCAGTTCAAGTGTGAAGGTAAGGAAAACAAAACAAAACAAAACAAAAACAAGACCTCCCTGGTGGCCTAGGGGTTAAGTCTCAGCGCTATCACTGTTAAGGCCAGAGTTGGATGCCCAGCCAGGATGCTAACCCACATGGTGCAGCAGATCTTTCCAGTCTCCCTCTCTGCTCCCCCTAGCAGTGTATTTCAGTAAATCTGCATGTTCTACTCTCCAATCTATCTCTGGTGAATCCTCTCACTCCCACATCTCTGGCCTACATACAAGTTCTTCTATGCAAAAAAAAAAAAAAAGAAAGAAACGAAAAGAAAAAGTAATATTAAAAAGAAAAAAAAAAACCGTTCTTCCTAGAGCAGTCAGGTAAGACATAAGTTCCCTGCATTATAGAGGGTCAGTCTTTTTGTTCTTTCCTAGTCGTCATCCTATTGGATGGCAATCTACTGAGGAAGGCAACTACTTTTATTGAGTTTGCTGATTGAAATGCTAATCTCATCTAATAAAATCCTCACAGACTTACCCAGAATGTTTAATTGACTATCTGAGCAGTCTCTAAGCCAGAAAAGTTAACACACAAATTTAACCACCACAATGGAAAAGGCCAATGGGAGATTTTGAAACTGTTCCTTCACCATGAGAATAAATTAACAAAAATTCATATTGTTTTATAGGAATGAAGAAAATTAGTGTTACCATTAAAGACCTAAAGGATGCAAGGATAGTGGTCCCCATGACATCTTTATTTAATTTATCAATTTGGACTTAAAAAAACCAGATAGATTCTAGGGAGTGAGGGTAGATAACCACAGACTCACATATATAATAGGCTCAACTTTACCCACTGTAACATATGCTGTACTTTATTACCACAACAGATAAATATGGATTCAATTGCATTAAATGTACCTATCAATTTCGTGAACATGTTATTTTATAATTTAGTCATTAAGAGAATCAGAACAGCTTGCATTCAAGTGAAATGAACCACTTTCTAGCAATTGAGTTACCATTGCAAACTCAAGACCATGAGTCCATTAGCAATATTTCATACCACTGATAAAACCTACTGTCTTGTGGTGTATTGAAATGGTCAGCTAATGTGCAGTTGAAGCACTAGGATAGGGGTAAAAGAACTGGACGGCATCACTATATACCAAACACCTTTACATGGTACTGTGTTACCAAGAGGGAGAATGCAGAGGTAGGGAAAACAAGAGGTTCACAAAAAAATTCCCACTTTGCCATTATTCCCAGTAACCCACTAGAGTCCTCTGCCTTCCTATCTCTATGGCTCTGCATGAATAGAGATCATGTTCCCTTCATTAATCAGCATTCTGCAGAGAACCACCATATGACTATGGAGGCTGTTGAATACAAAATTTGTAGTATAGGTTAGGAAACTAGAGACACAGGAGAAATCATCATGCAGATGCATTCCCTAGACTTTCAGGCAGTGACCCAAGAGGGCCAATAAGCATATAGAGGCTGAGGCAGTCGAATGCAGAATTCCCTTTTGTTAGGACAGCTGGTCTATATATTCTATTCAGACCTCCAATAGATTGGATGATGTTCATCCATATTATGGAGGGCAATCAGGTTTCAAAGTTTGATTTGATTTGATTTGAGTTCAAAATCAATAAAATCACATTTAATGATTTAAATATTAATCCCATTCAAATACATCCTTCAAGTTGGCACATGAAATTAATCATCACAAATGCACTACTTGTCAACTTGGCACTCACATTCATCTCATTAAATCACACTTAATCTCACATAGCTAAAAAAAAAATGATACAGGTAAGGCAACCTGTAGGATACAAAAACCTTATTTAAGAAAATTATTAAAAGAATTCTCCAATAAAGGCATTTGATCTTCTTTCAAGGATAAAATAAAAGCAGTTCCAATTTCTGGTGATAATTATAAATTTATAATGTATAATACAATTTAATAATAAGATGTAAAATAGTTGTGTGAGGTTGGACAAGTTGGTGTAGAAGTAGACTATATAGATTTGGTGTCTATCATTAATTTTTGGGACATTCTCAGTCATTATTGCATCAAAGATTTTTTTCTCTTCCATTTTCTCTTCTCTCCCTGGTATCCCATTACACATATCACCTTTGTAATTACTTTTGAATTACTTTAGTAATTTATAATTGCAATTACGTTAAAAGAATTACCTTCTGAAATTGTCCCACTTTTCTTAGATAATCTTTTCTGTCTTTTTATTTCTTTTTTCAACTTGTATTTGAGTTTTGGGAATTTCTGTTGACATTTCTTCATGCCCACTATTTCCTGATCTCTGTCTATTTTACTGATAAGCCTTTCAGTGGCATTTTTCACTGCTCCATACAGTGATTCTAGCATTTCCTTTGTATCCTTTCTTCGAATTTACATCTGTCTGCTTGTATTATCCATCTGTTTTTTCCTGTGTCCACTTTCTCCATTGCAGTGCTCTGCATGTTAATCATAATTATTTTAAAATCCCAACATCTCTGCTGTATCAGTCTGATTCTGATGCTTTATCTGTCTCTTCAAACTGTGACTTTTATCTCTGACCTTCTAAAATTTAGTTGAAAGCAGGACATGAAATACTGGGTAAAAGGAATTGGTAAATAGGTGGTTCACATGTTTATGTTTGTGCTTCCTACTGGGGGTAGGGAGTGTTTGCTATGTGGCTTAGCCATAAGTGTCAGGGGCTAAAATTTATTCCAATATTCTTATTTTTCTCTCTCCTGTTATCTTTATTTTTTCCTAGAAATTTGTCTAAATAAGATCTGGGCTTAGAGTTTTGTCTCCAATCCTTTGTTACTATAGGATCTCTATGTAGTGGAAAGGTATGGGTCAGGAACGAAAACATGGTATAATCCTATGATTAGTGAGTTTGTTTTCCAGGGCTGTGACTTTCACAAGTAAAATTTCTAAGGTTATTACCCCACCCTGCTTATGTGATATAGAAGGCTAAGGGGACTTCAGTGGTGTATTTCCCTTCCCTCATGTCAGTTAGGTGCTAGTTAGCTAGAGTTGGTGAAATAGTCTTGATAGATATTATTTAGAAGAGAATTCTCTGGATACATTTTTAAATGACTCCTCTTCACCTACCCTGTCAGAAACATTGATGGATGATAAGCATAGAAAAGCAGGAAAAGAGGCACCACAAGACCAGAAACCTGGCTCACACAATGTAAAGAGCTGGAGGTGGGGGCAGCAGGGATTAACACAGTCATTAACCCAGCTATAGGAACTAAAATCCTTAGGCACTAATGCAGAAATCACAAAGCCCAAGACCCAACCAGGTATCAGACTGTTGTAGGGGGTGTGAGGAGCACAGACCAGAAGGTGAAGATACAAAGATTGAGAGCCATTGTAGAAATCTGGCACCTTTCAAATTCTACATAATTTATTCAAAGTCAACAACAAACTAACCACACCGGGAAGGAGTGAGCCCCTCTCAAAGAGAAGAAGGCTCTACCAGTGTAATCTCTGCACTGGCACAGGTCATCAGTCCTTCTGCCCACCTGTGCTTATGCAGGTGTTGTTTTTTTCTGACTTTCTGTCCCTCCGCAGGTCATCAGCCTTCCTGCCTGCCCATGGCCAGTACCATGCCAGGCCTTCTCTTCACTGACCTCCCTCAGCAGAGACAGCTTTCCTCAGGGCCTCCTGCCTGCAACTGTTATAGAGCAACCTCGATATTAAACGGGTTCCTGGCTGTGGGTCCTCACCCGCGCGCTTTAAAGGGACTTATGAAAACTCTACTACAGACACACACAAAAAGATTAATAAAAAGTTTATTTACAAGAGGAAAGGAAATAAGGAAAATGTACAACTCAGGGAGAAAATAGGGAAATAAAGTCTTTAATGCGTCCTACCCGATCCGACGACCTGGAAACCCAAAGTCACTCTCAGAGCTGGCCGGACGCTGCGAGCTGGTGGAGAGCCAAAATGGGGTCCCCCAAAGCCCACGTGTCTGCCTTTTATATCCACCTGGCTGCTTAACCCCACCCTCAGGTCCCAGCCACCTTCCCTTTGGTGGTGATGGGATTTGGAGTTCCCAGTGTCTTTGGCTTTGACCTGGGGTGGGGGTGGAGTCCACAAAGCCTATATGGAATTAGCTTTGGGACATCCTTTTTCCCCTAACACGACCATGCAGGTCTCTCTCTTAGCAAACCTTTCAGAGCAGCCCATTTTGCCCATTTGTGTCTATGCAAGTGTCCTTTCTTCTTCTCTCCCTTTTATAATAAACTTGCCTCTTTGGATATAACTAACATCTCTCTCTCGTGGAAAAATTTGCCTGGGAACTCCTCAGTGCTGGTGAAAGGGGAGCTCTGGTAAAACCTCTCCTAGAGTGAACCCAAGGACCCCACTCTCTGAACCCAGCACCTCCAAAAAAATAACATCAGCATCAGGGCTTTTTCCCCCTCAAGAGAATTCAGAAAATATGTCTTTTATTTTAAAAATGCAGAATGAACCTGCATTACTGAGAAAGTTCAGAGTGAAAACATTGTAAAAAAGAATTTATAATAAAAATAATAATAATAAAACACCATAGCACAAATTTCATAAAATATGAGCTATTTTTTAATAAACAAAAATTTATAGGACAGACAAAAGATAACATGAATGGTGACCTATAATATGTTTCCAGATGCAAAACTTTAATACATAAAATGTCCAGTCTCTCCTAGATCACTTAAAAAATTAATATCTTCAAAAAAATTTAATTCTGAAATTACTATGGTTAATTCACAACAGAAATGAGAATCAGGTAAATAAAAGGGGAAAGGGCAGTGGCATAGTTCTATGAACTGAAGAGAGACAAAATTACATCTACCCAAAAATGAACAGAAAAAAAAAAAATAGAATTCTACCCTGTGCTTCTACCCTGTGCAGAGAACTGCTTAGAATAAATCTGAGAGTGAATCAATCAGAAAATTGTTTCATGGGGAAACAAAGGAAAAGCTAGAGAATGAGAATTCACAGGAACAGAAGTGACAGTCTTGTGTAGTATCATTTCTAGGAGAGGAGCAATTAACTTAGAACAGAAAGACATCTCTGAGATACTTAGAAGCAAAAGAAAAGAAAGAAAGAAGTAATAGAAATTAATAATCTTACAGAAACAAGATGATCATGAAACTGGAAGACACAATTATCTCCCACAAAAAACTCTATTCATTATGAAAACTGTAATTCATTATGTGGCATCCAATTCTTCACTCGTTTTTCATGTTTCTACTCATATTTGGGAAAGAAGCTTCTAGGAACCTTTTTTCTGGCCTATTCTTTTAATGAAAGTTGAAGAGCAAACAACTTGGAAGATTGAGAAAATATCTTGTCCTGGAAAATCATTGTGCAGGTTTCCTTAAAACCCATTTTAAAAAAAAAAATTACATTTCCTAAGATCTGGGTTCCTCCAAAGTCATGGGAATCCATTAAATCCAAAGCATTTCCTTGGGCCATATTACATACATTACTAACCCCATGGAAACTGAGAATCAACTGGTAGAATAGAATACTTGTGTCATGAGTAGTAAAGTCTTTTGTCTCTGTCTTCTTCTAACTTCTAATAACTGTTGCAGACATACTTTTTAACTTGAATGTATTATAAAATCTGGGGATTCTGCACAATTATTAGATCACTACAAATAATAATAATGAGATTTTGGACTAGAATTTACATCTTACTATCGTTGGTCCTGGAAAAGTGAAAAATTTGAATAAGAACCAAAATAGGAAGGTATTATATTATCTACATATAAATTCCATATGGATAAACAGAAAATGTTCCATTAAAACATATTATTTGATAGATACTCATCAATAAATGACCACAAATCAAGAGATCATTAAAGTTAAACTGAAAAATATTCATTATATGAAATTTAAAATGTCTTAATGAACACTGAAAACAACAGTTACGACAGAGCAAATGAAGAAAAATACAAAATTTCTGACAACATTGAAGGTGTCCATAGGACACTAAATTTACCCGAAAACTTAAAAAAAAAGGATTACAAGGAATGAAAATTGATATGGACAATTGATAAAAATCTCAAAGTATCCCTTAAGAAGGTCCAATATCTGTGATTTTTGCCTATATCTACTTCACTTTAAGAAAAGAGACACTTCTGGTGGAGTCATGTAAATTATTTCATAAGAAGCACACCTCACCTTGAGACTCCTTTTTGAAAGAAAGTCAAAAGAGGATAGTGTGTATTAGTGTTTTATTTATTTTAATTATTTTCAGCAGATTTGGGCTTGAATCAGGGTTGGCAGTTTGCTTGCTAAGTTATCTTGGACTAGTTTTTGGGATTCTTGAAGCCTCCTTCTATAGCTCTAACCCAGGTATAAAGATAATGACAGTGACATCTCATAGGTTTGTAGTAAAAATAAAAGAGAAAAATACTGCATTCACATCTTTCACCACCCTCAAGAAATGTTACCTATCATTAAAAATGGCTCTCTTTTTTAAAAATCATCTTCTCACCATACAATAAATAGTTGAAAAATTCCATGACATAAGATTGGAGAAAAAGTGAGTTCACTATATTTATGGTAAATTATGTTATGATACAAGCAACAGCTGAAACACAGTCAAACATAGCATGAAGCATTAACAGTTCAGGTCATTTCACCAAGAATTAAACATTTCTTCATTGACACAGAATTTTTTTATAGTAGGTGACTATGGTGGTGGTAGCAGGACGGTGATACAAGAATCTGAGAACAAAGCACAGAATTGCAATAAAGACTTCAAATATTTCAACTAGACATAGTAAATGGTTCTGGAACAACTTGGGATAAGGTATTATTAGAGGATCTCTGTATTGTTTCAGGGGAGGTTCCATGTTCCCTGTCTCACCTAACAAAGAGACTTGGAGAAGACAAAGGGAGAGGAGAAAGATAAGAAGAAGACATGTTTGCTTCCCAGCTTTGGACTTGCAGCAGGGACTTGGGGACATAGAAGGAGACATGAGAAGTTTATACATATGGATACTTGGAAAAGACATGGGTGAGAGACCCCTGGAGAAGTTGATAATGGCAGCTGTTACCTTCCTTTGATTTGTACTTTAATTTTGCTCCTTCTGTCCAGACTCTGCCCCTTTCCAGTGGCTCCCCACCAGAAGGTGTCTTAGACTTGTGGCAAGCTGCAGGCCTCAGTGGCCCCATGTGAGCCAATGCTGGTTTGCTGGGCATTTACCCACAAAGGAGTGAGTAACTTTGGGTGTTTCATCGGGAAACTGTTATCCTTTCTTCTCTTTTCTTTCTATGCACACAAATCCTGTTAAAGTTCTTTCACACTAAGAGAATGCTTTGTCTTTATGTGGTGATGATGGCAAAACCCATTCAGAGCACGGAGGTTTGGGAGCTCCCACGGAATCCTTCAGGCTGCCTGCTAACAGCATGTCAAGTTTAACAAAGCTACTCCATGGTATTGCTACCTTGGCTCCATTTTGTATGGTCATATTGTCTGCAGGGACCTGAGATTAACACTGGTCTCTCAGGCAAACACAGAGTTGCAAGTAAATGTAAGTTCCTAATATGATTTTTCTAATAGTCCAGTGATCAAAAGTCACTCCTACCTACAACGGCCTTCTTCTGTGTGTTCCTTACATAAATCCTAAATCACTCCACCATGGACTCTAATAAAACATGTACTGTAGGCACTGCCTCTCTCTCCCTGTAATCTGACTTAAATCCCAGTGTGTAGATCTAGGGGTGCCATGTACTTCCTCCAGGACCTGTAGTCATAGACTTCTCTATTTCAGTTCTTTTATCCACTTTGTTGTACGGTGGCTCCCTATCCAGCATACTATGCTTCTCCGAAGCAAATATCAATTTGGCAAAGTCAAAGCATTTTAACCAAATTATGGCAATAACTATATTTTGGTCTACTCTCAAGGAATGGGAAGAATAAAATGTTGAACCAGGAAGCCATACAGCCTCAGAAACAGCTTGGGAAAAAAAATGACAGACTTAGGTTTACAGATGAGGATTTGATAAATTTTAAAGTTTCTTCTCATATGAATTATATGCAGTTCCTTAAATTTAAGAATATTTTTCAAATCAAATGTTCCCATTTTAAAGATAACTTAGCTGAGAGATACAAGATACCATGATTTAGAGGGAAAAAAAGTCACTATTCTATTTGAGGCAATTGTTTTACCTCGGGTTTCTCTTGTGTATTATGTGATATTACATATGAGCTATAAAGAAAGTTGAAATGAGAAAGAGCCAAATGACTGCCAGCAAACAACCAAAGGACAAAATAACAAGGGATAAAAGCAAAGATTCTATTGAGATGACACTATGCAAGTAAACAAGTCTCAGGGCTTCTCAAAAGCATCGTTTTGATTTTTAATGCTTCTACCATGAAACTGTAACATCCCCTAAGAAACAATTCCTATCCTATTGATATTAAAGCAATATAATACTTAGCTTAAAATTATTCAGCTGGGTCCTGTACTACCTCTATATCTTGAAAGGGATAAATACTTCCTTTGTTGAACAGAAGTAAAAATACAGTGTTCAGTTCAGGCTGAAGGTACTCGCTGAAGAGTTTGAAGCATCTGTTTTTTCTTCAGTCATTCAATAGAAACATTTCTCTACTGCTACAATTTGTGATGCAGATTATGATGATTTTTAAATTATATTTAAGGTTCTCTTATGTCATTCAGTGTTAACATGAGCCCCTCTTCAAATTCTTAATTATGTGAAACTAAAATAATAGATCATTTCAGGGAGTGGTAATACAGAGGCAACAAAGGTCAGAAATAATAATTTTTGTTTTTCAACTCCAGTATTCAATCTTTTTCACTCTTTGTCTATTAGTTAATTCCATTCCATTAGCAAATTATTACTGAAATATTTACCTTCACTGTGATATAGTTTACACAATTATTGGAAAATATGTTTTATTAAGCTGTGCTTCATTTAACTTTTGTTGAATGTAATACTGATTAATTCCATTTTACTCTTTATCAAAGATATTGTTGACATTTATTTTATTAATCCTATACCTAGTAGATTATGGTACTATTAACCAAAGCTAATAATTAAATAGGTAGCTCTCTCCCTGTCAAAACTAAAGGGCAAAAGTCAAGAATCAGGACATGGTCAGCACAGTCCTTTAAAGAAACTGTATATAAGAAAATCTGTGAAAATGAAGCATTTTGGAAACTGCTGCTGCCTCAAAAATCCTTACCATTAGAGAATGTCCCCTCTAAGATGTGGCAATGTTAAAACTTTCAGTTCCCAGAAAGTAAGGTACTAAATAGATAGGGTAAATTTTAACAACCTTCTTGGTTTTCCTCAATGCATAAAACACCAGACTGATATATTAATCTGACCTATAACCAGATTTTTTTTGTAAAAATCCTTGCAATGTTTGATGTTGCAGCTCTTCTTCCAATGGAAGCCCAACTAGGGAAACTTGCACTTATATGATCACTTGGGTTATTGCCAGACTTTGTTTCATTATAGCTAATGGACCCTTAGAAGATGCTTCTTCAAAATCAGAGAAGAGATCATGTCTCTAGCGTTCCATTTCCATGCAATGTAACATAATCAGAATGGTTATGTGCAACTAGAAGTTTTAGCAATGTCACATCTGGGGGTCAACATTACTTGAAGTTACTGATTTGCAGCCTTTCACAGGACTCAAATGAGCCTCAGTTGGACTCTTGATCCAGAGAAACTTTAAGAAAATAAATGCGTGTCATTTTATTCTGCTAGATTGTTGGTCATATGCTATATAGCATAGGAAACTAACACAGATTTTGATAACTGGAAGTGGAGTTTGTTGCAATATATACTATCAATATGGGAAGAGATCTGAAAATAGGCAGTGAGTGGAGGCAGGAACTACTTTTTTAATTAATAAGCTTTATTTTTTTAGGGAAGTTTTATTCACAGAAAAATCAAGCAGTAAATACAGAGCATTCCCTCCCCACACAAGGCATATCCTTTCAGTCAGCATCCCCATTGAGAGTGGTACATTTGTTATAATCAGTTAACCTAAATTAGCATACTATTATCATCCAAAATCCATCGCTTAAATGAGGGTTCACTCTTGATATTGTACATTCTATTGTGTTGTGACAAATGCATAATTTCAATATATATAATCTCTTTATCTATCTATAAACATATATATAAACATATACACATATATATGTCATTTTATATATATATATATATATATATCTCCTGTGTTCTGCCTATTCCTTTCAACATTTCCACAATCACTAGCAATCAATAATCTTTTATTGTCTCCATAGTTTGCCTTTATTAGTATCTCATATAATTGGAATGGTACAATATATAGCCTTTTCAGATTGTATTATTTTACTTATTAATATACATTTGATATCTTTGCTGGTTCTCTGAGTTGGAAATTATGAATAAAACTCACATAAATACCCAGTTCAGTTTTGGGTGGATACATGTTTTCAGTTTGTATAGGTAGTTTCCTAGGAACCTGACTGTGGGATCATATGCTAAGAGTATGTTAAGTTTTTTAAGATATAACCAAAATGTCTTCTAGATTAATCTGAACAATTTTTGTATAAATTTCTTGTCTTATTGCATGGACTTCTATGCAAATGAAAGACTAAAGGCAATCATGAGAGAAGATATCTGCATTGTTCCTAATATTATAAGAAAAATCTTCCAGCTTTTATTCTGTTCAGCTTTATTTTTAACTGTACTTTCTTTGTAGATGATCTTTATCAAGAAGAGGAAATCCTCTATATTCTAATTTGTTGATAGTTTTTACAATGATTGAGTGCTGAATCTTGTCAAATTTTTCTCTGCAACTATTGTTATGCAAATTTTATGTGACCTTTAGTTGACTTGGAATGTCACCATCTTTGCATGTCTGGCAGAAACCTCAATTGGATGTGGTACATATTTCTTTTTTCATATTGTTGAATTTGATTTTCTAATATTTTGCTGAGGATTTTTTCATCAATCATAATCAATAATAACTATCAATATAATTTTCCTCCTATCAATATCAATATCTCAAGGGATAATAGATTTTAGTTTTATCTTCTTGTAATTTCTTTGGCCAGTTTGGGTGTTAGGCTAATGTTGACGTAATAGAATGAGTTAGGAAGTAATTCCAATGCTATTTCTTCCAGAAAATATTATAGAGAATTGCTTTGCTTTCTTCTGCAAATATTTTGTAGAACTCACCAGAGAACCAATTTAGCCCTGTGCTTTCTGTTTTACTTATCATTTGGCCTTAGTAGAGACTGCTTCATTGTCCATAAATCATAAATTTACCATGTAAAATTAACTGCCTATCATGGTCTAAATGTTGTCTGACTCACCAAATCAAGACTAGTAATGCACAGCAGCACTCAAACATCAAATGTAAATAATATAGATGCAATCAGACTCAAATAAAATATGAATATATAAGTAAGTTGCATGAGAAAGTGGTGATGCATTGCCTAAGTTTCTAATGACCTGCTTATTGAGGAAATAAAAACTTGAGTCTATTTATGGGGGTATCACTTGGGAGTAAACAGTTGTATTTATAATATTTCATTTCTATCAGGGGCAATTCTGAACTGCAGTGGTGAAAGTAACTTACCAAAGTTGGCAGAACTTCAAACAGAGAGGTAAATGTATATTTATACAAGTCTACATCAATTCATTGATATAGTAATAAGTTTGGCTAGATGTAGGGGCCTAGGGAACACATTTTGAAAACTGAGGATAGGGAGGTCTAAGGAAGAAACATCACTTACAAAGTTACTCTGAGTGGGTATAAAATTGTCAGGGTATTTCTGTCTCATGTTAATGATCAGCAAACCATGACCTATACAATAGAGAATTAAATAATCAGGGGACTACAATGACTCACTGTAGATGACAGTTAATCTCTTTTTCAAGACTCTCCTGTCATTGTCCAATGGATTCATGAGTAAAATGTCCCTAGTAGCAGAAATAGAGGTTAGATATAGGCCCCACAACAGTTTTCACTCACCAAGACTGAGCTGTCATGTTGAACCATGCTAAGCTATGCTGAGTGCCAAATTTGCCAGTGCCAAATTTGGCCACATTTACTATGTGGCCAACAGTTACTACTGTTCCCCAGGATTACAAGCCAGCCACTTGATGACAGGTTGATTGTATTTAAAGCACTTCCATTATGGTAGGGGCAACACTGTGCTCTTAATAGAATAGATACTTACTTTGACATCTGGAGATGTGTCCCCTGTGTGTAATGATTCTGCAAAACTACCATCCATTAACTAATGGATGCCTTATCCATTATTATGGCACTCCATACTGTATTGCTTGTGACCAACGAATTAATTTTACAACAAATAAAGTATAGCAATGGGCCCATATTCATGGAATTCAACAATTTAACCATGTTTTCCATAATTCTAAAGCAGCTGGCTTTATAGAAAGATGGAAGAGTCTGTTAAAGTCTCAGCTACAGTGCCAGATATGTGACAAAATCTTGTATGGTTGGATAATATCCTGTACAATCTATTTTATGCTTTAAATCTGTGTTTAATATATGGTACTAATTTTCCCATCCTATAAGCCTCAGAATGAAGAAGTGGCAAAGAGGTGGTTTCTCTATTAGCTCTAATGAATTACTGCAAAACAGTTGTTCTTGGGCCCATGAGTTGAGAATCTGCTGGTTTAGAGGTTTTATTTCCAATTGAAAGAATACTCCCACCAGGAGACACAATGATTCTATTAAACTGAAAATTTAGACTGCCATTGAATATATTGGTCTTCTTGTTCCTCTGAATCATCAGTCAAAGAAAGGAATTACTGTACTGGACTAGAGTGATAGATCCTGGCTACGAAAGGGAAATTGAGTTGCTATTAAACAAGGGAAGTAAAAAAAAGAGTACATCTGGAATACAGGTGAGATGATGTCTTGTGACTAAAGTAAATGGAAAACCAAAGTGCATTTAAGCAAGATTATGACCCAAACCCTTCAAAAATGTAGATATGGATCACCCCACCAGACTGAAAGAAAGATCAGCTGAAGCATTTACTGCAGTCAAAAAGAATATGGGATGGGTAGTGGGAAAAGCAGTTATAAACACAAGTTCTGGTTACCTGACAAGTTGCAGAAATAATAATTTATATAATAGTTTCAATTTTTATTTAGACTTGACACATAAATACATGTATGCATGTGTGTGAATATATATGTATAAACACATTTATACACACAGATATGCATATATTAGCCAATTACCTTTCTTCCCCCCTTCTTTCCTTTACCATCTAACATATATTAATAAAATATTAAGTTTATTTTTCAGTATTTAAGTTACAGAATATCAAAAGGGGAGTGTGAATCAGGTGCAGAAAAGTGAGTGAATCCTTTTGTTAAAGGACTTTGAATCTCTTCTGCAAGTAAGTTTAATATGTTATCAGTCGTATGTCAGATGTGTTATATTCAGTAAAAGTATTATATTGTTTATTGTGTTTATTTAAAGAGTAAGTGTGATTTAAGGAAAATGCTACACATTAGACTGACAAAAGGTGGCTTAGTTATTGCCAACATTGGTAGGCTAAACTGTATTTCCAATATCCCCTATTTGGTAGGTTTCCAGTTAGAGAATAAGAGAGTTTCTTCACTGAAAATATAATAATATATTAATGAATTAGGTGTTTAAAGCATCCATCACACACCTTATCATAGTTATTTCATCAAACAGTTGAGTACATGTTGCTTATAAGGGGATTTTTCAGATATAGTTAACATTCCAAATTAAATGATTTTTAATTAACCAAAGGGGAGATATACTGGTTGTGCCAGAATGAATCTGGTATAAGCCTTCTAAAGAGGAAAGACCTTCCAGAAAATTTGAGAAAGTAAGTTGGAAATGTAATTTCTCTCCCTTGGATGCTGAGACCTTGCTGTGTGAACTTAGTTTATAACTCTGCAATAAATACACACCCCCCTCCCTATATACACATATACATTTATCTCATAGGTTTTCTGTTCTTCTGATTAAATCTTGACTAATATATTATATATTTGTTTTTCTCAGGCTTTGCAAACACTTCATATGCACATGAGAGGAAGGATCAGTCACCCAAGGAATCTGCATCAGAGCAGAGATGCAAAGGAGCAGATTCAGTGGAGATTTTTCTTTTGCAAGGAGACTAGCAACACTCAATTTTAGTAGTCCCCCAGCACAAATCTAGGATCCAGTACCCATTTAACTGACGTGTGTCAAAGCTTCAAGGGTCTAGCTGGAATACCTAGGAATCTTCAATGGAATAGTTCTGTGGGGTGATTATATCTGTATAAACTTCTTCTTTGTTTCTGTTTCCTACTCAGAACTATAGTATTCCCAAAGCATCTGTCGACTGTAGGATATACTTTCAATACATTTCCTTTCTGATTAAATAAACCACTAATTTCTGTTGCTTCCCACTGAGAACCCTGGCTGGTATACTTGCCACTTAGACTCACCTCCACTTCAGCTTCTCTCTGCCCATCTTGTGTTACCTAAGAAATACTTCTTGCTTGCGTTCATAAACAAAAGGATGTGGTTCTTGTAGTTGTCATTTTCCCAACTAATATGGCCTAATTGTTCACTGATCCTTTCTGTTTTATTTTTGCTTGTTATTTTTTGTTTTGCTAATTCTGCTGTAATTTTTAAAGTCGATTAAATATAGTTTCTAAAGCCAGACTCTATACATGTTTGAATATTGTTTCTAAATTTTACCTGCTTTGTGACCTTAGGGGCAGCATTAAAACTCCACATGACTAAGTATTCTCATTTTAAAATTGATATAATTGTAAGTATAGAACATAAATAACCAGTTAGTAAATGTAATCAAATAATACAAATAAACACATTATTTGTTATTTTTGTTGCTATTCTTATGACCATTAATTGAACAACTCCCAATTTTTCTATATTTTTATACTAAAGATTTTATGAGAGGCTTTACTATGCAATTATATTAATCTAAAATGTCTAAAATTCTATAATATATCCATAAAAGAAATTTTATTTACATGGTATTTAAAAATCTTAAAAATAAACACATTTGTATGATAGCTATAAATAAGAGAGTAATTCAACTTCCTTCCTTAGAGTGAAATTTTTCCTGTTTAAGAACAATATGGTGCAATTACATGGAGATGTTTATTAGAGGATTTATGGATATCATGTCAGTTTGTCCTCACCACTTTTTGGAGTAGTCATTCATAGATTTAAGTATTGAGTTTATCCACAAAGCTTTTTGAAAGGAAGAAATAAAAATATTCATGAAAATATAACATTGGCAGAAAACCTAAAATTAAATATGGCCACTGCTAAAAAAAAATTCTAGTGCAGGAGCATAAAATATGTATGAAATTATGTAAATAGTTGGAAAAAGGATTCCAACAAAACTTGACTACTAGTTTTCTGAAGGCCTGCCAAACTCCAAATAAAAGCTGCATTGAGTAGAATGTTTAGACATCTGGATACTTTTTCTTTAAATTCCAGGAAAATACTCTGCATTTGGTTTGAAATGTGGCTACCTAAGTTGCTATTTCCACTACAGTCAAAATAGTTATTCTTTGTAATTTCCTGTTTGTCATATTACTTCTTTTCAACTAGTTGATGATCAAAGACACTCACAATATTTTTTTAGACTGTTTTTCCTGCCTAATTTTCTAGTTAGTGTTTTAACAGGCTTGCATTGGCAAGCCAACTTTTCCTTTGACCTATTCAGGCTTTCAATCTTTAGACTTCACTCTGTTGCCAGAGCTATGCAATTTATTAAAATTAAATTGAACACTGCAAAAAATATTAACAAAGTTCAGCAGTTCAGCAAATTTAATGTTGAAAATTATTTTTCCAGTCATGTTCATGTCACAGGAAATTCTTTGAATACTGAATCTATCTTGGACAATTTCAATCTGTAATAAAACCAGGAAGTAGGCCTTATACAATTATGTGACTTTCTTCTTGAAAATCCTGTATGTTAACCTCTGCAAAACTAAATGAATTTAGTTTAGTTCTTTACATAAGCCTAATTTTGGGGTCCTTATTTTTCACTAGGATTCTCCCAGTGTGAGCCCTAGCTCAGTAAGCATTTAGTAAATTACATATTAATTTAATGCACACTATTATGGCAATATTCAAAACAACACATTACACAATTAAAACAACTTCTGAATAAATTACAATTCACACAAGTTAAACATGTCAATAGAAAATAAAGTGTCTCCACAATATTTTCAGTCTACTTCAATGTTATTTCTCAATTGCTTTTAAAGTGTAATCAACATGAACAGAAAATATGGGAATTATAGTTATAAAAGAATATTCTACTTGAAAATAAAAATATTTTTTCTCACCTTAAAAACTACTCAAAACTTGGATTTACAAATTACCTATGGACAGTGACACATAAAGAATGTGTTGATCCTTCAGGCCTCCCTGGTGGCCTAGGGGTTAAGTCTCAGCACTACAAAGCCACTAAAGCTTGAGTTCCATTCTGGGCTGAACCCACATAGGGCACAGCAGACCTCTCCTGTCCCACCTACTGTTCCCCTTAGCAATGTATTTCAGTAGATCTGCCTGTTCTGCTCCTCACTCTCTGCATCTCTAGCCTACACCCCA
This sequence comes from Talpa occidentalis, assembly GCF_014898055.3. Taxonomy (NCBI): domain Eukaryota; kingdom Metazoa; phylum Chordata; class Mammalia; order Eulipotyphla; family Talpidae; genus Talpa; species Talpa occidentalis. The sequence goes on along the minus strand of NW_026555331.1, from coordinate 47,045,248 downwards.
GATCTTCTATGCATAAATAAGTAAATCTTAAAAAATATAATGTGTTAATCCTTCATTATATCCATATATTACTTTTTGTCAAAATAAAAAGTCATCACAAATTATCATCAACAGTCCTGAGGTGCTCTCTTTTTATTTTTTCTAGAAACTATATTTTTGAGGTGTTTATTGTTGTGAAAAATAACTGTTCTACATTTAAAGAAGAAATGAGTATATTTATAAATTACATAACATAAATGTAATCAGACTAATTTTGTAGATACTCTTGCCACAGAAGTGTGTTCCTTGTCTTCACAGAATATATCTCTTTTAATTTCATTTATTTTTCATATGTAGGAAAACAGAAGAAATAATTTTCGTAAGATGTTAACAATCAAAGGATGTTGTTTTATAAAGATCATCATATTTTAAATACATATATTGCATGAAAATCTTTCAATAAATATTTCATCAGATAGTTCATTATATCCATAATCTGTGAATTAAGCTTTCATAGGTTTTCTTGACTATAATGATTAATTTAAGATTCTGGAATGCAATAATTGAAATATGGGAGAAACTGTACTTCAGGAGTCAATTTTCTCATGAATTACTTGTTAATTGTTGGCATTTATCTATATCCCAACAATTGAGATAGAAGTTTCCCCCACCCAAAGGGTCAACTATTTGATAGAAGCAGAAATTTTGTAATTATATAGGTGTAAAGAAGCAGAAAGTAGTCAGAACTATCAAAGCAACCAAGACTTAGAGAATAAGAGTGTACTGAAAAGTGAAGCTCAAGGAAGTGAACTTGATATTTAACAATTTTGCTTTTGGCATTAAACAAATTCTTCAACTGCATAGAAAAAGAAACAAAAGTTGTAATTAAACAAAATTATAGAAATATGACCTCATCGAGATAGTGATAGAGGAATTTTCTTGCTTTGCTCCCAGGAATATGTAATAATTGAACAAAGACACTTTACACTGCAGTAAAACTAAAGCATTCCATTGCACCTCAGAGACCAGAACAGATTGGGTAGAGGAAACACAGAGGAGATTCAGGCTTCACTGCACATGAAGAAGGTACAGAGAGGCACACCTGGAGAGTGTGATCTGGGGTAAGGAACATGTATTGCAAAGTTGTCAATTCGGCCAAGGGCTCTTGGGATGGGAAAGTGGAAAAGGTAGGGGGAGATCACTCTTGATTCAGGTGAAACCCATATGGAGGAGCTGTGGTACTAGATCACTAGTAAAAAATAATCACAGAGGATGCTTCCAGAAAGTACTCTCAACCCCCCAGCTCTCAGGCCAGGTTTTGACCTCATAAAGTGCACTGACAGTGGATAGACAGCCTAGTCCCAGAAATGAGAAATATAGTGGTACCACAAACATAAGCAAGGCTCCCACCCCTCAGCACATTCCCTCCAAACCCCTCCCAATCCTGCAGACACAGCAACTGCACAAACAGGTCTCAGAATGTACAGTAGACAGCAAAGACAAAAATATCAAGTCGAAGCTCAGTACTACCTGCTGGGAAAGTAAAAATAGTACAGCTTTTAAGTTACTGCAACAGATATTTTTAAAAGCTTGTAAGACTTAAAGTAGCAAGAAAAATATAACACATGATAAGTGGAAACCTCAAGGGCATATGACATCACAAGGAGAGAACAGTTTTTCAAAATCCACAATAAACACAAGAAAGTTGTATCTCCCTATCAGATAGAGTTCAAAACCATTATAAAAAAGAAACAGAGAGAAGAAAACTCAGAAAGGCAAATCAATATGATAAAGAGAACTCAGAAAAGCCAATCAAAAAGGTACAACAAAATTCAGAAAAACAAATGAATGAGCATAGAAATCTCATCCCGAGGAACATAAAAGGATACTATGAGAAAGCATAATCCATAAGCTAATAATTTACAAGTTGGAAAAGTATAACTTTCAACAGATGGAAAATAGGCTAATATAAATATTTGAAAAAATGTCAAAGGTGAAGCAATTAGAAAAACAAATGATGAGAGATTATATATGTCAATAGATATCACTATTAATTAAATATAAATGGAAAAATATTATAATTAATACATCAGCAGAAAGAGTAAAATGACAATAGATGATTCCAACATGAGAGACACCTTAAATATAAGGATAAAAATGAAAATAAAAAGAGAGAAAAAGGCAGAAAATTATCAATTTCAATGATACGAACTTAAAAGGTTAGGATGTATAATGCTGATGCCTGCTGAAATAAAATGAAGTTATTGATTTTAACAAAATCTAGGACATTCTTCTAATCATTAAATCAAACTGGTCAAAATTAAAATATTGTTAATTCTGTACAGAAGGTAGCTAACAACAAATATTGTGAAATTACATACAGATTTAGAGACAATAAAACTACTTATCTTTGAGGCCTTAGCATATTGGCTATCCACTGAAAGCTGAAGAAAATTTTAGGGTCCAAATTGTGTAAAAGTATTCTGTCTTTTGGGTGGACTTGCCTTGTTAGTGGATTTACATTTTGCCCTCAAAGGGACAGTTGATGTCAGAGACACTATAAAGGATTTCTCTAAAGCAAGATGACTAATGCAGGGTCTTCTCAGTTTAAGTTAGTGCTGTTTATTTAGAACATGCCATGTTTTTGTCCTTGATGTTTACCATCTCCCTTTCATTTCTCATGTTGTTACGACAATGCATGACCATTTGTAAAGGGTTACACTGGCACTAAGAAGTAGCAGATAAAGATGTAAATGAACTTCTGAAATGCTAATAAAATGATTTTCCTATCATAAGATTTTCTTCAAGCACTGCTGTCATACCATCTCTCTAAAAATTTGATTTGATTGTTTAGTGCCCTAGGGAAATAATTAAAAAGTGGTAATAATAGCAAAGTCACATATACCTTTTTTATCACTGTACTATTATTACCCAGATCAGCACATTCCCTGCAGTAGACATCCATACTCACAGAAAGATTCCCCTAAATTAATTGAGGATGATGACAAGTTTAAAATTCCAGGAAATTTTTGGGCTAAAGATATATATTAATATAAGATAACATATAAAGAAATATTTCATTCGAACATAAATAAAAATAATAGGATTATTTTTTCTGTGTCTATATTTTGCCAACACTTGATTATATAGTCAACACTTGATGGTTCGAAGGCATATTTTCTACATTTCAGTTAATTTAAGCTACCTTGTGTCATTATTTTCTTTTTCGCCATTGTTATTTAACTTAATTGATCTTTCCCCAGCTTTTATTCTGACCATATTCAGCCTTGTACTAAGGGAATGCTACTGTACTCTTAAAAAACCCAAGTACATAATCATTCTCCACCAACCTTCTTTCTTTTTTTTTTTTTTTAAAGATTTATTTATTTATTTATACAAGCACTGAGTACAGTCAGAAGAGCGGAAGGGTGAGAGAATTCACCAGAGCCAGACTGGGGAACAGGACAGGCAGACTGATGAAATACACTGCCGAGGGGAGCAGTGGGCAGCAGGAGAGGTCTGCGCGCTATGTGGAACCCTCGCCGGCAGCCGGGGATCGAACCGGCACTGCAGAGGCTGCGGGCAGCTTTGCAGCCCAGTGCTCAACTGCTGCGCCACCAGGGGAGGCCCTCCACCAACCTTTTTAATGCATCAACAAGGATAGATGTAAAAGGGCGTCCTGGTGGTGCAGGGGTTAAAATCACAGTGCTGTCACGCTATCACCAGCCACTGTGACATAAGTTCAATCCCTGGCCAAGGAGCTAACTCAAATGGCACAGCCTTCCCTGTCTTGTCTACTGCTCCCGTCAGCAGTGTATTTCAGCAGATCTGCCTGTTCTGCCCCCCACTCTGTTGCTGGTGAATCCTCTCACTCCCCTACAACTCAACTCTGGCCTATACCCCATTTCTTGTATGCATATATAAATAAATCTTTTAAAAAAAATAAAAATAGATGTAAAAGAGAAACAGGAATCTCAGAGACAAGTCATACTGAGTCATTCTTTGGGGAAGTGACAATGGAGAATCATGAAAACAAATAATAAGGATAAGGATAAATAAATAAATAAGGATAAATAAATAAATAAGGATAAGGACAATATATAAATTTTCCCCATCATTCTGATACAATCCTTCAAAGTTTAGTCTATTATAGTGTCTAGTGGAGGGTCAGGGTATAATAGGTGCTCACTATTTTTAAGTTGCTCCATCATATATCTACATCTATTTTGGTATTTCTATATCTAAAAATGTATGTAAGTGTAACTGTATATCTAAAATGAAACTCCCAAAGAGGTAATTCTGCTAGTTCACTGCTAATGCTTCAGCTATTTCCATGAAATAAAATAATAAAAAAAACATTCACCCTAATAGCCAGTGCACTAAAGTAGAGAAGTAGGTCATCAGCAAGATAAAGAATACAAAAGGTGTGTGACTTCAATCACAAGATTGCCTTAGTAGTTTATGAGTTAATAAAATGAAACCCTGTTTCAAACATGTATGCTTAAGCTTTGTTATACGGCAATTGGCCACTCTAAAAGCAATGGAGAAAAAAGTGTGAGACCAATATAAAATGCCATAAGTTACCTACATAAATTATTCACTTTTTGAAGCTTACAAAACACTTTAATTATAAACAGAATTTATAATTATCTACACTTGACAAAGTAGGGAGTTGGTTTGGGTAAATAAATTTCACTAAATTAAAAAATATAAAAATAATTTAATTTAAAAAGATTAAATATTTGGAAACCTCAAAAATAATTTCAGAAAAATAAGGGCCTCCCCAGTGGCACAGAGGGTAGAGCGCAGTGCTGTGAAGCTGTCCGCAGCCTCCACGGCGCCAGTTCGATTCCCGCCCAGCCAGGGAGAGTCCCACATGGCGAGACAGACCTGGCCTGTCTTGACTACTGCTCTCCTCAGCAGTTTTTTCCTCCGCCTGCTCTGTTCTCTGCTCTGTCTCTGGTGGATTCTCTCAACCTCCCATGCCTCTGGCCTGTACCCCAATGCTTGTATACATAAATAAATCTTTAAAAATAATAATAATAATAATTTCAGAAAAATAAGATAAATTATGTAAATTTTGTTTGATTCTCAACAATGAACTTTACTGAACTGAACATACTTATGTTTCTATGTCTTAACATTTCATCTAAATAAAGGATCCTAAACTCTTTCACATATTAAAAACTAATTTCTCTTTAAGTAACTTCAAAACATATTGAGCAACAGACTGATATAAGTGAACTTTTAAAGAGAAAGCAAGGATATCTGTCTTATAATTAGGTAATAAATAAGCGATAGGATAAAAATTTCATTCCAGTCAATTATTTCATTCAGCTGCTTTGGAAGTACTACTTTTTTTCTCTGTGTACAAGCATTTTGGTATGTTTTAAATATGGAATTTTGGATCATTCAAATAGAATATATTGTAGAAATCAACTGAAGCAAAAGGAAATCAGATCATTTTTGTTATTATGGCTACAGTCTGATAAATTAACTTTATCTAGTCTCCAAGAAACCACTTAGCACCATAGAAGATGTTACTTGTACATTAGATCCATTCTTTATAAAGAGTTAATTTAGTCCCCATGGTGAAACACTTTACTCTCAGAAAGCTTTTTCTTCACCCCTGTTTACCATAGAAACAGGCCAATTGATAATGATATGCATCTCTGCGACTGCTGTGATGAATAAACATCTCTTCAAATTACTCAAATTAATTTCAGCAGGTTGCAAAATTCACTACTACAATTTATTTTAGTCCATCTTTGTTCAAATGAGAGATTTCCATAGACAAAAGAGTCCTCTTAGGCTTGCATGTCAACACCTGGGTAAATGTGGTATGTAATGGCATTTAAAGCTCATGAAATAGACCACTGAACAAACACAAATATTTTGGCTAGTATCCTTCAGGTACAGCCTCCAGTAGTAAATACTCCTATTCCCCTTTTAACTCTCTATTCATAATGTGTCATAACTAAATACCACTTACTAATTCTTCAATTAAAATAGTTTAATTTTTGATATACATAAGCAAGCTTCCAAAGTGAAGGTATTTTTGCAATTTTGAGTCTTTATTGTTCTCTCAGTTGTTTTTTTTTTTTTTTTTCCTATTTTCAGTTCCAAACTTTTCCTAAAATATCTTACACTTAAATATATACTTTCCAGCCAGGGAATCAAAGTATGAAGATTATTATATCGTGACCACTTTCAGTATGAAGATAAAAAGGGAACTTGTCCTCTTGCAAATGATAAGCTGCATGGGTATTTGATGCCAACTATTTTCTACATGCATCTAACCTACCAAATTAAAAACTGAAAATAACCAAAATTGAGGCAGAAAAATAATGCATTTTTTAAAAGGGAAATTGCAATTGTTTAATAGTAAAAAATAATTTTCTGTTTATTTCTGAAGTATACTTATAAAGTTCACTTTTATAAAAGCCTTAATAAAATGAGGTTATGTCTAAAACCTTAAGATATGTCCAGAAGAAATTACTATACCTACTCTCTTCTGTTTCTCAGGGTTTGGGCTTTTCATGAGATTCTTAGCTTCAGAGAAACTGATTTTTTATTTTATTTTAATTTATTGAATCAGAAGATTCTAATCATTGCACATGTCGGAGGTAGGCATTTTAAAGAGAATAACCACCACAATTTAACAATGACTTAAAACTCCTTATACAATTGCTTAGCTGTGATCTCTTTGTGAGGAATCACATATTTTAGTGTGCAAAGTTACCACATACTTTCAAGGAAGGAAAAAATAGTTTTTAGACATTGTCTTACATTTTATTAAATGTCATGATTTTAAAAGAATGAATACCTTGGAATACATATGTGGCCATGTTGTTCTTAGATCCTGAGATGGTCATCTGACTCTAATATTTGTAATGAGGATAAAGGCAATGTTCTCTAGATTGCTTATTAATTTTTAAAAGATTTTTATTTATTTATACACATAAGAACTGGGGTGTAGGCCAGAGGTGGGGGGGTGAGAGGATTCACCAAAGACACAGTCAAGAGCAGAACAGGTGAATCTACTGAAACACATTGCTGAGGGGACTAGTAGGTAGGACAGGAATGACTGGCTGTGTCACGTGTGTTAGCTCCGTGGCCAAGAATCGAACTCATGCTTCAGTGGCTGGTGATAGCTTGATAGCACTGAGACTTTAACCCCTGTGCCACCAGGGAGGACCCATTCACTAATTTTATAACATTAATTTTCTTTTTTTAAAGGTTTATTTATTTATGCATACAAGAATGGAGGTGCAGGCTAGAGGCGCGGGGGGTGAGAGGATTCACCAGAGAAAGAGTGGGGAACAGAACAGGCAGATTGACTGAAATACACTGCTGAGGGGAGCAACAGGCAAGTCAGGAGAGGTCTGCTGCGCTATGTGGGTTGCTCCCTGGCCGGGGATCAAACATGCTGCAGTGGCTGTGGATAGCTTCATAGTGTCTTAACCCCTTGTGCCACCAGGGAGGCCCCCTAACATTAATTTTCTTATCCATGAATCAATGAATGTTCATTAAATGCCTTCTAGACCTAGGTGCTGGATATATAACAGTGAACAAGACAGGTGAGATCCTTGAAACTGGGCATACATGTTACTGGAGCAGCAAGAGGACAACCAGACAAGATACAGAAAATATGCTAGAGCAGTTTTAGAGTAAAAAATAAAGATAAAAAGATTATATGAATCTCTTCCTAGGTTAACATATATCATACTGAAAAATGATAGAACTGCTGACAATCATATCATTACAGCATGAAAGATTGTTAGAGTTGAAATGTACCTCTGATTTTTGCAATCTAACTCCATTTTAGGAAGAAGAGGCACAATTTTAAAATGACAAGTTCCAGAAATAATCTTGGTCTGGTTAACGAGAAGCAATAATAAGCAAAGGGGAGATTTGTAAATGGATACTTATTATTTAAAAACATAAAGACATTGCATAATAAATGTCCAGGCACCTATTTTTTTTTTTTTTGGCTATAGATATAATGATACCAAAGTTTATATTAAGAGCCAAAAGACCCAGGATAACCAACCTTATTTTCAAGGAGAAAAGTTAAGTTGTAAGACTGATACTACTCAATTTTCAAACTGATACTACTCAATTTTCTACTGTAGAGGTAGAGTAATCAAGACAGTGTAGTACTGAAAGAAGAAAATAAGACAAAGGATCAGTGGCACACAGCACAGAGCCAGGAAACTGAACCACGTAAATAGTTAACTGATCTTTGATCATGTTTCAAAGTGAATACAATAAAAGAAAGATATACTTTTCACAAAATGGCATTGGGAAAACTGGACTTCCACATTTAACCACAAGAAAAAAGAATTTAGGTACAGACCACACATGTCTCAAAACAGAATTCAAAAATAATCACAGAACTAATATAAAATTAGTTATATAAAATTAGTCATAAAATTAAGCTAACCTTGAGTATGGTGATGACTCTTTAGACAAAACACCAAAGTCATGACACATGAAAGAGACAACTGATAACCTGGATATGTTAAAACTAAAAACTTCTGTTTTGCAAAAGGAAGTATGAATAGAATGATAGGATAAGCCACAGACTGGGAAAAATACTTGGAAAATGCACATCTGATAAAGGACTTTTTATCCAAAATATGCAAAGAGCTCTTAAAATTCAATAATGAGGAAAGCACCCAATTAAAAAATGAAAATTAGATCAAAAGAAACATCTCACCAATGAAGGTATGTAGATGATAAATATGCATATGAAGACTCTCAACATCATATGTTATAGATGAATTACAAATTGAAATAATTAGATACAACACACATCCATTAGAATGGCTGAAATCCAGAACACAGGCAACACACCATGTTGACAAAGATGTGGAGCACCTTTAAATATGTCACACCAATAATTAACCATAAGGTAAGCTATAGATTTAGGTGGCTATGATGAGTCAATACAGGTTCATCAATCGCAACAAATGCACCACTGAGGTGGGGGTATTGATAATGAGAGAGCTTCTGCTTATGTAAGGGTTTGGAGCTTGGAAAATCTCTGTATTTTTTGCTCAATATTGCTGTGATCCTAAATCTGCTATAAATTATAAAGAACCCTATAGATATAGAAGGAACAGAGAGAATTATAAATATTAAGGAATATAAAAAAGAAATTAGGAAAAGTATTAGAAAAAATAGTCAAACATTAAAAATGCTTTTTTCAGTGAGTTTGGAGTATGAAAGAATTCAGTCTTTTCTTTGCAAATAATACCCTGGGAAACATTTGTAAAAAGGTCATGGAACTGTTATAGACTTGGCATCCTTCAAAAGTGCTTACTTCACAGCAGACAAGCAAATATTTGCTACCTCATAAACAAGAAGCAGTGGTCTTATTGTAGTGTGCCATCCTAGATTTCAGCAACACCTCATGACAGCAAAGAGCAGTGACTGGAATAGAAGTTGCAGAATGATATAAACCAGAGTCCTACTCTTCTAGTCACAGTCAAGTTAGTCTTTCTGGTTAGAATTTATAAATACCTCTGGTTGCTTTGACAAAACAAGGTTAAAGGATGAAGAATAATGTATATGGAATAGAGTGCAAACTATCTATATGGGAAGTAGACACCTGATTCATTGGAGACTACAGAAATATATAGTCCTTCTTGAACTATGGTTAAATGGAACAATCCATAACAGTTCATATTATTAAATTTGTGTGCAATCAAGTCATTGCTTTTCTTTTTGTTATTGACTTTTAGACATATGAGCATTTAAATATATTTTGAGAAAATAGAAAAGTGATTACCAATAGGTAGAGCTACTAATCATATAGTCACATTTAATGCAATAGAAAAGTAAAAATAAAATCCAGAAAACAAGGAAAATATCAAGAAAACAAAATCAAAATTGAAAATACAGAACACAAGCATATAAGTTGACAGAGATACAGTCCAGCCTTTAATGTATGGCATTAAGAGCAATCAGTCAAAATCTAAACATACTCTGTATTAAATAGCTCCTAAAATGAAATGACAAAGGGTTAAAAACTTCAATAGCAATATGCTAGACAAACTTAAGCAAAATGAAATCAAGGTTGAAATATTAAGATATTAACATTTCAATAAAAATATTAATGGACCATAAAAGGGTTTTTCTCTACTGATAAATATTTAATCTATATAATTTACTTGGAATTTGGTAGTATTGAACTCAGACATACAAATACCATTGCATCAGTATTTCAAAGCAGAGAAACACCCAGATTAGCACAAATAAAAATTTTATGGGAGACTTTAAACATCATACATTCATGTTCTAGTAGTCTTACTGGATAAAATATTATTAAAGACAGAGATGAATGATGTAGTTATTAATATGTAATACATAGATTTCCAACTTTGTATCTGCAAAACTTATTTCTCAGTGCTCAGAAAATTTTACCAAAACAATCACACCCTAGATAATAAAGAAAACTTCAATTCATTTCAAAAGTTATAAATGGTATGGGCCACATATTCTGCAAGTAAAGCAAAAAATATTTAATTTGTAAGTTTTGTTTTAAGAAGGGAATGCCTTTACTATATTTTAACATATACAACTCATTTTGGAGACTAGGTCAAAAATATTTTAATTTGAAAATCAATAATTGCTTATATGAATTTCCCAAATATGTGAAAGTCAAATCCTCAGAGGTAAATTCTATACTTATGTATTTATATGTTTGTCATTATCAAATATAGCTGTTAGTATTATTTATTCACTTCAAATTCTTATTTTCTTGCATAGTACTTATTCTCTTCCATCACAGAAAATTAAATTTATAGTCATTTGTCAGACAAGGATATGCCTGTTATTCATATACCTGTCTAGATTTATTTACCAAACACGTATTGAGTGCCCATTTTTATCAGATATTGCTTTTCATGTTTTGCTAAAGAAGTAAATAAAACAAGAACTAATTTAAGAAGTGCAGAATGGAATGCACAACTGCAGTATCATTCTGGAAAAATTATAATAGAAATACATGCACTGAATCTTGAAGGATTTGGGAAGTTATCTATTAATTGTAAACCAATGTCATGAGCTTGGGGAGTTAAAGATACCAACAAAAAGACAATGCAGGAATTGAGTTTTACAAAGCATAAAAGGATAATGTAGCTTGAAAAAAGGAGTCAGACACAAGCAAACTATAATTTCAAAAGCAGGGCTGCTAGATAGCATGCCATCATTACCATATTCAAGTATAGGATGCCTGTAGGAGACTAGAAATGGACCAAACTTGATCCAAACTCTTTGTGAATACCTTTCTCTAAACTCCACCTAGTATGTCTTTGATTATAAAGTGGACACCTAATAAATCCTTTTAAAAAACTAGCTATATGGCCAGAAAACTATAAGGTATCTTGTTTTTAATAACAAAGGACATAATTTCATATTATTTAATAATTATTATGGCCCTAAGATCAATTTTGACTTTTAACTCTGCACTTACACCTTCAAATTTCTATGCTCATCCACTTGTGATAGATATTCATTTACTTATTCATTTATTTTTATTAAACACTTTACAAAGCACTTCCTATGGAACAAAAATTGAGCTCAACTTTCATTATTTTAAGGTAAACCTGCTAGAATGTAACCAAAGGGTACCCAGGAATCCCAAACTATTAAGGATTATGTCTTTTAAAAGGGACTCTTCTATTTGTGGCACACAGGCAAAATAATACTCTTTAATAGAATTATTATTCAGAATTAGGAGAAAAAAGGATATTCCTGATAAAAGTTTCCCAATAAAACATCCCAAATTACTCATCCCTTTGTGGACATATACCCAACCAGACGGCTTTGGCCTGAAGTGGTGCCCCAGAGTCAAAGCTTGCTATAAGTCTAAGGTATCTTCCAGGAAGGAACCACAGGATAAGGTCAAGGCTGGTTTTATAGAGCTGGGACAAAAGGAGAGATTCAGAATTCAAAATGTACCAAATAATCCACACGAAGTCAGGACAAAGGCTGCCATTGTCTGTGTAAATGACCAGAACAACCTCTCCGCTTGTCTGTCACCCATGTGTCTCTCCCAAGTGTCTCTACATGTGTCTCCACCACACATCTCCTTCCAAGTCTGCCCAAGTCCCTGGGTACAAGTGATAGCTAAAAAATCAGGAGTGCAGAGTTCTTGCCTGCCTTTGTGTTATTTAGGTCTGCTTGGCCTCTCAACTCTAACACTAGTTCACAGTAGCTCCCCTGTTCAAGAAGTCTGGTTCATAGCACAGTGGGAGTTGTAATTCAAGGTGGCTGCAAGAAAGTGTAGGTAGAGAAAACATCACCTCCTCTTAAGGAAATATATCTGTAATAAATGCAAATGAATATTTCTCCATTTTGTTTACATTTTTCAGTCTACTCACTTACTTAGTGTCTCCATGCTTTCAAAATGATTGCAAACACTGCAGTTAGTAACAATACAAACTTCTGTAAAGTTAGTGAAGAATATAAATTCTGAACAAAACATATATTGGGCATGTAAGGAAAAAACTAGCTGAACTTTTCATAAGTCTTATTAATTTAGGTCCCACAGGAATAGGACAAACTGGCATGCCAATAAAATGTCTTTCTTGGGCCTCCCCTGTGGCGCAGCAGTTGAGCGCTGGTTTTCGAAGCTGCCCACAGCCTCTACAGCGCTGGTTTGATCCCCAGCAGCCAGCGAGGGTCCCACATGGCGCGCAGACCTCTCCTGCTGCCCGCTGCTCCCCTCAGCAGTGTGTTTCGTCAGTCTGCCTGTTCTGTTCCCCGCTCTGGCTCTGGTGAATTCTCTCACCCTCCCGCGCTTCTGACTGTACCCAGTGCTTATATAAATAGATAGATAGATAGATAGATAGATAGATAGATAGATAGATAGATAGATAGATAGATAGATAGATAGATCGATCTTTAAAAAAGTCTTTCTTTTCTTCATAGCAGATTTTAAATATCATTATTGCTCTATGACTCTACTCACATTGTTAAAGAACACAGTGTATCTAAGTTAAAAACAATATTTGGTGTTACTTCTGTGACAATACATTCAGTTACCACTTCCCACTCCACCCTCCATGCAGTGCGTTCATATCTTATCAGACATAGGGTAGCATCTGAGCAAAGAATTCCTACATCTGAAAAAGCACAGAAGCAGAAATGTGAACAGTAATAGCTCTTTCAGAAGACAGACTTCAGCATACTGACAAGACAAAAGACCAGAGCTCAGGAAAAGCTTTTATTTTTTCACCATAGTAGCATATATGAGGAATCCAGTTGCAATATTATCATTAGCAAAACAAAAGACACTTTTAGTATTTTATTTCATAGTGCTTATAAGCATTAACTTGCATCCTTTAACTATATTCTTGGACCATGGACTTCCCCAATGATTTTCTAGAATCATTCCTTTTGAATATATGGTTAGCTTTATGAAGCAATCAGAATCATCTTCCAACTTCAAATATTTTGTATCTTCCAATTTTCTAGAAAAAAATTTTTCAAAAGCAATCACATTTCTGTGTGTCTTACTCAGAGAAGCTTTGTCCTGCAATTAATTGTAGGTACAGTATAATGAAATTGCTTTACCAGATGACTGACTACTCCCTGTTTTTCATTTTTAGGGTATATCTGCCAGATGTGGTTAAACTTCATCCATAACACATGGCATTGCAACTTGTAAACATATCCAACCCCAACATATTTATCTCCAATGTTTAATTAAACCTTAAAGAGTACTTTTGCATATTCCCTCTCCTTTTCCGTAACTGTTATAAATATTAAAGTTCCTAATATCTTCCCAAAAGGATTAGGGTTATTTGGGGGTCTCTAGTACAAAGTGTCCAAGCAAGCAAGATGTATATTTTTACCATGGGTGATGTATCCTACAGGAGCCAATGTGTGTACCCCTGGGGAAGGATGCTTTTCTCGAAGACTTAGTGTGGTACATATCCACACTACATAGTTGCAATAATGCAACTGAGAAGTCTCACTCTCAAAGGAAGGGGAGGAGAGGGCCTCCCTGGTGGCACAGGGATTAAAGACACAGTGCTATCAAGCTTCGCCAGCCACTGCAGCATGAGTTTGATCCCCAATCAGGGAGAAAGCCCCTGCCCACATGGCACAGCAGACCTCTCCTGTCTCGCCTGCCTGCTGCTCCCCTCAGCAGTGTATTTCAGTAGATCTGCCTGTTCTGCTCCCCACACTGTCTGGTGAATCCTCTCACCATCCCCCACCCCCACCCCCGTATCTTTGGCTTACACCCCAGTTCTTATATGCATAAATAAATAAATCTTAAAAAAAAGAAAGGGAGGAGAGAGAAAGGAGGGTGTGGGCACTAAATCATTTGCCAATCAAATGTTGGTATATATGTCTGTCTTGGGATTGTCAATGATCAGTTAGCTGTCCTTACTATATGTTATATCTTATAGTATCCAATCATCATTTGTTGTTATATTTATTGTTGTTACTCTGCCAAATGCCCATTAATGATTAAGATGGCATTAGCAAATACATGAAGAAGTTGCAGTTCAGTAAACTGGAAATTGAAAGTAGCAATTAATCAAATCAAGACTTTAGCCTTGGTGTTACAGAAATGACTTTATCCTATTACTCGCAGTCAATATTGGTTGTACAGTAGCGCTATGGTAAAACTCCAATTAATATTTCCTAAAAACTTAATCCTGCTGGAAATCTTGGGGTTGGGGAATTTAACTGTCTCCTGAAGGCCTGTTACCTTTCATAGACATATAAGACTTCCATGATGATTTTCTTTTAAAACAGCAAAAGGAAAAGAAAAAGAAAATCAGTCAGAAGAATTTGTCGGCAAGATTCCTTAATGTCCGTTTCAAAAGTCACAGATTACAGTTTAAAATGGAAGCCCTCTTTTGAGCAAAGAAGGAAAGGTTATGAAAAAAATACAGTTTGCCATTATTGATGTACAAAGCCAGCTCAGATTGCATCTGTCCTGTAGCTCCCCCACATGCACCACTTGGATATTGCCTATATCTTTGGAAATCAAAGATAGAAGCTTCAGTCGTAGCTCTTCCTGCTGCCACTAAGAGAAGCTAGCTTGAGGAGCAACACATTCAACCTCTGTTTTTCTCATTTAATGTACTTTATGGACACTTGTCAGGTGCTCACTGTGTGGTTTGCTCAGCTAATCCTACAAACATGTAAAAGTCATACAAATTAAAATTTAAGAAAAGGAAATAAAGTTAATTGACCATTGATTGTTCTTTCCTTTTATTCTAGTACCTGGTAAGAGCATACAGTGTAATGATTGTGAACTCAAAGAGTTTCTGTTTCACTGAAATTCATCTTTATGGATAACAAAGTTAGTGTCAACTTTTTCTTTCTTCTCTCTCTCTCTCCCCATCTCTCTCTCACCACCTCCTTCCTTCCCTCCTGCTCCCTATCCCCTGTACTAAAAAGACAAACATGAAAGACAAACAGTAATCATACTGTTTTACCAATATGGTCTGCCTTTCTTCAAGCTTTGCCCTTTAATGAATGAGGGAAGGAATTCAAGAAATAGCAGATTTCTTATAGAACAAAAATTAGAATTTTATTTGAAAAAGTGCCATATAAAGAACATAGTAGCCCTGAGTTTTATAAACGTAATCGTTTCCTGATTAGCTATTGCTAATAATAGAGTAGTGTTTATATTTTATATTGTAATTTTCTCTAACTGGCATTTAACTTGTTCCCATGCCCACAAACTCTCTGTTTTCATTACAAAGTAATATTAACTTGTTTGAATATTTTTGCTTTTAGATTGTTAAAGAACATAAACTTCTACCAGTATTCTGTGCTGGACATTAGCATTGATGACTTGGAAAATCTTTGCATTTATACAGATTTCTCCACCCTCCCCCATTCTGTATGTCACTATTCATTCCTTAGTATATTTATCTATATTTTGTTAATTGTAATTTAAAATTCCATCTTAAAAGATGTACATTTATACTATAGTAATTTTGAAGGCGAGCAGTTATTTCATTGGGTTGTCACTCTTTCTAGAAATCAAACCCTCCCTGTCACATATAAATAGATTGTTTGATATACATGCAATATCCTGCTGGTGTCGTGCACTCTTTCCTTTAATCTGACTGACATGGCACATAATAAAATGCTCACTTCAATATATGTCTGTTGCATTTTACCTAATTCTAGGCTTAGTTTAATATTAGTCATGAATATTTCCTCCAACTAGACATGAATTTGAATAAATATAAGGCACAGTTTATGTTCATACTAAAGCACAAGCTTCAACCTTGTTTCTTTATTGCTTTATGCTGTTTGTGATGAATTAAGTCATTTCAAGGAAAGAACTGGAAGCAACAGGGACTAGAATTGTTATCTTTATCCACAAGTCAGGTAGAGTGTGAGTGGGTGAAATTGAACTGCTGTGCTTTACTTTCCCTGAGAGGCAGAGCTGAGAGTTGTAGAGGTCTGCTCAGTTGGAGAAAAATCACAACAGATGAAACCATATTAGTCTCTGGATTTCTTTTAGGCTAAAAAGCCATGGTAGCTTCTAATGACCCTAGTAACATTATACTTATTTTATATTCCTTTCTATCATAGACTAGGAATATTTCATGATCATTTCTTCTTATTACTTTTATCTTAAATATCATCCTATTAAATGAATGGAGAAAAAAATCATTAGAGTGATATGTATGAATCTACATTTGAATATACATGTGTGTACACATACCCAGAACATGCAAATATATGTATGTATGTATATCTGTATATGCATATGAATAGTTGCATATATAATTCTATAACATTAAGTCCTAATAGCTAGAGTATATTTTCCTCCTCAATTAATATAATTTTAAAATTTGGGGAGCATTTAATGACACAATTACATAAAACGAAGACATAATCCATTCATCTTTTCTCTGTTACCTTCCATAATGTTTTCAATGTGGATCACATTTTAACAACCATAAAATTGGGTTAATACTCCCATTTTTATGCATCCTGCAATATCTACAAGACTGAAATACCATATTTAAAATGAGAACCCATATATCGGTTAGCTTGCATACTGGTTGCTGTGATATTCTCACCTAGGCATTTCAACAGAATTACCTACTAAAAACCCACTAAAAATGATATTTACCCTATGGATGTAAAGATTTTTATAAACCAAAACATGTTCATCATGTACATTGTAAATACATACTACATATACATCAACAAACAATAAAGACATTAAAAATCGTGAAATCAGCAGCCCTGTTAAATTACAAAAGATTTTTGGGGTGTCAAATTATCAGGGGGTGTGTGAAGCTTTTGGTTACCTCTTTCTCCTTACAGATTTTTCTATGGTATGCTTATTTCATGTGGCTATATGAAATACTTTATTTCATATGTCATTTTTGAAGCAAAATTTTACACCACTTCTACAAAGAAATAGAGCACACATTGTTTATAGGATGGACAGCTAGGACTCCCAATGGATGTAGACAATAGATAAAATGAACTACTGGCTAAAACAGATTAGATGCCAAACTCAGTTAGGCCTTGCCTAATTCTATAAAAGTATGTCAGTTAGAGACTTACTTGACCTAAGGAAAAAACAAATCTCGAAACAATATCCAAGCTGATTACTTATTCAAACTGATTATGCTGCAGCTACTGCTCTGTTAGAACAAAATGTAGTCATGTAAACCTGGTCCATTCCCTTGGCTAGCCTGCATAGGAAAACTGCCATTATAAGATATTTTATTCAATGACATCAGCAACATGGAACATATTAATTATAAAACAGAATAGTGAAAGAGAAATTATTTCCTAGTTATACACATTTATCTAAGTTTTGTGTTGTTCATGTTGAGTGCTTCTGAGAAGCTTGAAGAGTTTCATGACACAATCGTTCTGAAAATCTTGGGATCATTTGTAGCTTTTATTAACTTAGTACTCTGGGCTTTATATATAATTATTTATGGTACCTAAGTGCTAGGAGTCTTAGAAGAACTAAAAAGTCAAATATTTTGGAGAAACTGGAAAGCATCTATCTACCAATCTGCGTAGCTAAGCCTTTGTGCAAGAAACTATTGGACATGCTTACTGGAATCACTGTTCTGTGGGTAGATGTTATAACACTCAAATTAGATGATCCGGAGAGGATGAGAGGGGAGTTTAGAATTGGAAACGGTACTTCAAAAAATGATGCTGGGTCAAGTATTATATGAGCACAAACGTGAGTATGGAGCATAATATAGCAACTTGTTTTTTGAAAAGCCAGGCACAGTCTCAGGTAAGCCTATTGTTCCCCAAAGGCCATTCGCAGTTACTGTTAACACACTTCTGTGCTTTTACCAGAGCCTTCAGGAGCTGTGACAGTGCTTGCAAATGTGATGCTCGTGACAAGTCTGTCTGCTTCTAAGCATGTCAAGAAAGCTGAACACTATTAATAATACTAATGGAGAGATTATCTTTAGCTCTGAATTTTTTCTCCTTTGAAAATAAAAGTGGGAGGTTTGTTTTAACACCCTGCCCTTTTCATAAAGGTTGAGGAAGCAATTGAGCCTCTCTGCAAAAGCCTTCCTTTTCCAGTTTTTTGCTTAATTAAAACACTGCATTTACTTTGTTAAAAGTGAAATCTTCACCAGTATATTTTAAAGATATAAAACACAATAGTAATACAATTAGCAATAATCCCTTGTCAGAAGAAGAGCGTATTTGTTAGATTGTATGAACAAAGGGACAATTATATACTTTTTAAAGTAACCATTACAGAGGCAACACTGTGTCAGAGCTTCCTTATTATAGTCTTCTCTCATGCACAGATACTCTAAAGGCTATATAGTAGTCAATTAGATATACTTGATGTACAAGTTTCTGCAGACAAATATGTAAGAGAAATATTTAAAGACCATTCAAGAATGGAAAAAATAAAATTGTTAGGACAAAATAAATAAGCTGTGGCTTTGATCATGCCACTATGTGCTACATCGACATGCAGAGAGGGTGCTTAATGCAACATATTACTTATATGACAAAATGGTACTCAAACTAAGGGCCTTTTACAATGAATTCCCTAGGTGCTCTGTGCCAATTTCAATTAACTCTTCAAAATGGAAATACTTCTCATATTTTTTTATGAAATATGGCACTACACAATACTTATTTCAAAAATTTCATAATTCTTTAGCAGAACTACCTCCCTGAGAACTTACAATAAAGTTTACTCTCCCCATTGCACAAAAGCCATTTTACAGTCTTTATTCCTTTGTGCTTTTTAAAATGAAAAGTTAAGCTAATCACTTCATTAGACAAAAGTAAGAAGAGCACATTGTTTTCCTTTTTTTCTGGACTGGTTACTGAGCCCTGGTGTTTGTCTTCTACACATGTTGGTATTCTGTCTGCCTTTCTCTTTTGTCGTGGATTTCAGCTATAAAGTGTGTTCGTCTTTGAAACTAAGCCTCACTGTGTCATATGTTCAACCCTGCTCCATACAACCCAACACAACTTATCACACTCTGACAGCTAATATTTAAAAGAGAACACACACGTGTTTTGAGGTTTGATAACTGCTATCAATCTCGATAATGGGTATCCAATCCAAAAATGTGACAGATATCTAGTGGATTGAGCATACACCACGAGCAGCTAATGCTGAAGTAAATGAATCAGTAAGTCAGCTCCTTCACACCTATAATTAAAAATAAAACAAATAAATGCCATACAAATAATAGAAGTCTGAGAAATCTGTGTCATAGCTACAAAATGTACCAAAGGGTAAAACTTATAGACATCAGAGTCTAGTTCAGTTTTCTTCTACCTTTGATTTTCCTGTTAAATAGGAGATTGTGAGATTTTTCCTGAAGATTTGTTTAAAGGTTAAAATCTCAGGATTTCTAATTCAATTTGTCATTGCACTTTTTTTTTTCTTTTTCATGGAACCTGCCAGCAGAGATACAGTGGGCCCTGAAACAGCATGGCTTTGATGCTCAGAAAATGCTCTCTTTCAACAAAGTAAATCAAGGTACAGTGACCTCCCAAAGCCAAATTGCAGAACAGAGCATAATAGGTAATGCTATGTAAATTGCTATGTGTGCAATCGGGATGTTATTACAGCAAGACCAAATGGTGGTAGCTAATGACTTAGACATTTGATTTCCAGGTGCCTTTTATTTTATTTTTCCCTGATTTGAAAATAGATATCTGAAACAGTAGCTTTACCACACTGATGATCCTGAATAAAGTAAATTTCTTTAGTGACTACTGTAACTTGATCACCAAATTCGAAGACAGTGGATGAGTAGCCCCCACAAAATTCCAAAGGTATAGACAGAACTGTACATCAGCACAATATTAAATTCTCAGTTTCAATTGAAAGAAAATAAATTTGTTTATAAAATTAGTCCTCTAAGGAAAATGTGATGTATAAATATTTGGTTTTGATTTTTTAATTATTTAAACACAGAAAGAGGAAGACGATAGGCATAAACATGTTTGTTCTGACCTTAGCCTGTCCGTCCCACATTTAGCAGCAAATTATGTTGGGATTAGAAGGACTGAATTTGTATTCTTAATAACCATTTGTTCTAGGATGTTCAGTTACTGAATATTATGGCATGATTTTTATAGTTGAAATGAGTTTCACTACACAGCTGGTGCATTTTGTTGAGGTGAAAATAAAATGAAAATGTTTCACCAAGAAGTCTTTCCATAACTCCGGTTAGGATTTTAAAAATAAATCATAACAGGGGCTCCAAGAAAATATTTATTGCTCTTCCCAAGCATTAGAAGAATGCGTGCTCTGGACCTGTCATTCAGAGTGAATCAAGATACTACTGTTCAGGCATCTAGAATGGCCAAGATTAACATACCTGGACAAAAGATTCAATTGTCTCCTAATTTATTAACAATAAGGAAATTTAGAACTGATTGACTCAGTTCTGAATAAGTATGTATGAAGTATTTTTTATTGCATTGAATCCTAAGAGTATCTTAGGGCTTGTAATAGCTTTAAATGATATTTTCCCTTATGTTGTATGATTTCTTATATTATCAGATTACTTATGTCACACTGAACCTCCTCTCTAAAAATTACATTGGAATTTGTGTTGATAACTAAAAAATATGTGAGCCTGTCATATGAATACTTCTTCAGAAATTGATGTCATCGAGGAATATATATATTAGACATATATTTATAAATTCAATATATGAATTCTTGCTTTTATTTTGACTCTAGGTAACCAAATTCCTTATGAGGTTGAGAAAAATAATGTTTAATGTTTTCATATTGTCATTAGGGCAAAATATTAATTTCTATTTTAGTAACTGTAATTTTTAGGTAAAATTTTATAGATGGAAGGAATTTCCTTTTTCTATACAGACTTCAATGTCTCATGCATGTTCACTTGGATTTATTTTATATTCTATTATTGGTTTAGTTCAAGACAAAATAAATTAAACAATGAATAGGCTACAGATATTTCCCATGGGGTAAAGGCACTTGATTTTATTTTTCCCTCTTCCTACACATCGCAATAAGTGTCTTTTGAAACTTATGACAAGCAGTCTATGTTGCTGCTCTTTCTTTTATTCTGAAATATAGCATATGCATAAGTAGTGCTGGACATGAAGAGTTTTTCATTAAACATGTTTGCACATTAAAATTACTTGGGTAAAATTTTAAACACATTTTGGTTAACATAACCCATGTGTATTCCTGCAGCACAGATAATCTCCCTGCACACATTCTCGGAGAGACTGTAACAAAGGAGCAGCAATACAAACCAGAGAACAATTCTGCTTGATTTTCCTTTGCAGTCATTTTTATCAGGGAGAAGGAATATTCCACAGTGGTGCCCAGATGAAGGCTGCATGCATTCCCCAGTATTGCATTGTAGAAGAAAATGAAAAACCTAATAGCATTTTGATGTATTCCAGTTAGGTTTTCCATTAAGAGAAAAAGGTGATATGTTCACACCATTTGTCAGGAAAAGAAGAAATGAAGAAAATGTTGACAATTTCATTACACTCTGGTTATGGGGTGATCTGAACTTACCTATTACAAGATAAAAAAAAACCTATTCTAGATATTATTAGTTGAAAACATTATTGTTTATAGTTACTTTAACGTGTGCTACGACTACAGAGTTGATAAATTCTATAAGCTCAGATTTAAAAGGAGATAATTTATATCATTTACAACCTTGCTCAAAAATTTGTATCCTTTTGATTGCCATAGCATCACACCAAGTCATGCCTTGCCGGACATTTCTCTGATAAGTCCAACCCTGAAAAGAGGATGTAACGATACCATAAAAATGCTTCTAAGTTTATCATTCCTTTCTTGACCTATGTATTTATTCAGAAAGTCTTTTTCCCATTTCTCATATTTTTTCTTTTATTATTGACTATAGGAGTCCTGGATTTTCTGCTGAGAATATTTCCCTAGGGATAACAGTTGCTGTCCATTTAAAATCAAAGTTAAGAACCGAACATTTTTTCCAGCCAGAGAGACAAGTGGTAGATTCAGTCTACTCCACTGGAAATTGATGATTACACACATAGTTTTATTTATGTGCTTTTTAAGTTAATTATTAACTGTGATGTAGGGATTTTACATTAAGTCATATTTACATATGCTAAAACATATATGCTAAAAATAAAACATAGTTTACTGAAATAGTATTCGGCTCTGATTTTGGAAAGAAACTTTGTTAAAACTGGATCAGGGGCCTCCCCTGGTGGCACAGCAGTTGAGCGCTGGGTTGCAAGGCTGCCCGCAGCCTCTGCAGTGCCTGTTCAATCCCTGGGCACCAGCAAGGGTCCCACAAAAAACAAAACAAAACAAAACAAAACAAAACAAAAAAAAACTGGATCAGATTATACTTTAAAATATAAGAAGGTCATAAAACTGCATGAACACACACACAAAAAAAACCTATGTGAGGTGCTTGTTATGTGAAGATCACCATACATATAAATCATCATTCATAAAAAATGTCTTAACAAATACCACTACATAAGAGCATGAGGTGTGGAGCACTAACCAGTACAGAAAGTAGATAATGGTCTTCTTGGATGGCAACTAGGGGAAAACTGGTTGGTAAATGGGAAACAGTATGAAGAGAAGCAGTGAAGAATAAGAAATAGAGAAACTGAACTAAGACTGAACTAAGTTCCCTATCAGTATGGAATGTCACACTTAATAACACTAATATTATCTTCTTTCAGCTTCATAATATTTGTGCAACAGCTCACGTTAAGATATTTAAATTTTATGGGGTACTCATTTTCTGAGGCCAATTATCAGACTCACAGATTTCTAATCAAGAAGGGAATTCAGAGGGCCATCTGGTTAAATTTAGTTCATCCACAGCATTTAGTTGGGTTTTATGAGCCTCATTCAGAAATCAAGTACTTTACCTAAGAGGCTGCTATGAAATAAACCATATTTTCCCCCAAATAATTGCATAATGAATGTTAGAATACTGACTTTGCTACAAAGTAAAATGTCATTAGTTCAAGTAAATCTCAATTAAAAGCATTATATTGCACTAGCTTAAAAACATACGGGCTAAATATAAAATAAGAAATTTGGTCTTTTTGAAACTGTAGCAATAATAATATACACCACATATATGATTAAATCATTTGCTTAATGTTATAAAAGTGGTAAGTGTTGACATACATCTTATTTTGAAGTTAATCTGATTAAATTTCTAATGGTATCCAGTACATTTTATTTCCTTCCACAATAT
This sequence comes from Talpa occidentalis, assembly GCF_014898055.3. Taxonomy (NCBI): domain Eukaryota; kingdom Metazoa; phylum Chordata; class Mammalia; order Eulipotyphla; family Talpidae; genus Talpa; species Talpa occidentalis. The sequence continues at coordinate 47,021,531 of NW_026555331.1, read as the reverse complement.
AATCTAAATTGCTCTTTGTAATAGGTTAAATTTAGAAGAATTACTTTTTTTTTCTTCAAGCAATTATAATGAAGTCCACTTAGAAAAACTTACTTAAATATTTTTAAGTGTATTCATTTCATGTTTGTAACACTTTTTTTTTTTTCCCCTTTCTTTTTGGCCAGATGAGCTGAACAGGAATCAAAGTGAAGCAATTGGGTAAACAACAACAACAAAAAAGGCAAATAGGCAAATTAAAGATGACATAAAGAAGGTCAAATGCTAAATATTTGTCACATATTTAGCATCACTGTTATTGTCTGAGACAGTCTATAGGACTATTTCACTAGACTTAAAGATTTTACTGTGCCCCTTTTCCACAGACTGGACAAAATCCCATCATCATGACAACTTCTCCAGTGCCCTTTCCTGGTTTCTCAGCTTGATCTTCAGGGTTCTTAATATTTTAAAAGTATGCCCATGGGAGACTCAATTGCTAATTTGAATGTCTATTTAATATAACACTGTATTTGAATTTTTTATGGTGTAATTACATACTGGAAGGTGAAAACCTGGAAATAATTTTTGAATCCAGTGTTATTACAAAAACTTGCTTTCAAAGCCTCCTATTTTTTTTAAATAAATACAACAATAAGAAAGTTAATGAAAGTACTTTCTAACAATTTATTGTTTTTCAAAGGTATATTTATTTTCTGTTGAGAGACAGACAGAGAGAGAGAGAGAGAGAGAATATTATACAGAGATAGGACAGAAGAAAAATATATATTCTAGAAAGCCTCTCAACTCTTTCTGCAAAACAAGAAATAAACAAGCAATTTAAATAAAAAGACTTCACTTTGGAAATTAAAATATGAGACCCAAATGTGGTTAGAGGACTTACTGAAGCCTTGTCATTGCATGTGGCTAACTTTCAGTTTTCTACCTTCTGGCGGTTATCCCTACCATGAACAATTATAATGCAATTATAATTGCATATAATGGACAAAGTGAATTAGAGACATTATAACAAATGAGTCAGTATAAACTCTTTCAGTCCTTATTGCAACACTGCACACTAAGCTCTAGAATATTCACCTTGAGAAAGTTACCAATCCTGAGGACATATGGCAGCCCTGTAAACACAGAGATGGTCTAGAGATTTCTTTTCCTCCACACTATCCTCTCTGGCATCAATATTATGAAACTAGTGCATTTCACACATTGGGAAAGTCATCTGTAATAGTCACCAGTAATAAAAACTAGTATTTATGGAACACTAGTGTTCTTCAACACTGTCTCTTGTCACTGATCAAAAAAAAAAAATAATAATAATACCAAATCTTAACCTCCAGGTCCTTCTCACTTATTAACTAGTAAAAACTGTAACTATAAATGAATAAAAGAAGTGTCTGTCTGGGTATATTAAATTTCTTAATAGCATTTCTCCAGAAAATTATCAAAAAAATAAATCCTGTAAAATCATAGAGAAACAATGGTCACAGCAAAATTTTCCAGAGGAAGAAAGATGATAAATCCAAAAAGTATAAAGTGCACTATTACTTGTCACTTACTATCAGCCCATGATGGTGAGAAGTAGACACCTCTATGAGGCAAGAAAATTGGGGTATAAATTATATATTTTATATATATCTAAATATAACTTGTATATATATATATATATATATAATATACAAAATGCAATATATTTTAGACATAAGTACTTACACAAAGATGACTACATGTGACCCATGAGGTTTTTTCATTCATCTGTGTATGTTGCTGTGTTTTACAGCTAGAGAGGTCATATACCCAATTTGTGCCGATCGTTCTAGTGTCCAATCAGTTAATGACCCCTTTCTTACACAAAAGTGTCATAGCTCAAAAAAAAATAATATATACATTCTATGTTCATGAGGCTTAAGATAAATAACATCTGCAGCTGAGAGAGCTGTTTATCAACTTTATTGTTAAAGCTTTTGAAATAGAACATCAGGGCAGTGCAAATAATTGGTTAATCAAATCAGGATAGAAACAAACTCTAAATAAAAGTTTAGATTTCCTAAGGAATAAAGAATACCACTTATGCTGAGTTCCTTGGGTATCTGAATATAACAGGCAACTCATCCCAGGGAGAAGCAAAAGTTGTCTTATTCTGTGCAGGGATTTTTAAGGCAAGAAGCTGGTAGTAATACAACTTCATGTGAAAGCAGTGAAATGTTTGACTAAGCTGATAGATGCTGAGCAGATTCCCTTCAGTTAATGAGCAGAATAAGAGAACCGCATGGGGCAATGGTTTAGATCAGCAATTCACTCATTTGCAAGTATGTTTCACTGAGTGAACAGTAAACACTTTTAGAAACATATGCATATTTAGAAATATAAATAATAAGTCACTTATAACAGATAAATTGAGTTTCACATATATTTGGACAGTATAAACCTGGGTATTGAGATTTATAACAGTTCTCTATTTGCATAACATGGCCCAATGTGTCTTTGAAGTAAACTCAATATAATCTTGACACCAAAGAGTTAATTTAACAGCCACGAGGGGAGATCACCAATTTTGTTCTGAGAAAACCAGAAGATGGGCTGAGGCATAAGTCACATAAAAGGAGTTCATTTGGGCAAAAGGAAAATAAAATTTCAATGTAACATCGGTCTATAGTCTCAAAAACATTCACCCATTTACAGCAGGTTCACAGTTCCTATCCAGCCATAAATATGTCTGGGTCATTTCTGGGTGTTCTCAAAGTCTCCTTGCACTCAGTCTGTATAGTGTGCTGCCCAGCTGTCTTCCTGTCTTGTCTTTTACTTGTCTACATACTATGAGCAGTCACTTGGAGAGTCACAGATAACGCCACTACACTCCTTAGGACATTGGATATGTGAAGTTTAATTATTGTATTCTGAGTTTCTCAGAGTCTCAAATCTTGGGGCAAATAGGATAGGACTGGGTTCTAGACAGAGCTAGGAAAGTAGTATTTTTGTCTTCAGAATGCAGTTAACCAGTTTCATCAGCATCAGCCTTTCACTTCCCATCTCTATAATGCACTAAAATCCACCTCAAGATACTCAGTGTAAAATATAATCCTTTCTTTTCAAAGTGATATTGCTCTTTCCATTTTCTAACCCAATACCTTACTGTAAGCATGGAAGAACATTATCACTCTTCATTCAGCTGATGAACAAGATTCCCAATCATATATGAATATTTGGATGCAAATATTTATTAAAAGAAGAAAGTAATAATATATTCTGTACTAGTTAATGAGATCGTGTGACTCAAGAATATAAACACATGTGGAGTAAAAATAATGTGAACCACAAAAGTGAAAAAAATATATATATACATATATATATAATCTGTAACTTACTACTTATTTTGACTGAGGGCATAGTAAAACAAAAAGAAACAATTCTTAAAAATACATATATACCAAATGATGGCTCATCAATATATATGAAGCAATTATTAGTAGAACTAAATAAAGATATTGACAATGATACTAGGAGATTTTAATATTCCTCTTAGAGCTATGAACAGATCAACAAGACAGAGGATAAAAAAGGTCACAATAGCTTAAAAGGGGATCTAGAGAAATCTATAGAAAAAGCCATTCATAAAGCTCTAGAAAAACATTTTTTCAAGTGAACATGGAATATTTTCAAAAACAGATCTTATGTTTGGACACATATCAATTGTCAAAATAACTATGAATATTGAAATCAGATCAAGTACTCTTTTTTAGACCATAACAACATAAAGCTAGAAATCAAGTATTTAAAAAGGGAAAAACATAAATATGTAAAGATTAAACAATATGTTGCTTAATAGCTATTGGAGTAAAGACAAATTAAAGCAGATATAAAAAAATTACTTGAGATAAGTGAAAACAAGGATAGAATTGTCAGAATTTACAGGATGCAGCAAAAGTAGTTTTAAGAGGTAAATTAATTGGAATACATACTCACATTAAGAATTAAGGAAAAATACCAAACAACTTAATATTACACCTAGATCAACATGAAAATAAGTCACAAGATGTGAAGTTAGTAGAAGCCAGGAAGTAATAAAAATAAAAGCAGATAACAAAAAAGATATCAAAAAGCCCACACTCAAATCAATGAAGGTAAGATTTGGTTCTTCAAGAATATAAATAAAGTCAATAAACCTCTATCTATGCTAATAATGAAAAGAGGAAATGAAAGAGGAGAAATTACCACAAATGGCAAAGAAATACAAAAAAAATCATAAGAGATATCTATGAACAACTATAACTTAATAAATTTAACAAATTGGAAGAACTGGAAAAAATTCTAGAATGATCTAGGTGATCAAGTCTAAACCAGGAAGAAACACAAGAGCTGAACATTGATCAACAATCATGGAAATTGAAACAGTAAGCAAAAATCTTTTTAAAAACATAACCCCAAGGCAAATAGCTTTACTTATATTAAACCTTTAATTAAGAACTTATATCCATCTTACTCAAATTGTTTCTAAATATCCAAGAAGAGAGAATGTGCACCACTACATTTGTACAATGACAACGACCCTAAAAATGAAACGAGACAAAGGCAGAACAAGATAAACTACAAGCCAATAACCCTGGTGAATATGTGGACGTCTTCAACAAAATACTAGCAAATAAAATCCAACAATTTATCACAAAGATTATGCATCATAATCAAATGGAAGTTATCTCAGGGAAATAAGCATGGTTTAATACACACGCCAAAAAACAATCAAACTAATGCATTACATCAAAAAATAAAACATAAAAATCTTTTGATAACATCAATAGATTCAGAGAAAACATTTGACAAAAGTTAGCAATTATTTATGATAAAATCTCTAAACTAAATGGGAATAGAAGAAATCTACACCAAAATAATAAAGGCCATATTTTACAAACTATAATCAATATAATAATTCATGGTAAAAAACTAAAACCTTTCCTTTGAAGATAAGGAACAAAATAAGTATACCCATAGTCACCACTACTATTTGATTTAGTATTAGAAATTTTATTGAAAGCAATCAGACATGGGGACTAAAGCAAATTCAAGTTGGAAAAGAAGTGAAACTGTTACTATTTGCAGATGATGTGATGTTACCTAGAACTATTCTAAAAATTCCATCAGAAAGCATTAGAAATAATAAGTTGATAGAGCGAAGTGGAAGGTCACAAAATCAGCATACAGAAATCTGTTGCATTTTTATAGCAACAATGAATGAGAAGAAAAAGAAATTTGAAAAATCCATTTACAATTGCTTTAGAAAGAATCAAATACTTAGGATTTAACTCAACCAAGGAAATGAAAAATTTTTACAATGAAAACTGCAACACTTTATTAAAGGACGCAGATCCTAACATAAAAATGCGGAAAGACATTGCACGCTCATGGATGGGAAAAAATCAATATAGACAAACTGACAATTCTACAAAAGTTATATATAAATTCAACACAAAGCCCTATTAAAATTCCAACAATATTCTTCAAAGAATTTGAATGAAATACATATAATTTTATATGGAACTATAGAAAGTCTTGAATTATAAAAAGCAACCCTGAGAAAAAAGGAGAGAAATGGAGCTACCAAGCTATCTGGCCTTAAAAAATACTGTAAAGCATCAGTATTTAAAACAATATGGTATTGGACTGCAAATAGAAACATGGTCAATGGAACGGAATTAAAAGACTAGTATTAAATTCATACGTATGTTAATACTTAACTCATGAGACAGTAGCCATGATCATACAATAGACAAAGAAGAGTCTTTTATAAACAGTGATGGGAAAAATGGGTGACTACATGTAAAAGAATGAAGTTGGATCACTCTCTAAAAGAACAAAATTAAATTCTAAATGGGTTAAAGATGTAAATACAAGACTGGCAGCAATAAATATATAGAATAAATCATTGACAATATGTTACATAACATTGATGATAAAGATGTTTTTGAAGATATGATTTCTATAGCAAGGGAAATAAAAAATAAACAATTAGGGTTATCTCAGATTTACATAGTGAAGGAAAACTAAAGCTAGATTTAAAAAGACATGTAATAAAATGGGAGAAAACTGCACATATTACACAACTGACAGGGGCTGGATCACCAATCTATACCAAAACTTATTCAGGTTAATAATAAAAACAACCTATCTAATTATTCAATGGATATCAAGTCTGAACAGACAGTTCACCAAAGAGGATATCCAAAAGGCTACTGGAAAAATGTTTATGATGGCTTTTAATAAAGGAGAGACCTGTTAAATAACAATGAAATAGTATCTCACATCTGTAGTAATGACACATACTAAAAAGTTATGAAGTTTCAAGACATTAAGAAAATCTTAAGTAAAATATCAGTTCAGCATTAAGCTGAATAAAGACTTACTTCAGATGCTGCACTAATACAGACTTATCATTAGTTCAGAGAAGTAAACAGATGGGAATAAATCAGCAAGAACAAACTGCGACAACATATACTGTAGGAGGGGAGAGAACTTTATCTCTAGATTTGTCACATGTTAAAATGTTCAGTTTTAACACATTTAGCTACAAAAGATAAAAATAGGCTCAAAGTTAAAGGATGGAAAACAATCCTACAAGCAAATGGACCAAAAAAGAAAGCAGGAACAGCTATACTTATATCAGATAAAACAGATTTCAAACTCAAAAAGATAAAAAGAGACCCCAATGGTCACTACATTATGATCAAGGGGAAAATACTTCAAGAAGAAATAACACTCATTAACATATACTCACCAAACGAAGGAGCACTAAAATATATCAGACAACTGTTGTCCTCTCTGAAAACAGACATCAGAGAAAACACATACGTAGTGGGAGACTTCAACACACCACTATCAACAATGGATAGATCAACAAGACAAAAAATAAGTAAAGAAACCAAAGCTCTAAATAAGGACCTAGAGCAATTGGGCTTAACAGACATCTATAGAACACTAAACCCCAAAAAAACGGAGTACACATTTTTCTCAAGCGCACACAGATCATTCTCCAGGATCAATCACATACTGGGGCACAAGACAAACATCAACAGATACACCAAGATTGAAATCATATCAACCATCTTTTCTGACCATGAAGGCATCAAACTAGAAATAAACCATAAAAAGAAGGCAAGGAACTTTCCTACCTCATGGAGATTAAAAACCACACTACTGGAAGACCACAGGACTAATGAGGAGATCAAAGAAGAAATTAAAAAAATTCTTTGAATTGAACGACAAGGAGGACACCAATATCCTAAATGTATGGGATGCAGCAAAAGCAGTAATAAGAGGAAAATATATAGCAATAGAAGCTCACATCAAGAAACAAGAAAGAACTCAAAGAAACAACCTAATCTCGAAGCTCAAAGATCTAGAAAAAGAACAACAAAAAAACCCCAAAACCAGTAGAAGAAAAGAAATAATAAAAACCAAAGCAGAAATAAATGAAATTGAAACTAAAAACACAATCCAAAAGATCAATGAAACCAAGAGCTGGTTCTTTGAAAAAATCAATAAAATAGACAAACCCCTAGCCAGGCTCACAAAGGAAAAAAGGGAGAAAGCACAAATAAACAGGATCATCAATGAAAGAGGAGAAATCACAACGGACACAGCAGAAATCAAAAGAAGAATCAGTAACTACTATGAACAGTTATATGGAAACAAGTTTAACAATCTAGAGGAGATGGACAAATTCCTACAACTCTGCAATCACCCAAAGCTAGATAAAGAAGAAATAGAACACCTAAACAGACCAATTACAATTAGCGAAATTGAAATGGTAATCAAAAACCTCCCCAAAAACAAAAGCCCAGGACCTGATGGATTTACAAATGAATTCTACCAAACATTCAGAGACGAATTAGTGCCTATCCTTCACAAACTCTTCCAAAAAATTGAGAAGGAAGGGACAATACCAAACACGTTCTATGAAGCCAACATTACACTAATACCAAAACCAAACAAGGACAACACAAAAAAGGAAAACTACAGGCCAATCTCCCTAATGAACACTGATGCAAAAATCCTCAATAAAATTTTAGCTATCAGAATCCAACAAAGTATCCGTAAGATAATTCACCACGACCAAGTAGGATTCATTCCAGGGACACAAGGATGGTTTAACATCCAAAAATCAATCAACGTTATCCAACACATCAACATAAAGAAATATAAAAACCATATGATAATATCAATAGATGCTGAGAAAGCTTTCAACAAAGTGCAACACCCATTCATGATAAAAGCCTTGAAATTCTTGGGATACAAGGAACATACCTCAACATCATAAAGGCCATCTATGACAAGCCAACAGCCAGTATCATTCTCAATGGTGAAAAGCTGAAAGCAATTCCATTAGATCTGGAACAAGACAAAGATGTCCACTCTCACCACTGCTTTTCAATATAATACTGGAAGTCCTAGCCAGAGCAATAAGACAAGAGAAAGACATCCAAGGAATCCAAATAGGAAAAGAAGAAGTCAAACTATCACTATTTGCAGATGATATGATAATATACATTGAGAACCCCAAAAACTCCACAGAAAAATTAATTCAACTCATCAATCAGTTCAGTAAAGTGGCAGGATACAAAATCAACACGGAAAAGTCAGTAGCCTTCCTATACACAAACAATAAATCTGAAGGAGAAGAAATCAAAAAAAACATCCCTTTTTTTATTGAAACAAAAAAAATCAAATATTTGGGAATAAATCTAACAAAAGAGGTAAAGGACCTATACAAATAAAACTATAAAACACTGTTAAAAGAAATAGAAGAAGACACAAAGAAATGGAAAGACATCCCCTGCTCATGGATTGGAAGAATAAACATTATTAAAATGGCCATCCTACCAAAAGCAATATACAGATTCAATGCTATTCCAATCAAAATTTCAATGTCATTCTTCAAAGAAATAGAACAATTATTGATGAAATTCATGTGGAATCACAAAAAACCCCGAATAGCCAAAGCTCTCCTGAAAAAAAAAGAAGGGAATGGAGGCATCACACTCCCAGACTTCAAACTATACTACAAAGCCATAATCATCAAAACTGCATGGTATTGGAACAAGAACAGACATACAGACCAATGGAATCGAATAGAAAATTCAGAAATAAACCCACAGATTTATGGTCAACTAATCTTTGACAAAGGAGCAAAGACTATGCATTGGAGCAAAGAAAGTTTGTTCAATAAATGGTGCTGGGAAAACTGGGTTGCTACATGCAAAAGAATGAAGCTTGACCACTACCTCACACCATACACAAAAATCAACTCAAAATGGATTAAAGAACTAGACATAAGACCTGAAACCATAAAATATATAGAAGGAAATATAGGCGAAACACTACGTGATTTGCACATCAAAGACATCTTTACAGACACATCACCCAAAGCAGTGATAGTGAAGGCAAAGATAAACAGCTGGGACTACATCAAATTAAAGAGCTTCTGCACAGCAAAAGAGACAATAACAAAAACAAAGAGAAACCCCACCGACTGGGAGAACATTTTTGCACCCAACACTAATGATAAAAGACTGATCACAAAAATCTGCAAAGAGCTGATGAGACTCAACAACAACAAAGAAAATAATCCAGTCAAAAAATGGGCAGAAGAGCTAAAAAGAAACTTCTCTGAAGAGGAAATGCAAATGGCCAACAGGCATATGAAAAAATGTTCAACATCACTTGTAATCAGGGAAATGCAAATCAAAACTACCATCAGATACCATCTTACACCAGTGAGAATGGCACATATTAAAAAAAATAGCAACAACAAATGTTGGCGAGGATGTGGAGAAAAAGGAACTCTCCTGCCCTGTTGGTGGGAGTGCAAACTGGTCCAACCACTGTGGAGAGCTGTGTGGAGATTTCTGGACCTACTAAACATAGAGCTTCCATATGATCCAGCAATTCCACTCCTAGGTATTTACCCAAAGGACACAGAAACATCAATTCCAAAGAACACCTGCACCCCTATGTTTATAGCAGCACTGTTTACAATAGTTAAGCTTTGGAAACAACCCAAATGCCCAAAAATAGATGACTGGATCAAGAAGATGTGGTACATATATACCATGGAATATTACTCAGCATTCAAAAAAGATAAACACATGCAATTTGCAGCAACATGGATGGCGCTGGAAGGGATCATGCTCAGCAAAATAAGCCAAAAAGAAAAAGAAAAATACCGGATGGTCTCACTCATAGCAGGAATCTAGAAAACTTAAATAAGGGACCAGGAAAATGAATAAGTATAAGAAAGTGAAAATCAAAATCAACAAAAAACTATGAACCAGAGACACTTTTAGGGGGGCGGGGGCGGGAGGGGAGGGATTGAGGTCAGAATGGGGGCCTGCAATTGTATGGGGAATATAAAAATAAAATTTATTATTTAAAAAAAAATATTCAGTTTTAACTACAGAAAAATGCAATATAGTAATATATATGCACATAAAACATAATGGGAGATATTTGGGCAGCAGGATATCAATAGAAATAGTCCTTGAAGGAGACCAGATGATGAATATAATACATGAGACACTGACTTCCATACACATGTTGGAAGAACAAAAGGGAATCATGTCTAAAGAATTAAAGGAAATCAAACTTATTCACATAAATATTTATTATATGTATTGACAAGAAATAAATTAAGAAAGATGAAAGAATGAAATGTTATAATAAGTTGGAGTAATTAAATTTGAAAAAAAAGGAAGGCTGAAAATTCACATATCAAACACTTTATCACTATCGATAATCGATTAACACAAAGAAAGTAAAAACCAGATGATTCTCCTCCCTTTTAGGCTGGAATAGCAAGATTTTTCCTTCCCTCACACTCGCTTACGTATATATTAAGCACCTTATTTTCAATTGCATATTCTGTGGTAACAAGGTTCCAAGATGGTCCTCAGTGATCTCTAGTATTTATGCTCTTGGATAATGATTTCTTGGATTTATGCTCCTCAATAACAGAAAAGGACTGATGTGCTTGTATTGAAACGATGTGTTTGACTTTTGAAGCTAAGTTATAAAAAAGTACTTCACTACTTTAGGATTGCTTATGATAAACACATCTGGGATCTATGAATTGATGAGAAAAGTTTCCAGAGAATGTCAACTATAAGATCATTTTCTATACACTAAACTTTACAGCATACTTATGAAATATGATTGTTTTTACCCCTCCTTTCACAGACTGAGCTTCAAAGAGAGTAAATAGCTTATCTGTATTCAATCATCTACTGAGAACTAAAAGCATAATTTGAATTCATAATATTTAGTGATTGAAGTTATGCTGACAATCGCTATACCATATGGAAAGGATTTTTATATTTTTGTGATTTTTTTCTTATTATTTTGACTACACATTTGCATCTACATTTTGGTTTTGGTGGACTTTCATTCTCAGAAATTAACATTAACACTAATTGTTCTTAGGGTGTAGACTCTATAATCAGAAAACTACCCACATTTTATAGGTTGGTTGAATTAAGCCTTTTTACTGATTCTGCAAGAATAAAAAGAAATCTACTGGCTGCATATCCTCTGATCTTTATAATGTGGAGATGAGTAGTAGGTTGTTAGAACTCAGACTGAAAGATAACACAGGATTCCAAAATTTGCAAAATCTAAAGGGGTATAGCCATCTGAACACACAAAGACAAAGCATACTCCTATTGTAAAAAAAACATTTAATAGAATTAGTGTGCATAGAGAGAAGGATAATAGTTTCACAATAAAACACCCCAAGTAACTTAAATCCTTGTTGTTAAATACCCAGCTAACAGGGTTGGCCCCAAGCAGTGTTCCTAAGACTTGAAATCTCACCAAAAATCTAGCATCTTTTGGTAGGGAACAGCAGGAAGGGGGCAACAGTAACCTAGCAAGTCTGTTAGGACAGGAGCAAAATCAAAGTACAAATGAAGATAAAGACGCCATTGTCAGCCTCCCCATGTTTCTGTCACTCATAACTCTTCTAAATGTCTCTACATTTCTCTCTTCCACATGGCTCCTCCAAGCCTCCTAAGTCTGAGATGCAAATCCAAGTCAAGAAGCTAGCATGGCTTATACTCCAGATGTCTCTCCCTGAGCCCACCTTCCTTTCTTGATAGATAGCTGCACCTGGCCATCAGCTCTGCCACTCACTTCCAGTAGCTAGTCCAAGGCAGCTGCATGTTAATAGAGGTGGGGAAAATGGTACCTTCCCCTTTTATGGAGATGTGTCTGATACAGGTATAGCAGAGTATCTTGGGAAACTTTCCTCTTTTCTTTACTAAAAAATCTCTTGATTTGACTTTTGCAGTTAATGATTTGAATGATAGTATGTTATGCCTTCTGGGGCAAAGGTCATATTTATAATTTCTATATAACATGTAAATCAATACATACATACACATATATATATATGAACACTCAATAAACTCAAAGGAAATACAAAACAATTCACAGAACAGAAAGTTTTGCTGTTTTGCTTTTACTTACATTTTACATATTCATGTATTTTGTCCTGATTTTCTACATTATTGGATTATCTCTTTCTTAGTCATTGCCTCTCCCTCACACACACACAAATTTAAGCTCCGGTTATTTTTTTGTTTTGTTTTGTTTTGTTTTTGGCATTCTTTCTTTTTTTTAGTCAACTTTAATTTTTTTAATATTTTATTTTATGTAATTCTTACATGATTTTTCATTTTTGTACAATGTATGCATTTTCATTTTGGTTATATTCCCCATACAATTGCACCCCCCTTATTTTGACCCTAATCCTTCCCCCCTCCTCACCCCCAGTAGTGTGTCTCTGGTTTATAGTTGCTTGTTGATTTTGATTTTTACTGTGTATTAATTAATCTTTTTCCTGGTCCCTTATTTATGTTTTCTAAATTCCTGCTATGAGTGAGACCATCCAGTATTTTAAGCTCTGGTTTAAGAAACAAATCTTCCTTCCAAAATCCTTAAGTCAATGCTAACAAGGACCATTATTTTCTTTTTAATTTCTTTTTAAATTAAAAAGAATGCCAAGTTTGCTTCCTCACCTTTCTCCTTCATCATCATAGATGCCAATTCATTCAGATAGTCATTATTTCTGTCTGATAAGAAATTAATTTTAATACTTGGAAGTAAGGCTTCCATTGTCATGAAGAAACAGCTTAACAAAATCAACTAAAAATCAAAGCTGTGATAACTGCTTATCTGAAGGATAAGAAGTACAGATTATGTCTAATTCAGTCTCTGCTGGATTCTTTCTGAAAGGGTCAGTTGTACTAAATATTCATAACTTTCACTCTGTCCCTAACAACAGAGAACAGAATAAAGACTGCTGAACCCATTTCATTAAGATTTATATTCAGAGACATAAGGGTTAGAAGCTTTCTATGGTTACCATAAAATTAAAATATTAGCAAAAGATAGCAGTGTAAGTGCAATAGAAAGCAATAAAACTGAAAGTAGAGCTAAATAACCTAATAATATGCAAGGTTAGAGTCAGTTTACATGTTAGCTGTTCACATCATATAAACATCATTAGATTCACATTTCATCTGTTCTGATCTTTAGTATTTGTTTTAAGATTAAAATTTCTTATTACTTAAGTAGGCACATTATTAATTATGGACACTGGAAAAATATCTTTGCATTCACAGAACAGAAAACATAAACTAAGAGGTAGGCTATTGAACAGTCACTGTTTTGAGATTAGCAAGATTTTCCTTGGCATATATTTCTCTCTGAGGTTTAGAATGTCTCAAGAGAAAATACCATATAATATTTTGTGACAATAGCATTCTTTAGGTCACATTGGACATAAGGTCTTATATTTTAGATATGGAAAAATTTTAATGTGAAGATATTGATATTATCTTTTTTTTTTAAAGATTTATTTATTTATTTATTTATTTATTTATTTATTTATTTATTTATTTATTTATTTATACAAGCACTGGGTATAGTCAGAAGCACGGGAGGGTGAGAGAATTCACCAGAGCCAGAGCAGGGAGCAGGACCGAAGCACACTGGTGAGGGGAGCAGTGGGCGGCAGGAGAGGTCTGCGCGCCATGTGGGATCCTCCTCCGGTGGCCAGGGAGCAGCCGGGGATCGAACAGGCGCTGCAGAGGCTGTGGGCAGCTTCACAACCCAGTGCTCAACCGCTGTGCCACCGGGGAGGCCCTTGATATTATCTTTTTAAATTGAGGTCATATTGACTTACAACGTTGTATAAGAGTAAGAGGTATATGATCATGCCTCTTCAGATGTATGTTACTACACCAAATCCACCACCAAAGCACTCATAGTCCTTCACCACAGACTTCCAAAAATTATTTATTGTCTTTAATTCTAGATTTTTGTACCTGTGGTAAGTTTTAGTCCACTGCACATTTTCTCTCTTCTTAAAAAAATTATAGAAAGGGAACACAATGTAATTTTGTGATTTATGATTTCTAAGACTGATAACATAATTAAAGAAAATTCTCAGATATTACTTACAAAAGCTATCACAGTCATATTACTTACAAAAGGTATCACAGTTGACAAGACAAAGGTCTAGTGTATTTGCAAACATTTGTCATCAATATCTGAGTTCCCTAATGAATGACAAATTTGTATGCTTTTATCAACATGAATGCCTTAGGTAGCTCTCTAATAAATATTACCAAATTATTATTCTAAAACTTTGATGTTGTTTGCAAGATTATTTAACACATTTATTAACTTGAAGGAAATACTCAAATATTTTTAGGAGTAGATATATGGATTAAGTGAATATATTACTGAATAAATTTAATTGTCCAGTATTTTCTCCACTTAACAAAATTCTAATAGTTTCAAATTCTAATGAAAGTACCCTCTTCCCACTACAATCCCAAATTTATTATTCAATCCACAACACTTTACAATGTAATAGCAGCAAAGGTATTCAAAGTTACTTTTATTAATATTTTTGAATTAAATATTTATTGCTTTATATTATTAATTCAGTCTTATAGTTTATATCTGTACCTAAATTATTAACAGTATCATAATTATTTGATTATACATCATCCCCAAGGTAATTTATCTATTATGTTACCCACGTCTATCCAAGCTCTTGGCACATGGTAGATATTAACTAATTGTCTAAATATATGACCCATCATTGGAAATACCTAGCAGTAATATTTAAGTGTCTGTCTATATTGTATATAAACATATATATTCTCATATCCTCCTAATTCTAACTATAATTAAAACCAGCCAGGCAGGTACTCCTTGTAACCAATTAACTATCACAAGAGGTTATAAAGGCTTATTTAAACTATATGATATGTAACTAGTGCAAAAAAATATGTTCCTTTATATACCAGACTGGAAATTTAATAAGGTAGAAATGTTACTGATAATGCATTCTTGCATTTTTGTCAGTCTAAATATTTTCTTTTACTAAAGAAAGTGTTAATTTTGTTATTATCAAATGTAGTCATTATATCCTGTGAATTATGGGATTTTATTGATGAACAATTTAGTTTATTTAGAAGTAGTAAGAATAGTACTTGAGTGAAGAAGTCTCCGGGAATAGTTACATAACTTGTGTTCTAAGCCACTAATTTTCTAACAAAATTGCCAATATTGACCATTAAAGGATATATGTGTGAAACTGTAAATGTTTGATATTTATTAAAGTTGCACAAACATAGAGAAGGTGATGTGATACAACTATTCATTCATGTATCTATCTTGTTACACTGGCTCATGCCTCCCTCTCCTTCTTGATATGAAATACTACAGTAGCTCCCTAATGTATTCCCACTTTTGTTCTCTAAACTTTTGAAATTGGCTCACTTGCTTTATACTTTTACTACATGTGTATAAATACATATATGAATATATATTCTTAAGGAATATACTACTTTTACCATTTAAGAATGATATACAATATATCAAATTCCATATATCTTGTGGTATCCTGAACAAACATACAATTCCAGTAGACACACATGTAAGTGTGTAACACAACACAACATATACATGTAACTTTCTCATTTCCCTGAGAAACTCAATAATTATCATAATAGCTCATTGATAAACATTTACTCTATAGTAAGCAATGTTCTAAATATATCCCATGAGCTTTTTCATTATTTCAAACCTAGAAAGATTAAATTCTATACCCTTGATTAATGTTTTATAGATACCAGAACCCATTGAAAATCTGGCAAATACTACTGACTTTTTCCTCAGAGAATCAGATGTAAATAAACATTTATGTACATATACATGCATATATGTATATGTATGCATACATGCATACACATGTAATACACACCATATGTATATGTAAATACATGTACACATATATTGTCCGTGTACTATTTTAGAATTTCTTAAAACAAATTTAAGCGAACTCGTGAAAGTCAAATTGATTAAACTGTACATATATTAGCTTTTTCCTTAATATATTTTTTATTCATTTTAATCAATTTTGGTTTTACTTACAATGTTTAGATAGATTAATTTTTCTATTTTTTAGTAACTTTTTAAAACACAGAGCAAAATTCTCCATTAGAATATTGCAGGTAATGGAGAAAGAGTATTCAATCATCATTAGTTTAATTCCAACATAAATATCTCTAAGAGCTTAGAAATGCAGCCCAAGTATTTTGGGGCTAAAGATACATTTGAGGGCTAACATCTTTTCAGAGGGGTCTGATACTTCAAATCAATATGCTATACTTATTTCCTTTGGCTAAATTCTAATAGCTATAACTTCCTCCCTATGAGTGAAAAATAATTGAATAGATTGTTGCAGGACTCCTTGGCTTCTTTCTTCACTCAAAGTTCATCAATGAGCAATTACAGAAATGTGTTGATTGCCAGAAGAGTAATAATCTTCAAATCATATTTGAAAAAGATTCTGTAAATATCCCTCTTCAAAGATAATGGTGACTATTAGCCAGGCTACTTTTGGAAAAGGCATTTCACCATTGACAACCTTACAGGATCCCTTTGAAGACTGCATTCTTTGAAATTTGAAGGAAATAGAAATGGACATAATGAACTTTAAAATCCAAAGACCTCACTCTTAAAAATTTCTTTGTGTTATAATAATAGTCTCTTCATAGAGATTTGTCAAATCATGACAGGGTAAGACAATATATTTATCATGAGCTTTCTTTCTTACTTACCAACATTTTGAACTTTTCAGTAATTGGTACATACTTGGTAAAAAATTTGAATGTGAGGATAAATAGGTTTGTCACAACTAGTCAATCAATAATTTATTTTTAACCAAAGTAATCTCTGGTGTCAGTAATAGAGTAAGCATATATTTCCCTAAAACTTTTTCTAGTAATCAGTCATGTTTTGGAAATAAAGTTCTTTTGTTGATATTCAACCATTTCTAATACAAATGTTTATGTGGTTAAATTAAGAAAGCATTGTCAGTTTCTATGTTTGTAAGTGGGGAAGAGGTATAACTATTTCCTAAAATTTTTTGTGAGAAAGTATCTAACTCAAAACCTCTCATTAATTCACTACTTAATAAAATATACAGATGTTATTTATTTACAATCATTATTACCTTTCAATTGACAATTGTATGGAAAATTAATATATTTTTTTCTAAAATGCCTACTTAAATAGACATTCCATATTTGTCAGACAAAGCTACTCTTTTAAGAACTCCTTTATTTCTTAATAGTGAATTAAGTAGTCAGGAAGTGAGATTCTGTGGTGTATTTTAGCTATCAACTAAAGATGAGAGTCTTTGTGAAATATTTATTTTAGGCCTCAAAAAATTTAAACATTGGACATTTGCTTCTCTGGATCATCTTCAAAATCAAATAATAAACAATTTGATTTGACATATTTCCTCTTTGGTGTTTCATACATCTGCTATAAAATAACAAACAGGGGTAGCACTTGATGAGAATCTGGAGAAGGACGTATAAAAAAATAAACTGAATTTCAACTTGAAAGTTCTTAATTGTACTTTGGTATTAAATGAAAGCAATATATTTATTATACTATCTTTCTACAGAATAACTGCAGTGTATTTCAAATAATGGCCCAATTTTCACAATAATATCTTAGGTAGAAAAGTTACATAGCTAATATAGTCTTGATTTTACTGTTTTACTAAAAACTCACTTAGCATTTTGAATGGCATATCTCTCTGAATTTCTAAGACTAAAGTTAATTACTCATAGATGCAAAAATTTCCCCCAAATATTATTTTAATTATATTTTAATTGAAGTAATGCTGCATTATAACATACATATAACAGACATATCATGAAATATAATTCTATATGACATTTGTATATACTGTATATGCTGATTCTATTTTATATTCTAAATATACCAACTCTTATTATTTACCATGTAATTGTCACCTTTTCCCCAATATACCCATCTCTCTTCCCACATTCCTGATAACCACTAACTAGTCTTATTCAAAAGTTTTTTTTTCAATTGAGTTCATCTCCTTGCTTTATATCACATATCTCTATAGCCCACATATGAGTAAAATATTATGTGTTAATCTTTCTCCATCTGTTTTATTTCATTAAGTATCATATCCTCTAGGTTCATCTATATTTTTGCAAATAACAGCATTTTATCTTTTTTATAGCTGAACAGTATTACTTTGTGTATGTATACCAATATTTTGCCCAATTAATCAGTTGATAGGCACTGAGCCTGTTTCCAGACCTTGAATATGGTAAATAATGGTGCAGTAAGCACGGTGGGTACGTATCTCTTCAAATTAGTGGCCTTATATATTTTGGGAAAATACTCAAATGTAGAATATCTGGATTGTATGGAATTATAATTGTTTGAGGAATCTCTGTAATACTTTCATAATGCCTGCACCAATTTACATTCCCACCAACAATGTATAAGGATTCCCATCTCTCCACATTTTCTCCAACACTTATTTCTTGTATTTTTTGATAATTGCCATTATCACAAGTATGAAATGATATCTTATTATTGTTTTCTTTTGTATTTCCCTAACAATAAGAGGTGATGAGCATCTCTTAATTTACCTATTAGTCATCTATATGTCTTCTTTAAGAAGTATCTATTCAGAGGATCTGCTCATTTTTTTAATTGGGTTGTTTATGTAGTATTTAATTTTTAACATAGGATCTGCTTCTTCTTAGCTCAAAGGCTTTTTCATATGTCTTTTCACTATATACTTTATGAATAGTTATTAGCCATGTAAATTAAGGCACTTTATTTGCTTCTAAATTCTAATACAGAGAGTAATCATCCACTTCTATTCATTTACTGAAAGAACTCTCTCACTAGTATATTTAATAATTTTAATGCACTGAGGGCTTATATTGACCCTTAAGTGGCAGATTGACAAACAGTGATGTAGTATCCCTCTGTAGTTCCAAGTTCCCAGTATTTTAATTGCCCCATGATAGTTCTAAATTCCAGTTTAAAGTGTCATTGCTGTTTAGGGTTGGTAGTAAGAGTTTCTTTTTTTCTGATTATCTCCTAAGTCAATGTTTGGAATCACAACAAATAAAAAAATAAATATATAAGGTCAAATAAGACAAAGCCAGTCTGAAATGAAACCCTTCTGTTTTATTACTATAACCTGATTTCCATTTGGAGTTTGTAGAAAGCAGTAAGCAGAGTTTTGTGTTTATTCTTAAATTCAAACCAATCAACTAATCAACAAATAGTTTTTGAGGAACAACTTTGTGTCATACTCTTTCTTAAGGTATGTACTAGACAAGATAGACAAGGACCTTGTTTTCATGGAGCTGACATCTGAACAGATGGATGGTGGATTTTCATTTAAGTTGCTTGGAAAATAAAGATGAAAACAAATATTTGTATTAAATAAGATAATTTGGGGTAGCCATTAGTGTTATTAAAAAGAAAAATATATTGTGGCATATTGAGTGGATGTATTTTTGATTTGTTGCTTCAAAAAACCCTGTTCTAGAAGAGATACTAGAAATATCTGAAATACATAATGAATTTGTCCATATAACCTAACCCACTGGAAGCAGAGCATTCCAGATCAAGGGAATAAAAAATTAGACAAAAACACTGATGGGAATATTTATATTTCATCAAAATGTCAAACATACAGGTTCAATGATATTTTCAGTTTTGAGATAGTATTTTAAGGTATGTTGTTTAAGCAAGGAGTAAAAAAAATGTGTGATAATTTCCAAAAAAAAAGATGTGGGAGCCATCTGTGAAACTAATATTTTTATTTTATCCCCCTGTAGTGAAATTTATGAATGTGAATGTTCAACTTAACCATCACTTACTCTTGTTTCTTCATAGGCAGAATTCTCAATTATTTCAGCATTCATAAGCTCCTAGGTGATCCTCAAAAATAGTTATATAAAGTATTGAACATTTTAAAAATGGTTATGTGGGTGCCTTGGTGAAAGGTGTGGTGTGATAAAATACATATACCTCTAAATCATAAACTGTATTTTATAGCAACATTACCTGAATAAAAATAATACAATTTAAAAAAAGTCTTTGCTGTTCTCAACCCATATTAAGTCTTTTTATCTGCAACCCAATACATTCACATATACAGAGCCATGTGCACATAAAACTGAAAATATGATTCACAAAACAACACTTATGTGACTTTAATGTATTACAAACGTCTATCTTTTCTATCACTTTGTTTTTTAAAAATTTTAACACAATTTACTAATTTCATGACCTACCAGTGGATCTCAACCAAAAATATGACTTCTTATCTGAAAAGCCTTTTAGCAATCTGCACACTCTACTCTGTACGTTAAAAACAAACCAAAAATCAAGTAGGCCTATTACTATCGTCTGATCAAAGTAATTTATCCTGTGGAGAGAAAAAAGTACAGGTCTTTAATATTTTAACAAACACTAAGTTAGAAGAAAAATCAGAATTAACTTTTTCTTTGCCTAACAGCATGGCAATTTTGTGTCTGCTAAGTAGGCAATGCTTATATTTAATGGGGTAATAAAATTCCTATTTACCATGAAAATTGATTTTCTTTTTCCCAGTTCCAAATGTTGTTCTCAATTTAAAAAGTTAGCATTTCAGGACTAAAAATATTAAAAGAGGAAAATGTCATCTGTTTAAAAACTTGATAGCAGCAGTGAAGCTAATATTTATTTAAATTTACTCCTAAATTTTTGAGTAATTCAAATGGTGTCACATCATACATACATTATTTTCCAAAACAAGTCTCACACAAACTTTGTCTACAGATACAAATTTACAGAAATCATTGATATTATGACCTTATCCACACTCCACAATAAAAAAGGAAAGCCACACTTAAAATATATAGATTTTAATAGGCTGAAAGTGGCTCTATTAAAAAAGCAAATCTTTTTTTTTTTTTTTAAGATTTATTTATCTATACAAGAATTGTGGTATAGGCCAGAGGCACGGGAGGGTGAGAGAATTCACCAGAGACAGAGCAGGGAGCAGAACAGGCAGACAGATGGAAAACACTGCTAAGGGGAGCAGCAGGCAAGACAGGAGAGGTCTGCTGTGCCATGTGGTTATCTCCCTGGTAGGCTGGGAATTGAACCCGTACTGCAGAGGCTGCAGACAGCTTCACAGCGCTGCACTCAAACCACTGTGCCACCAGGGAGGCCCAAAACTAAATCTTGGAGTTTTTTTTTTTACTCATTTGTTATATTGTAATAATTTTATTTATTTTATTTTTATTTCATTTATTTTTAATTATTTTTATTAATTTTTATATAATTGTTCATTTTTAAACAATATTTGCTTCCCCCAACCCCTTCACGTGTAATCCCCACACAGTTTCCTTCATGAATTGTTATACATATCTTGTAAAACAGTACTGTGTAAATGTGTAGCCCCAGAATTAAATGAGTTCAATAGATTTATGTACAAAGGCTATAGATCCCAATATTTATCAGATACCCCCTGAGCACTTGCATGAATTCTGTTATTTCCAGTGAGTGGGTCCTATTATTCCAACTCCTCCACCTATGCTAGCTCCATCTTTTCTACCTGGGTTACCCTCAATCAAGTCACCAACTCTTATAAACATTTACATAGAAGGTTATCTAGCAGGGTCCCATCGTGAATCACCATGATTCCTTCTCCCATCTAACTCCAGTAACTGCATCTACTACTTCCAAGCTTCCAAATTTCTCCAAACAGTCCATAGCTCCTGACTTTGTCTAATCCAGAATAATTGTGATACTCAGATGTCATAATTTAAAGATACTTCCACCATGTGGCTCTTTTTGGAAGTCCTGACCACAGAAGCTATCTTCCCAAAGAGAAAGACATTCTCAAATATAGCACTACATACACACACACACACACACACACACACACACACATATATATACATTGAAAGCAACTTTTGCAAGTATTTGATACATGCCATTCACTCTTCAAGGCAACGCCTAAGTTCTATTTGAACTATAGACTATAGAACTATTAACTCAGGAAGATGAGACTTTCAACAAATCTGGAAAGTTCATTTTGGTATTTATAAGAGGAGGTGTTCAAATATTTTCACTGTGGGATGTATACATACACATACATATATATTCAGAAATACACACACACACATATATATATTTGTTTAGGTTTGTCAATCAACTTTATTCAGCTATAATTTGCATAAAATCAACTTCACCAATTTTTAATAGTTTCATATATTTTGACCCTTTTATACACTTGTGTAACCACCAACATAATCATCATTAGAACATTTACATTACCCAGAAAAGATTTCTCATGCCATGCCACTGTGCATTCCCTCATCCCTGACCCAAGCTAAACACAGATTTGCTTTCTAAATCCATTAGTCCTACCATGTACTAGAACCTCATACAAGTGAAATCATAAAGTATATACTCGTTTTTTGCCTAGTCTCTTTCACTCAGCATATTCTAGCTGAGATTCACTCATTTTGATTCTTTTATCAGTAGTTTATTTCTTTTTATTGACAAGTAAAATTACATTATACAGATGAATCATTTTCCTTACACATTCATCTGCTGATAAACATATTTGGCTTGAAACCCAGGCATTATGGGAAACACATTAGTCCATAACAATCTACCATGTAAATGAAAAAAATAGATCTTAAAGATTTTTAATTGTGTAAATTGACATAATTCAGAAAAGAGAAATGAGGACTTATTTAAATTTATCAAGTACTCCAAATTTATTTTTTATTTTCAGCAAACAACTCTGCAATTTTTAAAAATTGTGTTCCCTTTACTTCAAGACCATTCATCAATGATAAGTCAGTCCAGTCTGCTATTTCCATGAACTCCATGCATTTTAAAGCTTAATCTTACTCTTCATTGAACAATCTACAATGCTCTTGTTTTTTTTTTTCCTCATGGATTACAATTCAGCGTGTTTAAGCATTTTGTTACATGAGTAAGAAAGTATGAAGCCCTTGATCTGAGGAAACAGCTAAATAAATATCAGCTGGTTTCCAAGAACAAGTCATCTGACATATTAAAATAAACTAAATGCCCATCTTTTGGTCCATTTTAATTCCAGTATCCCATAAATTGGCAATGGCTAAAGGGACAGTTTAAAAAAAATAGAAGCTTAAAAACTGTTTCTATTATCTTGCACTTAACCTAACCTGGAGACTTAACAGTACCGAGTCCATTCATAGAAACCTGTCTTTTGAATTGAAAAAGTGTAAAAAACACTTCTTTGTAAATTATTTAATTACAGGAGTCTATTTGTGGCAAAGGAGCTCAGCTTCCTCATTTTTAGGCCCATTGTGCCAATTCCTTCCTGGCAAATAGTCAGATCCTACTAGGACAAAAAGTTACCTAAAGTGTGAAGAGAGTGGGGTTCAATTGTTGGATGTTCTTGGCTTCAAGTATATAATTACATCAGAGAAGACAATTTGCAACTGGTTGGAAAAATGATTTGGAAAAGAATCAGAGTAGAAAGAGGGACAGGAACAATGAAACCTTTTTCTTCAGGTGAAGAGGAACTGATGTTGAACACCTTTTTTACACTTTTAGACAGGAAACTATCACCTCTACCCACTCATTTAGAACTTTTATCCAGGCACATGTCAAGCCTGTTATTAAAATCAGTGATTTGCCATTTTAATGATTCAAGCTCTTTAAAGAAAACAAAAGTTTAAACTTTAAGAATCAAGCACATGCTTCTACTTATCATGATTTTTTTTTTACACCACTTCAGTATACAGGTATTCATTTCCATGCCAGCTTCTAGTTATCCACAAATTTGATAGAAGCACCTTGCCATTTTCTATCCTTATCATTCATACACTGTGAACAGAAGGGAGGAAGTCCCGTGACATACAAATGGATTCCCTTTCTAGATTGCTAATGGTCAGCAGCTTTGGGCAGAGTCATGTTTACTGCTTCCAATCTATCAAATTTATAATCATCGAGTTAAGGTTTTTCATCACAATAGACCTTTCCAAATGCCATTATTCTACCATAAGGTTTTTATCTTAGACACTATTTTACAAAAAAATGTTGCTCTTAGTGAACACATGCTGGTGTCTTGTTATCATTTCTTTTTCTACATCCAAGGAATATCATTGGTTTTTCTATGACATCTTCTGAGAAAACCTGAAATCTTAAATTCTTTGTATAAGTTTTCTTTATCTTAGGCATTACTCATACAAAGAAATCATTAGAGACAAACTCCCTAGCTGCTTTTCTACTCTGTTTCTGTATGTCATTTCTCACTACAATGGAAGGAGTATAGTGCTTACCTTAGATGTCCCCATCTTCACTCTTGCTTCTAGACCCCTGCTTCTAGACCCCCTGCTTCTAGACCCCTGCTTCCAGACCCCATCATCTTATTATCATGGAAGTCAGGGTTGAAGAAGTAGAGTAAGAGAAGAGAGAGGTGAAAAATGAAGTTGGAGATAGGCTGAGGCCAGACCCCCAAAGAACCTATTTTTAAGTGCCATAAGAGGATTTGTAAAGAATTAAATCAAGTCATGATATACTTTTACCTGACTGAATGGGAAAAGCAAATTCAATTCACTTGACTGAGGGAATACCATCTTCCTGTTTAAATGATTTGTTTTAATGAGATTGCATGACAAGGGGACGTGGCAAGTAAAATGTGGAATCCAGACTATCTATGGTGGACTTTATACCAATGCTTGTGCATAAAGTTCATTCAATGGGAATTTCAAATTCATGTCTCATTCTGCCCCCTCTTTATCTCAAATATGCTTTGTGTCCTATATGATATTTAATATGTGCATTGCTTTCACAGAAAGGGAAACAAATAGGAAACAAATTTAGACTAGAGTATCTGTACCCAGGCACATCCTCCTAATGCAGCAGTCTGTCTCATCTGACCCCAAGAGAGAATTCTAATAATGTTATCATTTGATTCCCATTTCAGGCACTTTGCATTTTTATATATGCTAAACAATTCAGCAAGTTATCCAACTGGCATAAGCAATAGGAAAACTTCCTTTAGAGCACAGGTGTACAAGCAAACAAATTCTTTCTGTGCTTGAAAATTGATCCTTCAATATAGCCAACTTTCTCAGCAGCATGCTGAACTGCCAAGCAGAAGTGGAAGAGATCACATCTGTCAGGTAGAGGGAACAGATGTGATCACCTCTTCTCACCTTCCAGCAGAGTCAGGAATAAATGCGGTCACCCTGAACTGACTTTTCCTAGTCACACTAAAAATTTTTACTTATTAAAAACAGAAATAGTACCATTTTGTTTTGTTTTGTTTTGTTTTTAGAGAGAGAGACAGACAGACAGAATACAGCAATCAGGAGTATTAAGCTGTTTTTAGCGTTAAACAAGTGTAACTAGCTAGTTAGGCCTAGAAAGATAACCTGATGTCAATGATATTGTCTAGGGGACAATGGGTTGTAAATATATTTTAAAGCACAACAGTCCCAGGAATACAGCAGTAAAATTAAAGAGAATATTTAAAATCTAATGCAAATTATCAAACTAGGCTCCAAATTTGTCACTGAAATTTGGGCAGAAGTCCTACAATATCAAAAGAACTCTTTGACCAGCATCAGGCATGGAAATGCTTTACTTTGTTTCCGAGTCACAAAAGTTAAGATTTAATTTAGAAATTAAATTATTAACTAATTCTAAAACAAAACCCATGTTTATAAAATATGTTTAAAATCTGAAGCATAGCTAGATAACATCAAATAGATAGAGGTTAATAACCTAATATTATTTGGACGGAATAGATTATTTGGCTGGCATCTAAGTCACTTCTGCCTGCTGTTCTTTATAACATATCCCTGCTTCTTAAACATTGGTGCTTAAAAAACCCTGCTTTACAATCATTTTGATACTGATAAGTAAACTCTGTACAATTCTTATTGCTTTCTTCAGTCTAGTATCAGAACCACAATGGATTCAATGTAGCAATTTTTTTTTCTCTCAAATACTGCTATCACATAGCCTAAGCTAAACAAACAAGCCCTCAAAGCTCACTGGTTTGTCTGTTTTGCAGACACCTCTGATCTCTGTTGTAGTCCCTGTTTTTCTATGTGTGCTCTAAACGTGAGCCGTCAGAGGGCTATTGCCAGCCCACCCTCTATACCACCAATTCTTTCAAGCTAAGGCATCTTTGGGGTTTGGTGACAACCCAAGTTTTAATCAACATTCTTCATTAATCCCTTAGGTAAAAGCCCCACATGTTAAACACCATTTCAAATCAGGCACATGTTAGCCACTCAACTGGTCTTCAAAGCTGAATTGCAGTATTTGCTGTTACAACACAACCAAATTAAATTTTATGTTGACAATAGCTAACATCATTTTTAAAGCCTCTTCATTGCCTACAATTCTATCTAAACTTTTGTTGCCAGAAAAGTGAAATGCCTGCCAAGTCCAGTTTAACCTCACCCTACAACATTCAGTAAGTACAGCTTATGCATTTTAGTTATGTTTATCAAAATGAATCTTCTACCCATTTTTTTCCTGTTTAAAGAAGTAGCCAATGTTTTACAATGAATTTTGGCTAAGCAGTATTTTTAAGTGTAAATAGAAATTGTTTATCTTACAGACATTCTACATTGAAGTGAATTCTGCTACATTTGAAAACCTGTCAGCTTTATTTTGTACTGGTATTCAGATTCCTCTCCTTTTTGACCAATATTATATAAAGTTCCTCTGGGAAGATAATGTGCATGATTGCAGGCTTGCCTTGTTAAAATCCATGGCTTTTTATGCAGTCATGTTTTCACCTATGAATTATGCATGAAAGAGTATCTCATTACATTTCATTTTCTTTACAGCAGCGTCCTCTCTTCCAGACATCCTCGGTTCCCATCAGCTGAGCTCCCCTAGCTCTGCAGCTTGGCTCCATTTTGATGCCTTCATAGCATTTTAGACAAAATGGGCGTGTTTAACTTGTCACCTCATGCCTGGTATAAATTATTCACTGGAGCTTTGTACGGATTTGTGAGATAACCAGCCTGGACCAAGGGAAACTTCACAGAACGTATGTAGGAATCTGACAGACGTGGACGGCGGATTCTCCAGCAGTTGTCCCAGACACAGGAGAAAAACTGCCTGAACTCCAAAACTCAGTTTCATTTTAAAGCCAAAAAAATCCCTCCCTCTCCTTCATAACATAGAAATTAGCTATAAATGTTTGCCACTTGGATGGGTGTGTTTCAGAGTTTTAGTATTTTGCACAGAACTAAAGGTCAAGGAACAAAGCCCTGTGATTTTTTTTTTCTTTTGAAATGAAGCCATTGGTTTTCCATACCTGACAAGATGAATTAAACGTGGAGAAAAGATCACAGAATTTAATCAGCACAGTCATTCAGTGTATGTGGTCGGGAACAATCACTCAAAGAAGCATATGGAAAACTAGGTTAGCATGTTTGTGTGTGAGAGATAGAGTAAATTGCAAAGACTCCTAACAAGAGTATAACTCTGATTCCAAGAATTTCCTTATAAGAAAATCCAGTTACAAAAGACTCATTTAGTCTATGTCAAATTACCCCATTCACAATAGCAGAGTTATAAAAATGGGTCATATAAAAGCAGCAACACAAATATGCCCAAAGAATCAAAGTTAATATAAAAAATGTGACCAACACATGAATTTCTTATTTTTCCTAACCAATTAAATATAGTACTTTTTTTATACTATTTGAGAAAATCTCAGGTAACTGAAAGCAACCTTCTATGGTCGAGAAACATGAAAGCCCAGCTGAAGTTCATTTTTAGATTAAGACAACTGTTTGACTTTCTTTAGTTCTTCTCATAAGAATGTGGTCATGGTGACAAACAAAAAAAAAACTTTAATATTCCAACTGTCATATATATATTCTTTCTGACTAGGAATTGAAACCTTAAAATGAAACCAAGGAATGACTCATAAGCCCGTTGTTCTCAGAGTTATGGCAGTAAGGCTTATGGTTCTGACAATATGCCTTCAAATTATATACTCTACATGTGGAGTTTTCTGATATGTGAGTTCATATAAAATTTTTACACCATGCAAAGCAGATATTTTGTTCATTTATTCCCATTTTATTCTTAAGAAATATATGGGTAACATATTTTCTAGATGTATATATTACTTATATATAAACTTTATATACTTATATAAAAATTCATTTCTATTGTTTTGTATATGTAAAACACACACATAATCTATATAATCAAAGCTTATTATGTTGCTGACAGATGATGATGTGACTGATAAAGAATACAAGTAATGTAAAAAGACTTTTGCCCAATTACCATCATCAGTTGTTAAACTCTTAAGAAGTTCTGATTTTGTCTGTGGATTCCTCTTTTTCTTCCTGTGATTTTAAGAAATCTTCATAGCAATCATTTAATAGTAATATGGAACACTGCTTTTATATTTTTAACAGTAGCTTGTATTTAAACAACTACATGTTTTGTGATAAATACAGCAATCTTCACAACTTTACTACTACTTCTTTATGTGCTATCTACTCATCCATAACTTATAGAACTAATGGGCTTGAAACTCAGTCTGTTTTTATGCAAATACAAAGAAAGAATCTGACATTTCCAGTGGATTGCATTTTCTTTGAATTTTATCATTTGCCATAGTGTATGACAATAAAAGAACACTGTTTAATTATTGGCTGAATGAATAGATTACCCATTGCAGGTGACTCTATAACAAATCAGGAATACACAGATGTGAATATATTTTACTATCAATGTAGGTGAGGTTGGATGGGTTAGGTCCTGACACTCCCCTTCAAAAATTGTTAGATTGTTTACCAGAAACAACTGAAGATTAAGCTCCTGGGAGAGGATTTGTTTTTATGCCCAGTTTGCTTTCCAGGAAACTTATTCATTGAGGAGATTTAAATAACTAGGACATAAGTTATAATTATTAGGATGCAGTCAATTGATGGAGCACTGGCACCAGAGTCTTTCATACTAAATATTATCAACTGTAGTCTAGGTTTAAATTTCTTCCAGTTTGTGTACTCTCTGCCCATGTTGAGTGTTATTAAAAATATTCAGGATAATTTAGTAGAAATAAAATGTCATGTAAAAGATCGATGTTCTATTTGTTTGTTAATGTTATCTCTTGTGTAAGGACTGGTTTATATTCTTCACAGTGTCCACAAGAGAGGGATTACTTCCTCTGGGGAGAAAGTATATCAAGACCTGTGAGTGTGAAGCATGTAAGATTCACAGTTCTATATGGCTTTACTCATTCTCTGTTCCATACCAGGTCTCCTCCCTCTTGTGAGGGGCAGTAAACATGAAGGAAAGTTTGGTTAGAGCAGGACATTTTTCACTCTTTCACTTCATGTATTCATGTTCTGACAGAAAATCACCAACAATATATTTTGCTGGGAACAGTGAGAGAAAATTTGGTTTTGTTATTACATACTGACAATTTTATATTATCACCGTTAGTTGGAGAAGTAGCAAAATAGTAGGAGTTTCACATCTAGTAGTTGTGAACACAACTGCATTCATTATAGTGTTCCTAAGCATTTCATAACTAGAAAAGACAATCTCCTCAATTTTTTGGTATTTCTTTCAGATTTTAAGGGTATTTCTTTCAGATTTATATATGTTATATTGAAGTGTTGATACAAATTGGTCTTTTCTTTACACTGTTGTCTTTAACTTTTGCCTGATCTCCAAAATATATTTTTTAACAATATGTGTATTCAGAAATTTAGGCAGAAAGAAATAAATAAAAAAGAACATTCTACTTATTTTAAAGTCTGGAAATAGAGTTGATTAATTAAATGAATGATTTATCAATTACAGGGCAAAGTGAAACAATAAGGCCAAGGAAAAGTGTACATTGCATATATGCTGTGCTTTTGTTTGAGTAAAATATGAGATGCTGGTACTTTTATCTTGATTAATTCCAATATGCCTCTCTCACTCATTCCGGTGCTTCACCCTCTTTTCTAATCACATTGACATGTGAACTTTTTTGTCCCTGCCAAGTGAGTTATTTGCAGTGGCAATATTAATATATTTGAGCTGAACTGAATCATGTTGCCTTAAAAAAAAGATATAGTTATGGGGTCAAAGCACATATTATTTCAAGGAAGTACTAAGTACATTTATGGTGAGAAAGGCCTACCTAGATTCAAATATGGTTGAAACTGATTTGAAAATCATACAGGATATGACAGTTTGGATTTAACTAAGCTGTATATTCATGGGAGAAAGGAAATAAGCTTCCCATTAGCCTAAAGTAAATATACCATAGAAATATACATATAGAATAATTATCAATGAATATAGATTATTTGATAGAGGAAAAGTTTAAGAGAAATATTAGAAACCATGGGCAATGTCTAACATAATAAGAATAAAAATAATTTTGAAAAGGATACTTGCAACTTGTCAGTACTAGTGGTCACAAAAGAATAAGGCAAATAAAATTGCCTTTAGTTACAGTCAAAGAAAATTTCTATCGAATGTCAGGATATAATTCTCCCTTCTCTGAACCCTAACAGAATGTATTACCTAAACCAATCATTTGAGAATAAATTGAATAGCACATTATGACTTCCCGATGGCTTTATTAAAAAAGTATGTTGTGTCTTGTATGGCTTTTAGCTTATTCTTTAATTGTGAGTTTGAGATCAAATGCTAATTATTTTATTCTTTGTGAGATATAGCTCAATTTCATTTCCATATCAGTTACCAAGAAAATAACATTTTTAAAAATTTGATTTGATCTTCACACATGGTATTGAAAAATTAGGGAAGTGAGTGTAGTTTTGAATGATCTAAGGTTGTCATGCTTAGAATCAAAAGACTGGACCACATGATCTTTTTGATGACCCAAGTGTTGTTTATAATATATAAGGTATGATTACCAGTCCCTATAATAGCCTCTAAAAGAATAAAAATTGAGGGTTAAAAGTGTAATGAAATGCAAATGAAACTGTCCTGGAAACAGAACTGCACATTTTATTTGTTTCTTACAGAATCTAGGACACAGAGAGTGTTAATATTAAACACTATAGCAGTATTCGAGTTTAAAAATAATGGTGGAAATAATTCAGAGTTGAATTGCAGTTATTCGTTTAAAATGAATGCTAACAAATATTTTGGAAACCAAATGTGGTTGCATCAATTCTATATTAAGTAAAGTTCTAAATATCTTATGTTTTCTTTTTATTTCCCAGCTTTGTCACCACATTGAAGAAAATTAAAGACTATTGTTAACTTTACATCGTTGCTACATATCCAATTTAAAATCAAACATAATTAAGGTTCAGATTTACACTGAACACTCTAACTTTCCCTTTTTCTAAAGACTTTTTTCTTTTGAATGAGGAAGAATGAAAACATAATTCATAAGAATTAGGAATTCTTATTCATACATCATAAGAATTATGCCATAAAATCCTTTTGACATTTACTACATTTCAGGTGGATAGTGTTTTAACTATTTTAAACAATGCATATTTTGGATTGTACATAATTAAATAAATAGAAAACATAAGTGCAGCCTAACTATCACTGGACTTGAGTAGCTCTAATTTTGCTGTATCTGCTCAGTTTTTATGGGAGCTTGTACAAGTCACTTAACCTATTTGGACTGCAATTTTCTCAACTGTAAATGAAACTGCTGGACTAGAACATCTTTAAGGCCTTTGTCAATGCTAAACTTGTATAATTATATGTTCTAAAATTACTTTGAACCACAGTTTCCTCATTTAATCAATGTGCTTTATGTTAATCTCTTTCCTTTCTTTAGCTTTGTTTATCAAGGTGATTACATTACTTTATTTTTTGAAAACCATACATTAACATTGTAAATTGTTGTTGTTAATCATTATTCACTATAGTTATTGGTAATCTTAAGAGGATACAAAGCTATCTCGAGAATAAAGGGATTCAGGAAAGTGGCGATGTATTTGTAACCTACCCCCCTTTTAAAATCTCTTTCAGATGAAGTTGAACTTCAAGTAGGGTTTTTTATTTTCTTTAAAGAAGCATCATAAGCAAAAAAGATAATCAGTCTTAATAATGTATGTCACACATAAGAAGCTTACAGTGCAACTGAGGATATATTTCATTGGATGTTTCCCCACCAATTATAGCTGTTTGGAATTGAAATAAGCAACAACAACTGCTAGTGCTCCCACTATATATAAGGTATCTTGCTAAGCACTCTCAGGAGATATTTACTAGAGACATAAATACCACCCCTAAGAACTTATAATTCAGGAGAGAAAATTATTTTTTGGAATCAAGCTTTATAAAAAGATAGCAGAAAAGATGATGCAAGGCTGTTCATGAAGATGAGACGGGGCAATTTTAAAGGAAATTGAAGTTGAATTTCAGAGGGAAAAAAGATTGCCTTAATTTGAGATGGTGGGTTAAGTTTCTACAGAAGTGAACTGTTTATGTTAATGGAATTAACTATGATCATGTGCCCCCAAATTCCCATGTGTTCTCCTGCTTTTCCTAAGCCTCCTTGAGATAGGATGGAACCATGAAGCAGTGCCAGAGGGTTATGAAAAGTGACCTGTGTCTTTTCAGGCAGACAAATAGGTATCTATGGGCCTCCTCCATCATTCTCTTCTTCAGACTTGTAACCTTGGACATCACATATCCTTCCAGAGCATGCAGTTACTTGATGGGAGAAAACCACTTGAGTCACTTGACCTGCTAGACTTTATTTGTCTGAAGGAAAGGGAGATGCTGGCTGTGACCAAACACTGAGATTCTATGCTTATCTGTTGTCACAACTAGTGGCAATTAGTTTAACTAATAAATGTATCCTTTTAACAAAGGATAAATTTAACTAGATAAAGAGAAAGGGGAAGATACTTTAGGCCTTTGGACTCATATAAACAATGTGTGAGTCTGGAAAGCACAAAACATTCTCCAGGTATGATTAAAACACACACACACGTGAACACATACACATACTTTATTGAAACAGAATATCGAATATATAATACTTTAACTTAATTTGCTTTTATGATATGGATTCCAGACAATGAAGACCTGAGAAATAAAATTTGTCAAAAAGTGCAAATAATTTTTTAAAAAGAAAAATACCAATTAAACTTCTAAATATTACATTAATGAGGTGATAATCTAGTGTTCTGTAAAGAGAGGATACAAATACAGATATAAAATATTTAAACTGAAGTTCAGTATCTTTGAACTTTAAATATACCTTTATATTAATTTTATGATAAATATTCCTCCATCACTGAATTTAAATGCAAAATTCCTACAGAAAACATATAAATTTAAAAATATAATAAAAACATGAAAACTGTTTTCACAGAAGTTAAATTTAATAACACTGTTTTATCAGGATTGGGATCTCTAGAATTCTGAATTTGCTCATCTGGAAGTTTTCATACAAGCCAAATGCATATAACCACAATAAGAATTTATAAG
The DNA here is from genome assembly GCF_014898055.3 of Talpa occidentalis. Classification (NCBI taxonomy): domain Eukaryota; kingdom Metazoa; phylum Chordata; class Mammalia; order Eulipotyphla; family Talpidae; genus Talpa; species Talpa occidentalis. The sequence goes on along the minus strand of NW_026555331.1, from coordinate 46,987,643 downwards.
GAGGGAAGGGAGCTTCTGCATAATAAAAATATAAGCATACGATTAAATTGGCATAAAAGGAAGGGCAATGAATCTCTTGGCAAAGTGTAGGAGACTGGCAACACAGAGTGGGCAGGACACAGTCTGAAAGCACCATGAATCCATCTGTCTACCAGGAAGTGGGGGTCCTACTTCTTGAAAATGTGTCTGAACCACTGGCCATAAACATCTTAAATTATTTTAAATTTGGGGCCTATATTTACATCACTTCTCAGAGGCATCTTATCAGAACCACTGGTTACTTTGGGTTCAGGCAGAGTCTCCCTGCACAGCCAGATTTTTGTCATTGCCTTTTGTATGTCTGTTTGTCAGTCTTCATAAACAAGTGTTGGTAATTTAAGTTGCTCGACAACAACTGCCCTCACCTTTCCATCCATCAGGGTCAATACCATGTCTCTATATATCCCATCTTAGAAGGGAGAAAGGATGTGTAATGTAATTTGGAGCAATGGTATCTCATGACAAAATGATCCAATAGTTATGACAAAAGAGTAAGAGATAGAAATTCTTCTTCCCCTCATACTTTTATTTCCAAATGACCTGAAAAGAGTTACTGAACTCTCTGTCACCCAGAAAACAGGCTTTTGTTTAAGCTTATGTACTGAAATCACCTCGGTGGGGGAAGGGTAAAGGAACAGGACAAGTTTTGTCACTAAAAATTCTTCAAATTGGGGCCTCCCTAGTGGTGCAGCAGGATGAGTGCCACGCTGTGAAGCTATCCACAGCCTCTTCAGCACCTGTTCAATTCCTGGCCGGCCAGATAGAAACCCACATGGTGTGACAGACCTCTCCTGCCTTGCCTACTGCTCCCCTCAGCAGTGTCTTCAGTCCGTCTGCCTGTTCTGCTCCCTGCTCTGTCTCTGGTGAATTCTCTCACCCTCCCGTGCCTCTGACCTGTACCCCAGTTTTTGTATAAATAAAAATAAATCTTTAAAAAAAATTGTTAGATTCATAGGCAAATCCTCTTTAAAAAATTATTCAAATTGATATACTAAGTTAAAACTAGTAATATTGATATTGAATACAAGATTTCTCTTTCAGGAACCTCATAGATTGAAACAGTATGTGTCTTCTTTTACCTAAAACTTTACTTCACCTAAATAACCTCTGAACATTGTTGTTAGTTGTTTATACCAGCGAAACTCTGACTATTGAATTCTAGAAGCTACTCTACTCTGAATATTGAATTTTAAAACCCTCTCAGACCCACATTAATGAATTTATAATGATGAGATTTTAAGCATCAGTGCTACACAATAGAGGTGCTTAGGGAAGGTAATTGACTTCCTGGCCTTAAGCCTCACCATTTAGGATGATCATTCTAAAATTACTTGGGGGTGGGTGGGGAGAACATGTTTTCCTTAGATCATTGCAAGAGTTAAAAGATTATACTTCCCCCCCTAGAGATTACTGTTTTTACCTACTTGAGGCAGAGGATGAGATAGGCATGAGACATTGGATCTACTAATTCAAGAGTTTAAATTACCTAAAAGCTTCCAAATTATCATTCACACTTTCAACTCCTTTCAATACATTAATTTACCCCCACTAATTTGTCTTCAGGTCCTTGTTTTTAATTGCATCTTATTAAGGTAAGAAATGTAATTTACCTGTAAGGTAACTAGACATATACATCCCTCAGTGCACCAGTAATAGACTTAAAAATAAAAATAATACCTATACTTGACATAGTTTGGTGTCCATCTAAAATTTCTAAAGTTATAATGACATATTAATTAATATCCTTCATTTAATTATAACAATAATAGTATCACTTATTTCTTGAAAGGTGAAAACACTGCTTTAAAATCAAAATTCTTGTTATAGTTCTGCAAACTGAGCACCACAACCAAGCACCACACATGGAAGAGTATGTTGCTATGTCAACTTCCGTTGTCAAAGTCATCATTGTCTTCTAGAGAACTGATTCATATTTTCTGACAGTTAAAAAATATGATTTCTTGGGCCTCCCTGGTGGTGCAAGGGGTTAAGTCACAACCTATGAAGCTGTCCTCAACCTCTGCAGCAAGAGTTCGATTGCCAGCCGGCCAGGGAGCAACCCACATGGCGCAGCAGACCTCTCCTTCTCAGCAGTGTACTTTTGTCAATCTGCCTGTTCTGTTCCCCTCACTCTGTCTCTGGTGAATTCTCTCATCCCCCACACCTCTGGCCTGTACCCAGCTCTCGTATGTATAAAAAAATAAATCTTTAAAATAACATGATTTCTTGTGGAAAAATCCAAGAATGTGGCAAAAGATGACACTAATTTCATAATATGCACCTTAAATAAATTACTTCAAGGTATTTATCCACCTAACTGGACTTGCAAACATGCAAAAGTTGGTTACTTGCTTCTACTGTTCATGTGTGTACCGTCCTTGACCAAATTTTACAGCTTTAATTATTTTCTTCAACTTGATTTAAATAATTTGATATACTTTTGAGGAAAAAAAATCCTCCTATTTTGATGTACATCCATCTATGAAGCTTGAAGATATATGATATACTGTCTGTTAATTTGAGTTAAGTACAATTTCCAAGGTTGTCAAGCTAATCTCAGGATGCTTAGAATAAAGATCTGTGATTCTGAAAGGAAGTATAATTAGTGGAACGTTCCTTTATTGTTGTAGAAGGGAGGAAGATGGTAAAAACTGAGTTTAATGGGAAACCAGAAAAACAGATACAGTATAGATTTATCATGGAATGTAAAGGAGTATGGTAAGAAAGAAAATCTACTAAAAACTATTTAAGACAAATGAACAGGACTGTAACATTCTGTAAAGAATTTGATTAACTGAATACATTAAATATTTTCAGAAGCAGTTAAAGTTGACACCTGCTGTTTAGTAGAGTGGCACGGTTTGAAGTTTATTGCTTTTCAGTAAGCTGAATAAGCACAATATCTAATTAAAATCAAAGTATTTAAAATATTCAACTAGGTTGTTTGAAGACTTTATAACATATAAAACAGGCTAATTCTCTTTATCAGTTTAAAAATAGGTAATCAAATGGAGAGTATATGGGCTTAGCAATATCTATATCTCATTTTCAAAAGGTACCCTGTTGTTTATAATTAAAATCTGACTAATATATTCATGGAATATTACCTGAAGAGAATGTTTCATTAAAATGATTTATGGTTTAGACTTTTTTCCCAGAATAAAAGAGACATGAATTAATAAATATAATGACACTATAGTTTCATAATACATATATTATAAATATATGTGTCTATATATAAATGAATACATAATATCCTCAAATTTAGTAGATTATAGAGTCAAATGCAAAAGACAAAGTATAGGAAGAGGAATTTAAAAGAATTTCAATTATTTTTGGTTAAAAAATCAAAATTAGAGCTACCCCTTAAAAAATGTATCTTTGGATAAACACACCTTTGAACTATAATTATGATATAAATCCTTAATTTTCCCTAAGTAAATAGGGTATCATCTACTTTAAAATTCAAAATATTCAAAAAGTCATACAACTGGTTAATTGACACTACTGGTTGCCTTTCCCTTTTCAAAATGTTTCCCTCGTTTGTTTTCTCCGATACCCCGTCTATAGTTTCCTCTTGTATTTGTCTGCTCAAGCTCTCATAACAAAATGGCACTGGCAACAGAAATGTTTTTGTTACAAATCTAAAGATTGGAAATCCAAGACCAAAATATCAGTGGGATCAGTATCCAGTGAGGACACACCTTGGCACATAAATGACAACTTTCTCACTTTGTCTTCACATGAAAGAGAGAAAGAGAAGGAGAGGGGATTGGGAAGGGAGAGAGTGTTCTTTACTATCTCTTCCTCTTTTGCATGAGCACCACTCATGCAATTACTGGCCTACTCTTATGACCTCATTTAATCTTTATCATTTCCTCACAGGACCTACTTCTAAATCCTGTCACGTTAGGAATTAGTGTTTGAAAATATAAGTTTTTTTTTTTTTTGGGGGGGGGGGCACAATTTAGGTCATCGCATCACCCAAGAAGTTGAATCTATTGCTTGATGTCCTTAATTTTCCATTCTTGGATCCGAGAGCCAAACTCCAATACGACCTTTCACAATCCCATATTTCTAGTATTTACAAACTTTTGTTAACCCCTCCTCCCATTTGTGCCAAGGTTGGTTTGTGTGGTCAAAAGATTATGGCAAAAATGATGAAGTGCCATGTCCAAATTTAGTTTAGAAAGCACATTATGATGTCCATTTTTGGTTGTTCTCCCTCTTCCGTTAATCACCTACTTTAAGGGCGGCCCACTTCATAGCATGAGAAACCTTTAAGAGGGAAACCATGTTGCAAGGAATGAGTTCTTCTGCCAAAAGCCAGCAAAGATTTAAGGTCTACAGTCAAAAACCATATGAGTGAGCCTTCTACGAAGTGGACCCGCTAGCTCCCATCAGACTTCCAAGAGATTATAGTTCTGACTGACAGCTTACTGCAACTTCATAAGAGACACTGAATCACAGACACCTAGCTCAGCTGCTCTTATATTCCCAACATTTACAAATCATATGGAAAACATGTTTATTTTGTTCATTCATGGAGTAATTTTTTAATGTAGCAATACATAACTAGTGCATGGGTTAACATCTTAAACACTGGTCCTTCTCAGAGAATTATCACCGGTTCTCTACTCACTTAAACTACTCCTGAGTGATTTAATTTAGCTTAATTTTTTCAAAGTATGTATTAAAATAAAGTCCAGTAAATAAACAGAAAAAAACCTTCATAATCTGATCCTTCCCTACATGTCCAAATTCATCATTTAATGATTCTTCTTACTAAGCTTGAGCTTGCTTCTCCCACAGAACAAAACTGCCAAGATGAAATTCCAGAACATTCCATGATTCTTACTAGAACTTTGCAAAAACCATATCCATCTGCTCAGGAGGACTCTCTCTTCTTTATCAGTTAATTTCTATTTGACCTTTATGACCAAGTTCCAATACTATTGCTTTTATTTTTTTTCTTTTTTTTAAGATTTATTTATTTATTTTATTTATTTATTTATATAAGCACTGGGTACAGTCAGAAGTGCGGGAGGGTGAGAGAATTCACCAGAGCCAGAGCAGGGAGCAGAGCAGGCAGAAGGACCGAAGTACACTGCTGAGGGGAGCAGCGGGCGGCAGGAGAGGTCTGCGCGCCATGTGGGACCCTCCTCCAGTGGCCAGGAGCAGCCGGGGATTGAACCGGCGCTGCATAGGCTGTGGGCAGCTTCGCAACCCAGCGCTCAACCGCTGTGCCACCGGGGAGGCCCAATACTATTGCTTTTAGAAAAATCTTCCACGTTGCCAAATATTAGAGGATTTCCTTCTTTTTATGGGAAAATAATACTCAATTAAATACAAAACTACATGCACACACATGCCACATTTTCACTATTCTTTCCTGTCAATGGGCACATAAGATACTTCCATGTCTTGGTCATTGTGAAAAATGTCACAAACCTTCCCAAAACCCTCTAATATGGATGAGGAGTGTATTTTATGTAAAACAACAGGGATCAAATTTTCTATCAAATAAAGTACCTATCAAATCATAGTCTGTTAAATCTACCTAGCTCATTATTTTGTGGATTACTTTATGCACATAAACACACAATTTCTGAAAGAAAGAAAGGAAGGGAGAGAAGGAGCATAATTCCAGGATAGAAAAAATTATATAGCTGAAAGTGTTAGTGGATAATTTTTCCCATGCTAAGGTCAATCATTAAAGACATAAACAAGTGATACCTGTGGTGGTTAGATATAAAATTACTATAATTTCTGTTAAAAATATTTTTATGGTGAGAAATATACTTTACTTCTTTTCAGTTTTAATTATAATCTTTTAAATTCTTAAATCATCTATTAGTCATATCTTTGTATATTTTATTAATCCAATTTTATAATGAATGGGATTGAATTAAAATTTTAAATCGTAAAAGTGTTAATAATTTTACTTTTTATCTAATAAGAAATTGAGTTTACTTTTAAGTTTTTAAACTTTACCTAGACACAATCAAGTAGTTATAAACAATGTTCTATGTATTTGTAATATCACAATGGTCTGTAAGCAATGTGACATCCCAGGTCTACATAAAAGAAGGCAGATATACATCTATCAAAAATATCATTTAGAAAAGCAATCAGTGGCTTCCTACTATTCTGACTGAGATGAGACATCATTCTAATATCTCTCTTATATGACTGAAAATTCAAACGTTTTGTACCTAAAACCCTTTTAATAAATAAAAATATTTTTCATTCTTGAGAAAGGTATTTTTATTAGTATGTAAAATGTGTTTTAAAGATGGTACAAGGGGTTAAGTCTCAGCACTATGAAGCTATCAGCAGCCACTGCAGCATGAGTTCAATCCCTTGCCAGGGAGCTGACCCACATGGTGTAGCAGACCTCTCCTGTCTTGCCTGCTGCTCCCCTCAGCAATGTATTTCATATCTTCCTCTTCTGCTCCCCAATCTGGTGAATCCTCTCACCACTACCACCTGTGCCCGCACCTCTAACCAATACCCAGCTCTTGTATGCATAAAATAAATAAAATAAATAAAGGAGAAAATCTTACATGTTTTCAAATATCTTGATGAGGCTGAGATTCTGATAAAACAAAAATTAAAATGAAAGCAAGGTTTATGAACTTATACATAGGAAAATAATAAATACTCCCTTTCTCCAAAAATACTTTTTTAGTTTATCATTACTAACATACCATTGACCAGTAGATATTTTACATTTGTAAATACTAAAGAAACAATATAAAACAGAGAGATGGAAAGAAGTTAATTAGAAGCATGGTAAAAAAACAAAAAACATAATGTGGGATTCTTTTAATAAATATTTCAGTAAAACAGGAAATAAAATACACCAAAAGATAAAATTGCATGCTACCTGAGAGACATAACTCGAAAATAAATATTTACTGGTGAAATTGTTAGATAATATAGTCACTTCTGCTATCTAACAAACACATTTTTTCCTTAGTTTTAGCTATAGTTTAAATAAGATCAGTTGCTGAGTGTAGTGAGCATATGACACAATTCATGTATCAAGTAGTCTTGAATTGTATCTAGTTTCTTATATCCTTTACAAATGGCTGCAAATGATTATTTTAAATGCTTAATTTTTAATGGACTGTAATTTTAGTACTTAATGTAAAAAAAAATACATTACGTGCACCAGAGATAAAAGGAGCAGGCAGTTCAGACCGTATATGTATTGCCATAAAGCTTCTTGTGACCCCTTTCTGCAAGTGGCAATCTTAGGATGGTAATTACCCTGAGGAAGATCACGGTGCTCTACATGCAGTAGAATTGCTGAGCATAAATGAACTTTATCTGAACATATCTTAAAAATAAATTTATTGACATTTCTAGCTTTGAATTCTACAAGTATAATAGAATACTAGTGTGGTATTAACAACTGGATATGAAGATAAATTATAGAAACAGGATATAACATACACGTTATGATAATGCCAGAAAGAAAGAGAAGCAAAATGGTAGAAGAGTTTATTCAGTAAGGTAAGCATGGTGCCTATGGGCCTGAGATGTTTCATCTAATTTATGCCTCTCATTCTAAACAGTTTTTACGCTTGAAAGTGTTTCAGTTTGTACATTAGATTACATGATCGCTCACTGTTCACCTTTTGCTATCTTATAGAAGGCTAAGATTGCTGGGGAGAGATATTTATATCTTTTGCCTCATTGTAGCCACATATAGAATTGTCTATAGTACATTAGTCATTCCCCACGGAATACTCATTCCATTGTTTTCCAAAGTTACTCCGTGTGAACAAGAGCAGTAACTGAAAACCTCATACCACTATGTAAACAGTATGTGAAGTCAAAGGAAATGGACAAAAATGATTATTTTATGAATTTTACCATCAGATGTTTATTCTGACTTCTCACAGAAGAATTATAGCTTTGCAAAACCACAAAGTAATTCTCATTATTTCAAAGAAAGAATGTGGTGGTAATTTTTTTTTTTTTTTTTTATCCAGAGGCAACTGAACTTAAATTAGTCTTGTCCACAATGGCCAATCTTTCCCAACAACAACCTTCCTGTGTCCCCAAAAGTATACCAAAGCAGTTACCCGTAATTATTCCAAATAGGCTGGGTGGGGTTTTTTTGCCTGTTTTTAACATTTATACAAAAAAATTAATGCTGGTGTTTTTAAGATTCAGCTTATTCTGTTATAATATGTTAAATGGTTCAATTTTTCTTTACTTTGGTTATTTTACCAGGCATATGCTTTGTTAAACATTTTAATAAATATTTCATTAACTGCTCTATAATATATCCATAGAGAAAAATGTTTCCTGCTGGGGAATATTAGAGGAAATTCCATGGAGATATCTTAATTTGTACATTGAAGATTGGTTGCCAGTGGCAAAAAAAAAAAAAAAAAAAAGAGCACATGATTTTGTGTTCTGAATAATGTCATTTTCTAATCAGAACTGATTTTCTTACTTAATTTTACACAATTTTTCTTTTTTGTCTTTAGTATGGGATAAACTTTGTTTCTTCTATGCATAGAGACAATATTTATTAATTTATAAACTAGGAAAGTTTGTCCCAAAGCTAATTCTTTGGCTATTTTTCTTACCTCCACAATTTTTTGATATAATAAAGTCATTTGTTATGTTGGGAATTTGAAGATAGATTTTCTTCCATTTCCTTAAATTAGATAAGCTAGATAAAGTATGCATTGCTTTATACATAAAACACATTACGGACATGTGTCTCAGTGTTTCCTCCATATTATTAATGACACACCACTTGAGTCACAAGATAGCTAACCAACTCTGGAGAGAAAGACGGTGCCAATAATGTCCCTTTGTGATAGGAGGGCGCTCCTATGCACAGACATGAGCCTCCTACTGATCATGACACTGTCTCAAGCTCCTTATTAAATGAAATGAAATAAAAGTACGTACATGTCCAAATAACTTAAGGGACCAGAGAGATAAATTATTATATTCAATCAAACCAGAGGGAGATGTCAAATTTGAAGAACCAAGGATTCTCTGTCACAGTTTCTGCTTTTTTTAATCTTAACATTTATAAAGTTCCTCCTCTACTCCCAAAATACAAACCACCATGTAAACTGACATTATTTCAATTTAAAAAAAGTTTTAAGTCATATAGAGAAAAAATAACAAAATTTTCCTCTGCAACAGAATGAAATAAAAAGTTTACAAAGTCCCTGCTGTAATTTTTTGCCACCCTGAGATCTAAATATATCAGTGGTCACCTCTCAGGTGTTATCTACCTCATACTTAGCATAACTGTCCCAAAACAAGGGGAAAATTTATTTTTGAAGATATGCAGGGATGGAATTAAAATAGAGTTTCTCGGTATCCCTATTGGTACAAGGGTTAAAGTCTCAGCACCATCAGGCTATCACCAGTCATTGTGGCATGAGTTCCATCCCAGGCCAGGGAGCTAGTACACAAGGCATAGCAGACCTCTCCTGTCTTGCCTGCTGCTCCCCTCAGCCGTGTATCCACCTGTTCTGCTCTCCACTCTGTCTCTGGTGAATCCTCTCACCCCCTACACCCCAGGTTTTGTATGCATAAATAAATAAAATAAATCTTACAAAAAAAAAGAGTTCCTATTTCTCAAGAGGGCTATAATCTCCTTAGGGATACAGGATAGTGTATATGAAAGAAAAATGTGAACAAAACGAAATTATACTGTATTATAAGTTACAAAAAGTAAGGGAATAAAATTTACGGAAGACTACCTATGAAAAATATATATATAATAATAATGATATTAAAGTATGTTCACTGTTTGAAAAAACCTTTTCACACAAATTATTTTATTTATTGTTCACCCAAATTATTGCTCTCCCCCCAAAACCTGAGCATCACAGCACAAGTATTATTGCTATTTAACTCATCATAATTATGAGTAATTTCAAAGGTCAAAATAATAATGAGATTACACAGAAAATTTTTTTAAGTAGTTATTAAACAACATCTTCCAATTTTATTTTCCTTTTCTGTCTGGATTAGTGTGCTTTATCTTTCTTTTTTTATTTATAAATGTATAACATAATGAATAATACCATGAATTTTTAAAGCAATCTCAAATTATTTATTGAATGGAATGAAAAAAATGTAAGTAACATGGCATTATTTTCTGTACTTAGAAATAAAGAAATAGGGTTTGAAAGGGTGAATGACCTACAAGTAACTCCTTATGAGTTTTAAGTTAGTGATGAACTTCTTTTCCCTTGAAACCATGGTACCTCTCAAAAGATCAGTAATCATGAACAACATTAATTTAGACAGCAGCAATTCATTGAGCATTTACTATGTGCTACACATTGTATATGGCACTGAAAAGCCAGGAGTAAATTATGCATAGAAAGGCTTTCGTCCAAAAAGCTTAGATTCTTCTTAAGGGAGTGTCTCAGTTCTCCAGAGAAAGAGAACCAATAGGAAATTTCTTCTCAGTTAAGACAATCTTTCACTTTAAGTCTCTGTTTGACTTTAAATCTGATGTGTTTCTTATATGCATAATATAGATGACTCATGATTTTTAATCCAATCTGTCATGTCATGACATTGATGAATTCAGACCATTCACATTTACGGTGATTGTTGATATATGAGGCTTAATTACTGACATTCTTATGTTTGTTTTTTGGTTGTTCTATCTAGCATGTGTTTCTATTTGCCTTTTTTCTTAAGATGGCTTTCCCTGGTGACCCATTCAGTTTCTTCACTTCTTCTAAGTGTTTCATTCCTTATCTTTTGTTATATGATTATCATGAGGGTCATATCAAACTTATATCTAAAATAGTTCTTTCTGTGCTGGTATCAACTCCTCATTTGATTATATAGATTATATTCTTTTCTTTTTCCCCATTAATGTCTTGTGATTGTCTCATATTATTCTTAGTTACATTTCTGATTCCATATTACTACTTACAACCTTGCACATGAATTTCTGTTCTTTTTTTTTTCATATAGAACTCTTCAACATTTCCTGTAGGACAGGGCTGGTGGTGATAAGTTCCATTAATTTTTGTTTGTCTAAGAAAGCCTATACTTATCCATTATATTTGAATTATAATTTTACAGAATAGAGTATTTTTGGCCAGCAGTTTTCATCTTTTAGAATTACAAATAAGCCATTCCACTCTCTACTAGCATTGAGAGTATCTCCAGAGAAATCTGATGAAAGTCTGATGGAGGTGTTATTATATATTACATTCTTTTTTTCCCTGGCAGATTTTAATATATTTTTCTTTATCATTGACTTTTGATAATTTAACAATGATGTGTCTTGGGTGTAGGTAGTTTTGCATTTAAAAATATGGGTGTCCTTTAAGCTTCCTGGATATCATTTCCTTAAGTCTGAAAAGGTTTCATCTATCATTTCTTTGAATAGCATCTTTGCTCCCTTCTCTCTCTCTTCACCTTTGGACTACCCATTATTCTTGTTTCTTCTAGTGGAGCCTGATATTTCTCACAGGGTATCTTCATTTTCCCTGACTCATATTTTCCACCCTCTTTCCACTTGGTTCATTTGTACATTTGTAGCTTCAACTCCTGAAATTTTCTCTTCTGCCAGTTAACATCTATTTAATATGCTATCTATATTAGTTTTCATTCCACTCAGTGTCTCCTTTTACAGGTGTTTTAAGAATATGTCTTCAATTTCAGTGAAGAACTGTTTTTGGTCCTGAATTTCTTCTCTAAGATTCTGAACCTGCTTTTCTGTGTTTGACTAAAATGCTAAGATCTCATTTAATTTCTTCAGAATTGCTATTCTAAAATTTTGTTGGGTCCTTAAATCCTGCATCTTTTAAGTAGGTCTCTGGATTTCTGTTTCCTTTCAGTTTTCTATTTTGTGTTTAGGTGTTCCTCATTCCCTTGGCATGTGTGTTGCCTTATCTGCTTTTTTCCAGTTGGGGCATTGTGGTTTTAATTTTGTTTATTTTCTTTAACTTAGTGGCAAGTGGGAGGGAGGGATGCTGAATCTGTGAGCCTGTGCTATCTATGTCTAATCTCCAGCCTGTTCAAACCCAACTTCAAAATATTTGAAACAAATATAAGTTAAATTCCCATCCAATCAATACACACACACACACACACACACTCACTCACTCACTCACTCACCTTAGGGAGGCAATATTAACTCCTTCAAGTACTTACCATGTCATTTGCAGTCAAATGCTCTACCACTGAGCTATACCCCTACTTACCATGTCATTTGCAGTCAAATGCTCTACCACTGAGCTATACCCCTACTTACCATGTCATTTGCTTGTTTGGTGACTTTTAATTTTCTGCATTTGCCTGTAGGATGGACATAGTCATAGTTCCTATTGGTAGAACGCTGCCTGTGGATTGAAACATACAGAGAAAATATTCTACATAAGTTGGCTATGCCAAATTGGAACTATCAGTAGACCATTCCTTAACTGATTCCATAATAGAAAGACATTTAGTAAAACTAAACCTTACTAGTATATATAAATGGCATTTGCATAACATTACTTAAATGTCAAAATACATATTAATGCATGTTTTCTTGAAGTATAGAATGTTATTAGAATATTTATAAAACAGTTTTCTAAACAGATTTTTATGTTGCTAGTTACTCTAAGGCAAATTTGAAGAAGACAAGAAAAAGCAGACAGCAATTTGCTTATAATTAAGGGTTGGAAGTAAAAATAATGTCAATTTTTAAGTATATGGCTTTTGCAGTTCCACACAACAGCTTTGGTAAGGTCCGGATGCACGCAGAATTCCCTGTCTAAATATGGCGCACCTGCTTGGTGCTTCCCTGCACCCTGCATCTGCCCAGGTGGTGGCTGGATCCCTCTCTGGGCTCCAACTTGCTGGGGCCTGGTTTGTGGGAGCCTTCAGCTCCCCTCTGACTGTGGGGATAGCCCTTTCTCAATACCACACAACAGCTTTGGTGAAGTGGAGCTGCAAGGGATCATGCTCAGCAAAATAAGCCAAAAAGAAAAAGACCAATACCAGATGGTCTCACTCATAGCAGGAATTTAGAAAACCTAAATAAGGGACCAGGAAAAAGACTAATTATAATAAAGTAAAAATTAACAAGCAACTATAAACCAGAGACACACTGAGGGGAGGAGGGAGTAGGATTAAAACAAGGGGAGTGGAAATTGTATGGGAACCATAACCAAGATGAAAATGCATACATTGTGCAAAAATGAAAAAAATATGTAAAAAATATATAAAATTAAAAAAAAATTAAAAAATAAAATAAATAAAATAAAATAAATTAAGTATATGGCTTTCTTAAATTTAGATAGCACTTCAATTCATTATCTTCTTGTGCAAACTTCATGCATGAAAACAGTTTATCATGATCAGGATATTTTAGTCCCAAGTCTATGCAGAGGCAATCACCCCACTTCCTAAAACCTCTTTTCACTTACCTCGAATTAACTGGATAGGGACTTATTGGAGACCTAAAAGTTCAAATTGAGGCTGAGAGACCATTAGAAAATGATTGAGCTAATTTTTTCAAGTGGAGAATTTAGACAATCAAGAGAAAGAAAAATGGAGGGTACTAGAGAAGTTGTATCTGCTCCTATGCTCACTGTAGCCCTATTTACAACAGCCAAGTTATGGAAGCAGCCTAAGCAGCCAAGGACAGAGGAATAGATGAGAAAAATCTCTCTCTCTCTTTGGCTTTCTTGCTCTCTCGCTCTCTCGCTCTCTCTCTCTCTCTCTCACACACACACACACACACAGAGAGAGAGAGAGATGATGCTATACAATTTAGCTATAAAAAAGATGAATTTCTGACATATGTAGCAACACAGATGGTACTAGAGAGGATAACGCAAAACAAAGTCAGGAGAAGAAAGACAAATACAGGATAGCCTCACTTATATCTGGAATATAGAAAAATGTAACAAAGGTTCAGTCAAAACCAAACCAATAATAAACACTTTTTTAAAAAGATTTATTTATTTATTTATTTATTTATACAAGCACTGGGTACAGTCAGAAGTGCAGGAGGGTGAGAGAATTCACCAGAGCCAGAGCAGGGAGCAGAGCCGACAGACTGAAGTACACTGCTGAGGGGAGCAGCGGGCGGCAGGAGAGGTCTGCACGCCATGTGGGACCCTCACCCGGCGACCGGGGATCAAACCCGCGCTGTGGTGGCTGCATGCAGCTTCGCAACCCAGCGCTCAACCGCTGTGCCACTGGGGAGGCCCCAATAATAAACTTTCTTAACATGTGACCAAAAACTGAGGCAACCAGAAGGGGATGGTGGTAGGTTAGGAGTGGAGAGGACCCCAAAAGAACATGAGGGAAAATTATTGGGTCACTGGTGGTGAGCAGGGTGTGAAAGAATTCACTGGTAGAGGTTTGAACCTATAACCCTCAGAACAGATACAAAGCTGTAAACTTAACTTATCTCAATAAACAATTTGATGGGGGAAAATGGAAGGTACTGTCGATGCAAAGGCACAAAGAGATATGACTGAATATCAATGTATCCAGAAGAATCAGGAAATGAGTCTAGAGAGTAAATAGTTGCCAGTTATTAAGACCCCGGCATCCTAAGTTAAGGCACTCATATAATGGTAAATTCTTAAAAGAGGAGTTTTCGTTCAGGAGGATCTTCCAAAGACAGTGCAATGCCTGCACTGACTGAATGATTGTTTTGTAAGTCTTTCTGTGTCCATTTACTTGCTTTTCTTCTTCAGTTTTGGCCTCAACAGGATCCAAACTAGATAGTGAAAGTTAAGAGAGTAGTAGGAAAACAAGGTTCCAAATAACCTACTAAGCAATAGAGTTGTGGCTCTTCTTCTTCTTACTCAAGATCCAGCACCATTCTGTTGGCCCATGAATTCAATGTTTCAAAAGCATCCAGAGAAAATACTACCTATAAAGGACAGTACAGTAATGGAACACATGGACAAGCAGTGCGCATGGAGGAAGGGCAGCACTGTATGATGACCATGGCTCATATACCAACTTGGGAGTAACTGGAGCTTCTCTGCAGCAATGGCCATGAAGAACTGGAGCACATTGATGGAGGCATTGGTGGGAACCTGCTAATACAAGGGGAAACAAGGCTAGCGCCTCATAAGATAGTAGTACATAAAGACATGAAATTAAAATATCACCTGATTTAGTTTACATAAATAATGGATGTACATTATCTCTTTTCAAAACAATACAGAAAAGATATCAGCCACTTCAAAAGGTACTTGTAGAGATTAAATAAGAGAATTTTAACAGTGTTGACACTTAGAGAACATTCAATATAATGATTTTTCAAAAAGCCCATGAGCCCTTATTATTACATAACGATTCTGTTCAGAGGCAGAGAAATAGTGCCTAGTAAGAAACATGGTTCTAGTCTTTATGGTCCATGAAGAATATTGAGACAGGATTACTTATAAAGTAAGAATAGGGCCAGGTTGCATTTTTTTCCAAAGAGAGAACAAAAAAGTCCTGCACTTTTCCTCCCCCTTGAGCTCTTGGATCTCAGTGGATTTTCCAATGTAGCTCATAGTTCCAGACCTCTGGCCCCAATATCCCTTCTGATTTATCCTCCCTTACTGATTGACAGACCAGCTTTATCTGGATTATACAAAGAACTTGGCTGTTTTTCCATAATGAGTAGACTGCAGTTTTCTAGGGGATGAAGAAGCAGTTGACTGTTTATTTTCATTTTGATTATAAGACTCTTTATTCTGTGTATTATGTGTAATTTCATGACAAATTTCACCCAAGTTCTTATGACCTGTTTCAGAAGTAACACTATTTTGGGTAATGGCTGGCAACCTGGAATAATTCATTTATCTCTGTGGTTATACATATATCTATGTATGCCAGGCACAGTCCAGGACTAAATACAAAGTTCGACCTGCTCTAGAGAAACATATAACGTTAGTCCATCAATAAAGACGAATAATACAGTGATGTCATATATAATCTACTGCAATCCTCACGATTCTTTTAAAATTCACAAAGCTTTGGGAAGTCCCAGGAGTCACAGAAAAGGTTATATATAACTGGCCTTCTCAGGTGGATTCAGAAAAGGTAAACAAAACAGTTATACTAGGAGACAGAATACAGTGCAATATGATGGCACACAAAAATTCACAACTTGAGAATAATTATTTATTGCTTATCTGCAAAAAAAAAGAAGTAATACTTTATACAGCAAACTGGTATTTAAAAAAATAGGTAATTCTGGGAGTTGTATGATGGAGGATACAATTAAAATATTGGAAGCTGTACTTCTAGTTTCTTAACAACATAATGTTCAAATTCTCCTAATAAGCAGCATAACTTTAGACTTTCTGAAATTAATTTATTGCAAGTGACTTTGACAATGTGAAATAAATGTTTTATAGATTGCATTTGAAGATTAAAATATGCATTCCTCATATGAATTTTAGTCTTCAAAAATCTGACATTACTCTATTCTTTAATGAAGTATTTATCATTTTTAACCAATATATTTATAATGAAAATATTCTTAATCATTTGCTGAAATTGAAGTTCTGTGGAGGTAGTAAAAGAGGTTTAGAATTTATGCCATGGATAGATAGATAAACCATAGCTTATTCAAGGTTAATACATATTTTAGAAGGACTCACAACATTCAGTACAATGTAACTGACAGAGTATCACACATTATTCTTGAATCAGAGTATTACAAGCTAAAATCTATAGGAAATATCAATAAGCCGATTATGCTTTCTAAACAAATGGGTGAAGCAAAAACTAACCAAGTTCATTAAATTTTAAATCTGTCATTGTTAAATTGCTTTAAGTGGCAAACAGAGATACGAAACATTTCATGAAAGTTTTTAACTTATTGACATAAATTATTTTGTTCTATCTTTTTTTAATGCAACTAGTAATAGAAAGCACATTATGCATGGTGTAATGTATGGCAAAAGTTTCTTTAAGTATCTGAAGATGAATTTGAGTAAATGTGCTAAATCTAGAGAGTTTCAGCCACACTTTGCATGCTGGAGTTGGTGGACAGCATGGTAATGTGACCTCATTAAATTAATACTTGTGATGAGGATGAAAATGACCACTGAATATCAGAATAAATAATGCATCATCTTGTGTTCCTTTGCCACTGCTGCTTTAGGCATCTGGGGAAATTAATAAGGGTTACTTGTGTCAATCAGGCAAATCAGAAGTAAAAAGAAATCTTCAATTAATCATGGTATTTTACAACAATCCCTTTGGAAAAAAAGAGAACCCTATTAATAAAAAAGTATTATGCCTTCTGTTGCAGTTGACAAACACTGATAAGCTTCTCAGGGGACATTGTGTATGAGAGATTCATAATGAAGTTTTCCTTGTAAATTTCTCTAAAATCATTCCAACTGCAAAATCTGAGCAGTTCTGAGACATGAAACCCTTCGGGGCTTCATCTAAAGAGGTTTTCCTTTTGGCCTTCACAGAGTGAGTTAGTGATTACTGCCTACGTCCTTTGTAGCATGCTGCCAGCTGCTGTCACAGTTAAAAAGCTGAAGCATGCCCCTTGCACCAGCAAATTTGGTTAATCAGGAAACATCCCAGGGACTTGGAGGGATTAGCCAGGAACTCCCTCATATATTACCAGTCTTGAGACACTCAAACAGGTTTCTACTGACTTCTCACAGCTTGTTATATGCAACATCTTGGTCATTAATTTGGGGTTTATGCTTAGAAGTTTCAGACTAACTGGTAATGGAGTCTGAACTGGAATGAGATACTCAAAAAGTGGAGTTATAATCAGTGTGAATCTACTCTGCCATTGCGCATAGAGTGCCATTTCCTTTGGGTGCTAATCTTAAGTCTTCTCAACAAAAAATATATATATATTCATTTCTTATAATGAAATTTCTACATCTTAGTTATCTCAGGAGTTTTGTATTTCCCCTTATTTCCTATGATTTTAGTTTAATCACTAAAGGGGGAAATAAATGACTTAAACATTTTTGTCTTAAACACTAAACATCAACTAATAGCAGACATTGAGCACTAAAATGATTATCAACTTTAGAACAAAAGAGACAAACTAGGAATGATCAATTCTTAAACATCATTTGAACACTCTTGCAAAGAATCATATGGTGTTCATATAAACTGCATTTTAAGCGAATGCCTGGCCACCGTTTTTTACTGCTTTTTTTCTCAGGTTGTAGAGATAATAATTTTAAATCTGTATTTTTAAACATAATGGAGTATTGACTTAGAGGCTACATTTTAAAACATGAAGTAAGCAATCTATAATTTTCTCATAGTCACCTCCATATTTGATGCCTCTCATCAAAGGATATATATTCACTCATAATTTCAAGTAAACACATTGCATTTAGAGTTGTTATTACATTATTTTTTATACTTTTTATAATGGCAGTTCTCAAGTACTCTGTGGAACTATCATAGATAATTTTATATACATTATATATGTTTATATTTATAAAGATATATATCACTAAATCCTAGCACTTTTATAAAATTTCATTTCATCATTGGTGTTTTCAAACTTCTTGAAACAGAAAAATACATATGTTCAAAAATTTAATCATTTATCAAGATGTTTGAACATAAAATCCAGTTGTGAAAAAAAGTAATATAAATTATTGATACAAGCATGCTCCTCAACATACATATACAATAATAATAGAAGACTTTTAAAAAATATAGGAGATATAAGTTAATATTTTATTCTCACAAAAAAGAATATTTTATTACAAAAATAAAGAACACTGTGCATTATGTATATATTTTTCATCACCATGAGTGTATGACCTCGGATACTCATTTTAAGCTTCCCTCTCATAGTTCCAAGATATAATCTTCAATGCAGTAACAAATCATAAGACACAATGATGTCATTTCTTCTATTTTTCTGTGGTACTACCCATCCCTTTACCTATCCAAAGCTATTTTGGGGTTATATTGTGGTATAAAGGGAGATGGATTCATTATTAATAGCATTTTTTGTATAAAGTGGCTTTAAATACACCAAGGAGAAAATACAACTGAGATCTGAATATAACGACTGGAATTAAATGTAGATCTTGACCAAACTGCAAGTCTCCTACCGTGTGAAACAGCAATAATTTTTATAAATCTATCTGCTATGATTTTCTAGTTGTCAATGCGCAGGGATAGGCATAGTAATAGCATTAGTCCTTGTCCTTTGTTAAATGTAATTGTTTCTCTGGGAAAAGTAGGTCTTTTAGAAGAATGGCTCCCCAGAGAGAGAAAGAGAAAGAGAGAGAGAGAGAAGGAGATCGAAAGAGAGAATGTTATTTTTCTCATCAACAAATAAGATATATTTTATTAAAAAAATCTGCAAAAAATAAAATCTCCTAAATTAACAAGACTGCATGTCTAAAACTACTTCTAGTACTTATGCAACACCAAAAATCATAATTTAAACTCAGAACTAAAAGGTAATATAAAAGCCACTTGTTTGTATCAGATAATGAAGTCTTCATTTTCATTCTTAGGTACTCACTCCATGGATCATTCCAAAGACATTTATTCAATGCTTTAGTGTAAGGCACTGCACTGTATTTTGATTTTCATATTGAGTTATATTTAGTGAGATAACGTTAGTTACCAGAAGATCTCAGACATCTTTAGATTTAGGTTGTAGGCTAGAAAACACAACCCATTTCTATGTGCTCTGCAATTAAATGTTTCTCATGTTCCAAAAATTAACTCCCATCCTGAATTTTCAGGCACCTTCCTGTGTTCTTCATTTAGCAAATGCTAACAGTGCCAGGCACTGCCCTTGGTGCACAGGGTTGAAAGGGACAATGAAAAAGTGGTCATGCATATGCTTGCTTAAAATCTACTGGGAATTAATGGGAACTTACAATCTAATAAGGTTGTAGATTCACGGGGATATGTATAATATGGGATGAGTGCAAAGATTTATACTACCTGGTGAAATCAGGGGAGCTATTTGTAAGGAGATGCTATTTAGCTGATATACCAGGGTTAACGTGAAATATTTCAGAGAGGGAAATGCAAAATAATGAGACTTTAGATAGTGAAGAACTCCCTGGGAATCAGAAGTAATCCAAACCAGTTAGGATACAAGATATAAGGAAGGACAGTAGAGGAAAAGAAAGGTGTCAGATGATAAAAAATTCCAGAAGACATTCCTGAATTATAGCAAGTTCTTAAAAATTAGTTAAGCTAATGAAGTTTTGCTCAGCACTTTTTTGTCAAGAAAGCCTGGGTTAAATTTGTATTTAATCAATATCGTAAGTTTATTGAGTAATTTGGTAGCTGCCTCCATTGGATTGTAATGTTATTTATGTTTTGTATTTTTTTAGGATCTTATTTTTACTGCGGCAACACTGGTTTACAACACTATGTGAATCATAGATACTTGGCATCCCCCTATCACACCTAAAAAGAGGTCACTTTCAGCCCTCTACCATAGTCCATTGTTTCATCTCCCGTTATACTTTCCCCTCTCCCTGCTCCCATCTTGTGTTCTCAATTCACAGGCAGATTTATAGGGTTTTTTTAATTGGCTTGGCTTTGTATTGTAATGCTATTTTTTCTCACTCCATCCCTAGCAATTACTGCAGAGAACCTTGGTCACATGCATACCAGCACTGTTTGCTACCTTTTACTGGTTGAAAATTTGGACTTGATATCCATCCAGGTCCATTTTCTACCTCTAGTCTCTCATACCTGTTTACTTTCCTGTGTGGGACAAACTTTATTTGGGTTTTCTTGTCATGAAAAAAAAAGGGGAGGGAAATTCAGAGCTATCTTCAAAACATCCTCTTTCAGTTGAATGTCTCTTATTGTTTCCTACCCATATGTTCCTTCCACTTGAAATTAATGCTTTCTCTTTTATGCCTTTTTCTCTTACTCTATTCCTGTACTCCAGATTAAACAACAAATGAGGTCTTTGTCCTTTGTGACTGCAGCACAGGAGTTAATGTCATATGTAAGATCAGATTGTTAGAGCAACCTGCAAAATTTCAATTCATACAGGCTCTTCACACCACAATACTTATTTGCAAACTAACATATTAATGTTATGTGGCTGCTATAAAAATCTCCTAAAGTAGGTTAATATGTAGGACAATGCATTTTCCTCTTTTTCTTCATCAAAGTCACAAGTTTCTGCCTCTTTAGCCCAAGCACACATGAGCTAGATGTAACAATGAATGTTACACAAAGAGAATATAAAATAAAGAGCATTGCTTTTACACAACATTTATTAAAGCTGGAGAAAAAGTCAAGCCATTGATCTAGTCAACTAGTTAAATAGAAATAGAGGTAGGAGTAGAAATAAGTTCAACCTTGCCGCAAAATCCAAAATTGTTTTAATGACAATGACACACTGTTTGATGTGGTCCTCCTGAAGAGACTTCTTTATTTACAGATTATTACCAGGTCGAGAATTTTGGACTACTATGAACCAGATGAGATAAACTGATCTCACAAAGAAAAGAGAGAAATAAAGAGAGACTGAAGTTGGGCCTCCCCTGGTGGTGCAGCGGTTGAGCACTGGGCTGCGAAGCTGCCCACAGCCTCTGCAGCGCTGGTTCGATCCCTGGCCTCCAGTGAGGGTCCTACATCAAGGGTCCCACATGTTGCGCAGACCTCTCCTGCCATGCCTGCTGCTCCCCTCAGCAGTGTACTTCATCAGTCTGCCTGCTCTGCTCAACGCTCTGTCTCTGGTGAATTCTCTCACCCTCCCCTGCTTCTGACTGTACCCAGTGCTTGTATAAATGAATAAATAAATAAATCTTTAAAAAAAAAAGAGAGAGAGAGAGACTGAAGTTTAGAGTTAAAATTTTAAGGGAAAAATAACCTTTCTTTCTTACTCTAGGGTAATGACATTGAGTAGCGGATCACAAGATCAAACAAAGGACCAAACTGGGGGAGCTTTTTCCTGGATGCTGCTCTTTGGACAGCCTCACAGACTTCTTCATCAAAACTGCTAACCCAACAAAGACCAGTTACTGCTACCTTCTTTTCTATTTATGATGATTCTCACATCAATTCTTCACTTAATTCTAGGTCAAAAGAAATCATGCCCTGGAACACTGAGATTTCCAAATAAGACTTTATGATGATTATTTTTTTCAAGGACTCCCTTGCAGTGAGCTGTTTTTTTCTTAGTAAGTATTGTTTAACAAAAATTCTAAAGGCAACAGCAAATATTCATCTAACAATCACATGTCAAAAGTCTTTTTTAAGAATATTATTTATGTTGTGAGGTGTGGCTTATCTGTCTTAAAGAAGGATGATTTTAAAAATAATAGTACAATAAGTATACTTAGCCACTTATCTGTGATTTAATTTCTAATTCAGTGTCCGGATTTTTAGCATTAAAGACTAAAATTGGGCCTCCCCTGGTGGTGCAGCAGTTGAGTGCAGGGCTGCGAAGCTGCCCGCAGCCTCTGCAGCGCTGGTTCGATCCCCGGCCACCAGCAAGGTTCCCACATGGGGAGCAGACCTCTCCTGCTGCGCCCGCTACTCCCCTCAACAGTGTACTTCGTCAGTCTGCCTGTTCTGCTCCCCGCTCTGGCTCTGGTAAATCCTCTCACCCTCCCACGCTTCTAACTGTACCCAGTGCTTGTATAAATAAATAAATAAATAAATCTTTGAAAAAAAAAAAAAGACTAAAATTTATGAAAAAGAGTATGTTTTGATTTGATTAGCAATTTTAAATACCCTAATATTTTATTATTTCTTACCCAAAACATATCCTTTTATATTATATTATAGTATTCTATCTCCAGTCTTCTATTTCATAGATATTTATTATTTACTATTTTTTGAATATCTGGAAAATTATTGATATATTAAACCTAATTAGCCCTTCCACTTTGTTCCTAACACCGAACTAGTTTTTTATACTAAATTAATGAGATAAATAACATTTCTAAAACCTATGGAAAAATAATTAAATATAGATCAGAATACATTAAAATAAAAAAGTTCATAGAAAGTGTGGGAGACACAGTGAGGAACTACTAACTTGGTATAAAAAAAGAAGACAATAGTGATATGTTTAAAATATTTTAGGATCATAACAACCAAAACGCTAAAATTAGTTAAGTATTGTTTGTCACAAATTCATTATTATTCAAACATCTGGAATTTTTGGTAAAGGGCTATTTAGAAAAATCTTAGTGTCTTTTGGTATATGGATTGTCTTTCACCAAGCAATATGTGCTATTCATGATCTGCCTTAAGCAAAAGCAATTATCATGCATATTATTCCTATTAATATAACAGGAATGCCCTCAAGCCACACCTATCATGGTGAAATTTAGAAATCTCATTTGTTGGACACCATATACACCTCTCATCCAGCTTAAAGGATAGAGTAAATAAGGGTGTCATTTTTTTTTTAAAGATTTATTTATTATTTATACAAGCACTGGGTACAGTCAGAAGCGCAGAAGGGTGAGAGAATTCACCAGAGCCAGAGCAGGGAGCAGAACAGGCAGAAGGACCAAAGTACACTACTGAGGGGAGCAGCGGGCGGCAGGAGAGGTCTGCGTGCCATGTGGGACCCTCACTGGGGGTCAGGGATCGAACTGGTGCTGCAGAGGCTGCAGGCAGCTTCACAGCCCAGCGCTCAACTGCTGCGCCACCAGGGGAGGCCCAAGGGTGTCATGTTTTAAATGAAACGTCACAAGTTGATGTCCTAACTTCCACCATCTCAGAATGTGACATTATTTGGAAATAGGATCTTTGAATCTTTGCTGATGTAAATACTTAAGGTATTTACTGGAATAGGGTGGTCTCTAATTCAATATGACTGATTTCCTTATTAAAGGGTAAATTTGTAAATGGACATAAACACATAGAGAATAGCATGTGAACATAAAGAGAGAGATCAGAGCAATACATCTATTGTGCATGCCCTCTTCTTGTATTTTACAGTACTAGGTAAGGGAAATGTTCTCTAAACAGACACAATTTCCATAACCATAATATAATCAAGTAAAATTGATACCACTTATATACATAACACCTGTTTAAACATTCCAATTTTTATGTTATCAACCCTTGCACTTTTAAATTCTCTTAATCTAAATGTAATCTGAATCAGGGTTTTACCAATGGACTATGCTATGCCAGTTTGTGGAACTCCTTTATCAGTCAATCCTGGGAAACATTTCTCCACCCACTAACCATATTATCCACTCTAGCATGAAACATTTTTGTCCCCACAGAGTGGTGGAGCCAAAGGACCCAGTCCTGTTTGTCAGTCCTTAACTTGTTGAAATTGTCCTAACCACTGCACTAGGCAGTAGGTAGGTTTCTCACAGTAAGCATCATCTTTTTCAATTTCTCCAGCAATGATAAATAAATTAAACTTGTTTGGGGACCTTTAATGTTAGGAATCCAGCAGGAGGTTCTTTTGATTCACCCAGTCTTTGATAATGCTGTATTAAAAGCTTTTATTTAACCTATCAATGTCTGATTTATTCACATAATTTTGTATTAGTCATCGAAAGATTTCCACCTTTATGGAAATAAGCTCTGTGACTCCCCTTTCTGATTCCTCTTTATTTTACACCTTTAAATATTTGCCTTATTTACCTTGTTTCTTTTTAACTATTTAAAAAATTCCAACTTGTTCAGAAGAGATCCTAGACTCTTCCCAAGGCCTACTGCCATTCTCTTGTTAATTAACATTATTTTATTAGCATCTGAAAGAACATGGGGGAGAATCTGAGAAAAATAGAATAAAACTTCCCTGATGTTTATTTTTTTTTTCAGCAATAAAGTAACTTGGGGTGCCCATGTTAAAGGGGACCTCATTACCCACAGCATATACATAATTTGGGTAACAGGCATAGTCAGTATATGAACATCTTATTCATCATAACAGTCCCACAGGCTTGCACAAGAATCATGTCAGCTGCTTCATCTGCAGCATTTCACTTGGCATTCATAAGAGCATTGGGAAATCTCCCTTCTCAGAATAAGTACACTTTACAGTACCTTTTATACAGACCTGGCTGGAATAACTTCCTGTGTGTCTGGATCTAGTACCTCCATCTGTGATTATTCAATAGTGAGCTTGGGTCCTGTATCAACCCAAACATGTTCCTACGCTACAGCTTTCAAAACAAAGCAGCCAAATTAGTCACTTTTGCAGTTCATTTTAGTAAAGGTTCCTCAAGAAGCTGATGAGATACAGGTCAAGGACTCTAAATCAAGGAGTTGGGTCTCCCTAATTGTGCAGGGGTTAAAGTTTCAGCATTATCAAGCCTCAGTGACATGAGTTTGACTCCTGGCCAGGGAGCGGACCCACATGCGCAGCAGACCTCTCCTGTCTCGCCCTCTGCTCCCCTCAGTAGTGTATTTCAGTAGATCCACCTGCTCTGCTCCCCACTCTGTCTCTGGTGAATCCTCTCACGTCCCACACTTCTGGCCTGTACCCCAGTTCTTATATGCATAAATAAATAAATCTTTAAAATAAATATGTAAATAAATAACTGAAGAACAGCTGTTCTTTTTCTCTTTCCTATCTTCTGGCGGCTGTCACGGTGCCAATCTCTGATTTCAGCCTCACATGGCTCCCTTCTGTGTCTCCAGTTTCTCTCCTTTTTACATGCACAATTCTCACTGGATTTGGGTGTCCTTTGGTTGGTCAAGAGCTAAACAAATGAGATTCTTCATTTAATCACATCCATAAAAATACTTTTTTTTCCTAATAAGGCCACATTCACAGAAATTTAGACATGTAGAGGTAAATCCACTACAATTAGTGTTAAAATATTGACTCATAATATAATGCTGACAAATTATTCTCTTTAACCAGCTTATTCATGTGTCCAGACTTATTGGGAGGGAAAATAAGTCATTTTAATTTTTTTCCCAAAAATTGTTACTTCCTGGCTAACGTTTAATTTTGAAGCATACACATTTTATAACTGAAAATAACTAAAAAACATTTATGCATATGGCATTATTTAAATAAACAAAATTGTCCCAAATAGTCATATGAAATGTTGCCTATTTTGTTTTAGGCTTCTCCCAAATTGCACACGATGTACTATAGTTTGTAGTACTTTTCAAAATTCTAAACATACTCAATGTCTCTGTTTTATGTAATAAACTTTAGGACTAATCATTCAGCTTAGATCGTCTACTTTTATTTGTTTCTCTATGGTTTATCTTTTCATTATTCGTGCATTTTAACATCAGCATGTTGGAAGTACCTAAATGTGAGTGCTCATATAATACCCTATTACATTACAACAGACTTCTAGAAGACTCCCCTAAAGGATTCCTATAAAAATAATACTTAAAAATAAAAGGAAAAATTATCAAATATACCTTAGTTCACATAGCATCTTAAAAGGTTAAATTTATAGGTAAATATCCTGGCATAGTCATCATATAAGAAAGGGTTACGATTTGTTTTTTTGAGTTTCAGGAATAGACTCCTTTTCTTTTCTTTTTTTCTGATTTAACTTTTCAGCACTGTCACCATAATACAAGAAGGAAACTATTAAATTCACTGTAGAAATAAACCTTCGTTTTGTTCTTTTAAATAATGGGTTTATAACTATGCAGGACAAACCTTCTCTGACACTGACAACTTTAAAGCATCTCTCTCCATCTTCAGCTGAAGGAAGTAAAAGGCATTGTTACTGATGTATGTGAAATTCTGGGAAAGAAGCAGAGCTGGGGAAAACATGTATTCTCCCTAATCCCAGTTAGGGAACCAATTTGCAGTTTACCAATTTCCATAGAGATAGTTGTATTCATTCCTCTGCTTTGATTATTTGCCCAGTTGCAAACCACCTCCCCTCCCCAAACACATAGACTGCTTGGATTTAGCTGATGATGAAGTCTGAAAATTGCTGGAGTGAAAAATAGAAGGGTGTCTGAATGTCATTATATTTGCCAATGGACTATTCAGGACAACTAAGTTAGTGATGATTCCTTTTCATTATTACCAAAAATTTACTGAATATGTTTCCATGTGGTGGAATTAGTGTGCAAAATTAAAGAAAAGAGCATTATTAGTGACTAAGAATAATCTACTCAAAAAAAAGCATTTACATGTTTTCATCTGTTTTGGAATATGTCCTGATAAAAATGTAGCTATTTTTCCCATTTAAGGATTCTGGAATCTAAAGAATCCAATGTGGAATAAGTTAGATTGAACAAAGAGTCATATAGTGATTAGGGTGCAAAGAGGTCTAAATTCTAAATAGAATTACACTGTTTGAGATTACTCTCCCAGTGTATCTGTAGGATTCTACAATTACATTTAATGAGGTTTTTCATAACACAGAAGCACTTATTCAAATTAAAAGAGAATTCCCTAGAACTGCTGTGGAGTATATCTAGGTCTATTACATCATGGTTCAAAATTTAATCACTATAAATATGTGAGTATAAGCAATATAAGGCCCTTGGTTTGATAGTGATTGATTATTTAATATATACAAAAGTGGCTAAAAACAGCCTTCTTTTACAACATCAAAATTTCAATGCATACTCTACTATATACAAAAGATTTTAGTTTGATTTATTTCTTAAATTATTCAGTCCTTAAAAACAGTACTTTTTTTCTGAATGGAAAATTTTCCCTAATTTTCTTTTTCACTCCCATTTGTCAAATATGTGATTTTTTTATTCATTCAACAGGCTACTGCTCACGATAATTTAACAACATGGTTCCTTACTTATCTTTCTTATTAGTGACTTATAAGTACTCTAGGTTCCAAATGATAGTGCATCAATCTGAATCTAACATTTTGCAAACTGAACATAGTATAATAAATGACAGACAATGGATGGATAGACAGGTGATAGATACATAAATAGAAAGATATACAGACAGATAGATGATAGTTAACAGAAGATGAAAAATAAAAGATATTTTGAAAATCACTTTTACAAAGAATAATTGACAAGATACGTATGCAAAAAAATGAAGATCTTGAAACCATATCTTATTGCAAAATTTGTTAATATGACAGGACAATTTTTGATACTGGAAGATGATACTCTTAAATATTTAGAAATCTTTCAACAGTATATTTGTTCTATATCTTAAAAGAAAGGACTAGGATGAATAGGTAGAAGGTACAAAAAAATCTTTATGAAAAATCTGTCCCTCTTATTCTGTGCATAAAATCAAAGGATCCTGTAAAGTAATGGCTTCTCAATCTTTGGCTGTTTTAAAAATAGCTTAGTAACTATTGAAAAAACTAAAGTCTATAATTATCTTGTTTGAGATGGATAGTACATTTCCAGATCCCTTCTAACTCTCCAACTTACAGAATCTATATTGATATGTAAGGTATCTTGCCTATAAAACTTTTCTCACTAATTTTCACTCCAAAATGGAGCACCCAAAATAATTCATTTTATTTGTTGATTTCAAGTTCTTTGTATTGAAAATTATAAACCCTCAGAAAATTTTCTACAGTTGTCTATTTCTAAAATTTTAAAGAGGGAGATAATGAAGTTTGGTTTTATATGTCATTGAATTACAAAAATTATAAAATTAAACATGAAGGTGGTAAAAAAAATAAGAACAGAATTGCAGTGTAAATTGCACTGAGAAAGAAAGATTGGGGCTTTTCATTTGCTGATTTGAACTATATAAATTAGAATAAAATGTTTCTTAAAAGTCTTTTGGAGGACAAATGACGAGAAATTCATGTGCAAACCTTACTCAAGAGTTCTTAAATTCAAATTCTTTCAGAATAGAAGTAAACTCACATATATCTCATATGATTTTTAAAGTATATCAAAAAAGGTGATCCAAGATCCAAGGATCCAAATAACTCAAAATTATGTGAATAATGATATAGTCAACATTGACTTTATTATCCATTATTAAAATATTACATGATATTAATATAAGTCTTTTGTGATGGGTTTTACTGAGAAGCAAAGTGAAGTAATAGTACTCTAAAACATATCTAAATCCACTACAGTCTCTGATCAACCAGTCAAAATCATCTAAATTAGGAACTTATTAATTTAATAAATCAGTTTTAGAAATCAGCAAATATGCCAAACTTTTACACAAAAGTTAAATTATAAGTTTATATGTTTCTATAAACTATTTCAGAAATTTGAGGGAAAAATGTCATTTACCTGCTACCAAAAGAAAATGTGATCACAGTATGTAATAGCAGGTGAAGGATTAAAGCTTCTGTGTCATTTTTTTCAACTCTAACAGGTCTCGTGTTTGATGTGTTTGGGGTAGTAGGAGCAGTGTTTGACAGCACTGCATAATGAACTTTGTTCTCCACAATCCTGTGGCTTCTTAGGTTGAGTTCTATAAAGGAAAGGACATGGGATTCATCGACAGTTGGGAAGTCCTCTCCCACACTTTTGAACATGCATTCTCTCCAACCTAGAGACAGGTACCAAATGGGGATTTGTGTAATTCCCACGTTAGATTCAAATTGGGTCTCTTTATGACAATTAGGTTCACAAAGTTGTTGCCAAATGGAGTCACATCTTCAGTACAGTCAAAAACATATTTTCTGTCCTTTTAAAATAAACTGTTAATCACTGCTTAAAAGAGTATATATAGAAATAATTGATTAAAAATTTTGGTATTCATCTGTCTGGGCTACCTCATCAAAGAGGGAAAATCAAATGAATCAGGCAAATAAATACTTAAAGGTCAGATGATGCAAAATGTTATGAAATTATTAGAACAAATTTAGTTTTTGCAGGGCTACTTTTAAAAGGAAAGCATTAATGATACTATATGCAATTTATTTTTTTTAATTACCTAAAGATATATTGTTTCTGGACTATTAACTTTTTTTTTGCAGTATTTAGATCACAACTCCTATAGGCTTAGCTATATTTTGACAGATACTGACATAGAGTGCCATGGAATTGTGACTCGATTGTCACCTTCAGAGTGTTCAAGCTGAAAAACTCAGGATGAGTGCTAGGTACTAATTAGAACTGTTATATTAGGAAAGCAAATACAATGGTGTCTAACATTAAACAAAGCACAGTTCTCATCAAAAATGGTTTCTTTTGTGTGTGGGTTAGTCTATAAAACCATTTTGCATGTTAATGAAGCACAAACAATTATTGCCAGAGTAACTAGTTTCTTGCAATTACAAAAATCACATAAAAGCCCTATTGTTTGTTGTCTTATGATTTTTTAATGGTAATTTTGCACTTGATAATTTCAGATTTCATTTGTACCACAGTGCACAATTAGGTTTTTATATCTGTGAAGGTGAAGGCTTGTAATGGGAAAAATAACTCCTCATGTAAAAAGTAAAAGAAATAGTCATTTCCAGAATGAGAGGATCAGACAGCCTTAAAAGATGGAAAAAAGCGATGAGGCAAATTTCCATCAAGTGAAAGGAGAAAAACAGAAACAAAGGAAGACAAGACAAAGTATGGGAAGGAAATTAGAATTAAGTAAGACCTTGGCTTGATCATCACAGAAATGTCACATATTACATGTAAAAGAGTGTTACAGCTGTTAAACTAGTGTGCTAGATTGAGATGGATTTTAAAGTACCAAAACTAAGCAAAGAAGATGTCACTAGCAACCAATCATTGTGAGGACTAGTTGCAAATTTAGCAAAACCTCTGAACAATTAGTTAATTGACTAAGCAGTAGTATCTGTATTAGCATTAGATGGAAGTGGCATTTACGTGTTTTGCTAAATGAGGTTCAAGTTTTATCTCACTTGAGTGCAAAGGAAATTTCTCCTCATGTTTTCACCTTTGGATGACAATTTATTCTTTAATCATGCAGATATTAATGTCATTCAACAGTTTTTACCTAGAGGACAATATGAGAAATATTTGTTGTAGTACATTTAATTTGTTTATAATTTTAATAATTTAAAAATAACCAGAAGCCATTTGGAATGATTTTGATCACTATTTATCACCTGCAGTGTTTTAAGTCTGGATCTGCTATTCATGCTAATTCCTTAGACAGTGTGACATATCAGTTATAAACCTGAATTTAATGCTGTCTCAGATATTGTTGAATAGGGCAAAATATTTGAAAAGTCAGAATTAATTTTTCTGCTAGGATTGTTTCTTGTTTCTGTTTACTGCAGTTTTAAGCACACACAACTTCTGGTAGCTATATTTTACAACATTGCTTATAATATTGGAAATATATACTTAAAATGAAATTTTGCTATAAGGATAAAGTTTTAAAATCCCAAAACTTTAGTCAACATAGACATAAAAGCTTAACCTTTTTCTTTGCATTCCTATAGTCTTACTTTAAAAAAAGTTATTCTTATCCAAGTAATATTGATTTTTAACTTTGTATAAGTTTCAGGTATGCACCATTATAGACAAACATCTTTATGTATTACATTAAGTTCCAAACCAAAAGCCCAATTCAAATCTTTCCTACTGCTAACCATTAATTTGGTCTTATAGTCTAAAAGCTTGTTTTGTTTTATTTAGTTCATTTGTTTGTTTTGTTTCTCTATGTAACACATGAATAAATTAATAATATCTTTCTGAAACTCTTCATTATAAAAGGCATTCTTCAAAGCATTAGTGTCCCAGTAATGAATTTTTCTATCACTAATTTTAGAGTTAACTTAGATTATTGTTATTCATTTACTGTGCTCATCATATATATAGAAAAATATATATTGAAATGTTATTGACATGCTCTTGCAACTATGTAGCATCTTGGAAATAAAAATTATATATTATACATTTTTAAGAAAATATTTATTGCATGTTTATTGTGAAGTAATACTATATCTTCCTGTCTAACATTCCTTCTCAATATTGGTCTATTAAGCTAAGAGAATAAGGAGAGAGGGATAGAGTCTAAGTTATGGTTCTACTACCAAGGAAAAGAAAATGCTCAGGATTTTTCTTTTAGATATTGTTAGCACTGTTGTTTAACTTTGTGAAAACATGATGATACACAGCCTTAATAATGTGTATCATTTGCTGTGTATACATTTACTGAATTAATCATGTATGTTTTCTCTGTAAATACTTTTTTAACTCTCTAGACAAATAATTAAATCTGTTTTATGCAACATGTTACAGGCAAAAGTCAGAATACATGTATAATAAAACTGCATCAAATCAATGTGAAAAATCATTTTATTTCACATAAAAATAATTAGTGGCGATAGCATAACGATCACAATTTTACTTTCATGCCATTTCTTTTGGTGTTTTATAGACCTACAAAAATATATTTTAAAAA
This sequence comes from Talpa occidentalis, assembly GCF_014898055.3. Lineage (NCBI taxonomy): Eukaryota > Metazoa > Chordata > Mammalia > Eulipotyphla > Talpidae > Talpa > Talpa occidentalis. Next base: position 46,955,401 of record NW_026555331.1, on the reverse strand, counting down.
GTTCTCAGATTGTGACAACAGTAAAGGGGAAGGGAAATGGGATTAAAATGGGGATATAGAGGATCTATGATATAGCTTTGGATAAAAACTAGACTTTTGGTAGGGATCATACTAAAGCATATAAAGATATTGATAAAATGCTGTGTATCTGAAATCTATATAATGTTATAAATCAAAATTACTTTAATAAATATTTTTAAATAAATAATAAAAAAATTATCTGACATTAATTTATTCTTGGTTTCAAATCCATATCCTAAGCCTTGGTTCTTAAATGTTAAGAAAACTTAACATTATATAAATATTTCTTCAGTAGCTTAACAGTGTTACTAGCAAACTGAAATACAATTTAAGTGTTGGTGTTTAAAAGTTTGGAAAAGCAAAAGACACTTTGAGAAAACATACTTGAGAATGGGCATTACATAAAATAATCATGCTTAAAAGGGATTAGATATAGTAAGCATTTCAAGTTAATATTTCTTGTCAATTTAAAATAAGCAATACATTCTCCCTTAATATTTTTAAAGTCTTTAGACAAAATAGGGGCGGTTAAAAGAGTACACTGAAAGAATTCCTGTTTATTGTTCATAAATCATTAAGTGGTATCTATCTCAAATGTAAGAAATGATGATGTATCTGAAAGTAAAAATGTCACAAGAAAAAGAATACCCACTCTTTTCCCTCCAAATTTAGTCTATGCTCTAAATTTGGTTGTTTAATGTAGTGTAAGAAAGCCACTATCAACCTGACTAGGAAAATTAGAACATGCATTACTCTAGCTCTCATTGTCTGTGAACTTACTTCCACTACTGCTTTGCTTTTCTGAATAGATAAGAAAATTACTTTAAACAATATTTCAGTTACTAAATTTACAAGGAAGAAAATGCCATGCCACTTCTATTCCTTCTCTGTTTTCTCTGCCAGTTCCCCTTTTTCAAACTGCTTGTACACACGCACAGAGCCATTACTGCTCCATCCCTCAATCAGTCCCAGTAAAAATCCTTGGAAGAAAACTCCCTATCCCTCACCAAGGCCTTTTGGCTGCTGTCTGGAGCATCCACTCCATAGCTGGGATGACTAGGCCGACTGTTTTATTTATGATGCAATCAGCTGCTATAAGAAGGTGAACAGTAACTGCTATTCCATTGCATAAAAAAGCCTTTTTAGCCCTATGTTATAAACATTTAAAAGTCTCTCTTTTACCCTTTTAGAAAAAGCACAGCAGGAGGTAGATAGAGGTCACCGGGAGTCTCTAATTCATCTACATTTATAGTAGGTGTTGCAAGCTCTATTAGCAGAAAAATGTATGACAGTCAGACCTAAGTTTAATGTTTTACTTAAAATATCTGCCTCTCTAGCTAATGCCAGAAGCTGTGCCCATGATTGGTGGCATGTAGTCACTTACTAGCAAAAGCTTCCCCTTTGGCAGAAACTATCAGTGGGAAAACTGCTGTTACGATAATATATTTGAGTATCATCCCAGAAAATCCTGCTTGAGAGATTTTTTTTTTTCCACACAAGCCAGCACTAACAGTACACAATACTTTCTGCCAATATAGACATTGACATACACTAAAATATTGAATGGTAATCAGACATATATGTATAGCATCTTCTAGTTCACCAGTGGAAATTTTTTGAACTGGGATTAGAAAGTTTTTTATGTTATACCAGCAAGAGGGCCTAAAAATAGTGTCAGTACTAATACACCAATTTAGCACCCCCCAAAAAAACTTATAAAATGCTGCATGCTGATTGACTTCATCCTGTAATTGTAATAGCTTTCTTACTGGATCCATTTCTTCTTTGGACACTGCCATCTTGTGAGTACTAAATGCATCATCAGTGAGTCTCATTCTCATGTATTACACTAATACATCATTGGAATGACAACTGCTTCTGATGATCTATTAATGCAATAGATCAGAGTGAGGTGTTTGAATGGGGTATTACTCAGAAACAGTGCCATCTACATAAAACCAGGTCCAAAATCCAATTCCATTTAATTACACAGAATTCGTAGCATGTTAGAAACAGAATAATACTACCAAAATTCTAGCATCATCAAAGAAATTATTTGCATTCTCATTAAATTATCAACAAAATCTTTTGCTTTCCTGGAAATGCTTCTGTCTGGTAAGTCAGTGATTCAGACTCTATGGGCTCATCATCCTCTACAACACAAGAGAATTATTTTGCAATGGCCCATGAATAAAACAAATAGTCTCTTCCCTATCCTCACTACACATGCTTTAGTCATTAAAAAGGACATGAGATTTTCTCATTGAAAACACAATTTCTTTGGTAAACATACACACGGCATTGAATGTTCTTTGTAGTCACTAGACACCATCTAAACATTTGTACTTCTGTACATATTATATACAGAAAAAAGAAGAGACAAGAAAAAAAGCAGCTGAATTTGCTTTAGAGTCAGTTATACTGCACTCTATGTGTGTGTCATGTGTCACAAAGCTATCAGAAAGCACACCCAACCCCTCTGTTCTTCATTTCAGTATAAGACACATCTATTTATGTTTGTAGAGCTTCTTGCAGAATTTAAATTGTGGAATCTATTGCTCTTTGGTCAGTATAAGGAATGGAAAGTTGAAATAGCTTTAATAATCAAATTTCAAAAATTATACCCACCTTCATTAACATGAAATCTTTTAGAAATTTACTTTTTCATCTGTATTTTTTCTTTTCAAGTTGGAATCCCTTGAGTATTCTTCATAATGTTTTATAACAATGGTTCAATGCAATTTACATGAAACAGGCATCAAAATGCTAGAGCATTAATCTCTGAATTTTAGATTACTCTGCTCTCAATTAAAGTTGAGATCACAATAAAGGAAGATCACAGAATGTTGCTAAGGTTTATGACACAAGTGAAGTACAATTTTGTAACACCTTCCTACCTTTGTAAGATTTTTCAAATAGACTGTTTTGTTTAAAAATCATTTATCTATAGTTAATGTCTTTGGAGAATTCATCTTGGGGTTTATACTGAAGATAAATGCAGACATGTGGAGGTTTATGAAAAATGCCTCTGCAAGTGACATGCAGCCTGATATGAGTTACCACAGTCTGCTTCATATGTGGGGCGATCCACTACTCTCCTTGCATTCATTATATTTTCTTGCCATGTATTTTTTCTTCCTGTTATTGAGACCATTTGATATTATATACTCAAATACAAAATGCAGGCATTAAATCTAAAAGGAATGGCTGATATGCACATCTATATATTTAATTATATTTTAATGTTCTATAATATGCTATACACAAAATATGAAAGAATCACCTCATTATTAATTGCATATTTGACTATCAATTGCATGCCTTAAATATGCATTTCATTTAAACACAGGACAAGAATTTTAATAAATAGTGATTAAAAACTGCTTTCAATGGAAGAGACACTTTCAAAAATTCTAGTGACTTTGAGAAGGAAAATGTGTGTGTGTGTGTGTGTGTCAAAAACATTGGTAAATAATGCATGTCTTCTAGAAATATGGTTTAATCAATCTAGTTAGAATCTGTGATAAAGCTCCCTGTCATTTAAAAAAATGAATACAGATGTTTCTAAACATACGACTTTTTTGGTTTATAATTTCTCAAAACTTAGTTCTGTTCTCCATATTTCTTTTTCTCCCCTTAACTTTCAACTAAAGGTTATCTTTGTCTCAAGATTTCCTTTATGTGTATGGCTCAAAATAGAAACTCACGATTAATTTTAATTTTTGGCTCTTGTTAAAGAATTACATTGAGTGTTGGATGCACTTAGTATGTAATATTATGTGTTTATAGAAAAGCATGGCCATTATTCAGTTAGTTTTTTTTTTTCTTTTCTATAAATGGTCCCCTATAGCACTTAATAATATTTTACTACTCTTGCAACCTTTGGGTTGTCTATTTTATAACCACTGCTCTACCTAGTTAGGCACACATGAAAAACAGCATCCTAGCCTGTTGGCTGCATTGGGTGAATACAGGGGAAGTAAAGTGCCTTCTGTACCCTGAAGCAATGATGAAAGTGAGTTCAAGGTGACAGAGATACCCTGTGCTGTTTCAGGATGTCACAAGGAAGGGGAAAGATGGCTGGACTCCCTCACTTTGGATACACTGAGGGGGTGAATGAATCTGAAATACGACCAAGTTTGAATGGAACAGTGGTCAGAAAGCCAAGAGCAATTACTTCAGCTTACAAACTGTTTAAGCAATTTACTTCACAGGACAAATGCAGAGTCTTCATGTGCTGGGAAACTCTTAAAACTATATTTAGACAAAATTTCTTGAGCTGCTTCACAAACTATTGCAAGAGGGAGAGAGAAATTACGTGAGATGCCAGAATTTAGTCAGGTATTTCTGAAACCCAAGCCCCTATCCTAGGTCATCTTTGTTTCACTAAGTCTGAATTGTTCACATTTTCCATCACTTAGAGAAGAAAGCTGGGGTAAGTAGCTTAATTTATAGATTGATGGAAAAAACTTATTTAAAAATTCTCAGTATGTTATCATGAATCATGGAGGCCTATTAAACTAATTGCTAAGTAAATTTAAGCAGTATTATAGTAGAACTCAGTAGAATTTATCATCAATCTGAAGAGATCTTTGGTGGTCTCATGCTGCCCCCCACAGATATGTCTCAGAACATTCATTATGCCATAATTACAAAGTCTCTTTGAAGAGGCTAAAAATCCCTAGACTCCTCTCATCAATTATTTTCACCTGTTAATTCATTTTGTGTGAGGTAATAACCTCGGCATAATAACAAATGTGCAAGTACTCCGATTTTGCAATTAAAAGCAGCAGGGCTTCTATTTTGATCATACAGACTGTGACATCCATCATAGAAAACAATTTGGGCCTAGCAGGATGACAGATGCTTCACTGATGGCTCTACTAACTAACTGCCTGTCCTAGGAAAAAAAAAAATGGTCGGCTTCAGCCTGCAGCTGCAAGCTATCTGCTAGCTTCTGACCAGTCAGCAGGAGAAAGCCTGCAGTGACTAAATTACTGAAAGGTAATTTTACTTCACAAAATGAGGATTTCTGAGCCATAAACGTATGCATTCCAGTGGCTGCTGTAATTTGGAAACAAATAGTCCTTTTCATTTGAAAATGACTGGAATCACTGCCAGTATTCAGGACGTTTTGTTTCTCAGGCTTTTACATGAAAAATACAATGTAATACTCATTATTTCGGCCCCCTTCCACATCTTATTAGACACAGAAGGCAAGGTGGTTATCTCTGCTCTCTTAGGCTGAATCTACACAAGGGCATTTCCCTCCCCCCAAACTCTGGACAGGTGCCTAAATAATAAAAGAGGACTCATTTTTGATTTTCACTTTGTATCAAGCGTGAGTGAGCTCTGCCTCAGAACTGGATCCCCCTACCCCAGCTCATACGCAAGACACCCACAACTAACCTGGTCACACCACAAGGATGAGGCTGATTACCTACACATCCTCGCTGAGAAAAGGGAATTCGATGCTAATGGATGCAGATGAAAGGTTTCTCCCCTTATTTTTTAAATTGTAATATTTAGAAGAGTTCATAAAACACAATGTGCTTATCTTTTCACTTCAAAATTAGAGGATTTGAGGTCTTACTCTAGCCTTCATTAGAAAAACCATTGATTTCTTTGATACTATCACACTATTGCCAATCTTGTAATGGAAATCTTATAAACATGCAAGTAAGATTTGGCTAATTGAAAACATAAATATTATTGTTATTACCTGTGATAGGAAAAGATCTCAGTAGAAATAAAGAGGCTTTGTGCATCTTTGTTTTTCTTGCAAAACTAAATTCATAGTCCAGTGAGTAGAATAAAAGAGATATGAAATGCAAACAAAAACCACATTATTGGAAATTGTTATGTTTTTAGGATTACTTGTTCAGATTTCTTACTGTGATCACAACAACAAAGGATGAGGGAAGGACAATAGGTAGAGCACAATATGAACTTCTTCAGCTGTGGGATATCTTAAGACATGAAGATTGTCCTGTTTATGATGTTAACAGACTGTAGTGCTTACATTTCCTATTTTGCTCTCATCTTCTTTGAAGACAAATAAAAAAAAAAAAGTATTGTTTCTTCTGGAAAATCTACTCTTTCTTAGTCCATTGTATCAGACTCACAAACCCTGTCAGCAGGAAGGATGAATACATAGCAAGAAGTAGGAAAGTAGTGCTGGAGAAACAGAGCATTGAGGGAAGTGCTTCTTTTATTAACACTCCAATCAGAATTCTTCCTAAGCCTTTTGAAGGTAGTCCAGGGCTGGATGAGGGTCTCTTTTGACATTTAGTAGGGTGATCCTTTCACAGCCACTATTAATAAATCCTTTAAACTCATGAAAAAATACCTCTGCGTAAGGGCAAAAGTCTGTGAGTAGACAGGGAAGTTGTGGCATACAAGTTCTTTTCATCAGGTAGCACAACGTAAAATCAAATGAAAGAGACACATTAGAACAATGAAATTGCAATTACCCATCCGAGATCTCCTTTAATGGAATGCCAGGGGGACTTGCCCTTTATGCACACGCTCTGACTGTAACTAATGCTCAGTAGCCATCAACAAATTATGACTCGTGACACTTTTGCTGCCGCAGTATTAAGCCCAAAGTCCAATGGAGAAAATATATGGTTTTTATTACAAAATTGTTCTTGTTTACAATTCTAATATCCTCTTCATTATCTACTTTTCTAGACATTTTAGGCAGTTCTGAAGACCTGGGGCAGCACTAGTCCTGTCATAAAGAGAAATTAATGTTGTTAAAGTTAGCCTAGCTGCCCCCTGGGACAGCTGAAGATGTGGAAATATAAGGCTCTGTTTTTAAAATGAAAATGATTAAAGACACAGACACCTTGTTCTTGGAGCAGGCACTAAAACTTTTAATAAAATATGCAGTCACATACATGCAAAAGCTTCTTTTCCTTTTCTTTCCATGTCATCCTCTCTCTCTCTCTCTCTCTCTCTCTCTCTCTCTCTCTCTCTCTCCCTCTCTCTCTCTCTCTCTCTCTTAAATGCAACTTATTTCTATAAGAAACAGCACGCTTAAAAACTAATAGGCATAAAAAATGACCTCATCATTATGAAGAACACATTCTTTTCATTATCAGCAACAGCTCACTCAATCATAACCAGGCACACAGAAACCAAGACAACTTTCTCCAAATCGTGAGTAAACTAATTGGGATCCCTCATTAACAGGTAGTCCTTACAACTCACAGGCTTAATTCAGGCTCTTGAAAATACCTTAGAAAGGCCTAACTGTTGCACATGTGCATCCCAGCTTGTATCTCTCAGTGTTTCAAGCAAAGGGTTCATGAGTGGGAAACACTGAAGAAACTAGTCAGTGACAGACAAGGCTACTAGGAATCCTTTCATAGGGAGACTACAAAAAGTATTTTGAACAAAATGGTTCATATGTCAAGAGAAAAATGGCAGGAAATAACTCAAAGGAGAGAGCTTAACCTTTGCCATCCAAAGGCCAAAGAACAGCAGTCAAGATTTCCACCTCTTTGACTCTCCCGACCTTAGTCATTTCTTCAGTTTAAGTGACTGCTCTCCATATGGAGTGAGTGAATTAGCACCCCCACTTTCTGATATTTATTTTATTATTTTATTTCAAGAAGTTTCATACTTCCACCATTTTCCTTCCAGTCTTCCTTTCTTTGCTCCCTTGTTTTTTCCTCTCTCTCTCCCTCTGTCTCTCCCTCTTTTCCTTCCTCCCTCCTTCTTTCTGATTTCTTTTTTTTTTTTATTTATTTGTTTGTTTGTTTGTTTGTTTGTTTTGTTTATACATGCACTGGGTACAGTCAGAAGCGCGGGAGGGTGAGAGAATTCACCAGAGCCAGAGCGGGGAGCAGAACAGGCAGAAGGACAGAAGTACACTGCTGAGGGGAGCAGCGGGCGGCAGGAGAGGTCTGCGCGCCATGTGGGACCCTCCTATGGTGGCCGGGGAGCAGCCGGGTATCGAACCGACGCCGCAGAGGCCGCGGGCAGCCTCGCAACCCAGCGCTCAACCGCTGTGCCACCGGGGAGGCCCTTCTTTCTGATTTCTAATTAAAAAAAAAAAATCTTCCTAATTGTGAGCACTTAACTCAAACACAAAAGTTCAACTCTATGTATGTGGGAAGAATCAAAGTTCTACCATATTCTAAAGTTGTTCTCATTATATCACTGCTGTCTTTTGATTATTCACAAGAGCTAATACAGTCTCCTTACAAGCATAGAATCATGGAGTACAGTCAAAGGTCACAGATTTGTCATCTACTTGCATACTTCTCTCCTTTAGATAATTTCATTTAATGTCTGCTCTGCAAACAGACTTAGCAGACTTAAGTCACTCATTTGCACATTTTCAAGAATCAAATAGGAGCCACAAATAAGATTGTTTCTAACGTGCTTCAAGAATGTCGTGACTTTATTCCATTAAGCAGCCTCAAGCTTCAAACTATACCATCAGAAACTCTACTGATCCTTCTGCAGACAGTATCTATTTCCTCCCATGGGCTTAGTTTGTGTTTCCACTCTTGTTTCCTTATTCTGAGCCTCCATGACAAATAAATAGAGAAAAATTTGCCCACTCACAATAATTCTGGGGCACCATTTGGCTCTTACACCAAATGGCTGTAAGAGTCACCCTACCTCTCCAGGGCCCTACTATAAAGTATCTGATATTCTATAATTAGATGTCCTATCCATTGGACTCTGGAGGTTTTCAAACCTTCAGGAGTGACCTAATTAAATTTTAATACACTTTTGTGTAAATAACTTAGTTGAAATAAATAATACCTTCTTGGAAATTACTTAGTAAATGACTTTAAAGAAATCGCACTTGGAGATAAGCATAGCGATAACATTGATGTTATTGAGACTCTGTTATATACCAGTCTCCTCTGACATCTTTACATAGTTGAACTTATTTGAACACTATAGCAGTCCTCTGTACATGAGAAAATTGAGACACAGAGAGGATGAGCCACACAGCTACTGAAAACTGAACCCACAAATCACACCCATACACTCTGGTCCCAAAGATGACATTTAGTTATACAACTAAATTTTATACAAAAATAAAGTTTTACAATTAAACTCAACTCCACAATTCAAAAGGGAAAGAGGAACCATTTGAAGGAAAGACCATCTAAAGGTAATGCTCCAAACTCCTGCTGATTTCTTCAACCTTTGCCAAAGTTCCACAGCATGACTATAATACCTCTTAAACACTCATCATATATATAACAATCACTGTCCATTCCTGTCACAAGACTTTTCTCCAGCAACTTCTACAGCATTGTTTCTTTTACTCCCTACTTTACTACTTACCTGTAACTTTTTTTCAGAGAAGCGATGCATCTAGTCTCAAGACACCAACAACACATGTTTGGAGGAGGGCTGACTACAGATGAAAAAGGCATCACCTGCAGAATCTGTGATATCCTCATATGCAATCTTTGTCTCATTCACTACAAGTCAAAGTCAAGTCTAAATTTGAATATCCATGTACTTAATTGTGAGCTAATTATAAAGTATAGTGCATAAACCAAAAGGTAGAAAGTAGTACATGTCCTGAGTTGATGGACAGTGTTCTCATCATTCACAGTGTACAACAGCATAATAACATAACATTCAGTTCAGCAATTTGGTCTTACCCAAGTTAGAAAGAAAGAAAACAATTACTTCTCACAGCATTCAATTAGTGCAAGACTGCAATTATAAATAATCAGAAATCAGTGCCAGAAATAAATAATAAAGCCCATCAGTTTTCTGAATATGTGTGTGTATATATATATATATATATATATTCTTACGAATAAAATGATATACATATGAACATGTAACAAATGTTAGGTAAGACTGACACGTGAATGCTATATTTGGTAAAGCAACAACAATAAATAGGATATCCATGGATATACTTAAATTCCTGTCATTACTTTATACTAACATTTGACTTAGGCTAAAGTTCTTTAATCTCTTTGCACATATATTTTCTTTTTCTTCTTACTAATTATAGTAATCAGACTATAATTAGAACTTACACATCTATAACAAAAAGTTTTACCCTTTGGCCAACATCTCTCCATTCTCCTGCCTTCAGCCATGGCAAACACTATTCTATTTTTGTGAGTTTGTCTTATTTTAGATTTCGCATATAACCTATTTTCTCATATAATAGAAAAAAATTCTACTTAATAGATTACTGTGAAGATTAAGTGAGATGTAGTTTAAATAAACAGATTCTAAGGGAAACCTATGAAGACAGTATCTTAACCAATTAGATAACATAGATGAAATGACAAATTCTTAGCAGACACAAGAAGAGTTTAAAAAATCTGAATAGACTTAAAATAAGTAAAGATTGAATAGTAATGTTAAAAAAAATCCAAGAATGAGAAGCACAGGAAGAGATGGCTTCACTAGAGAATTCTATTGTATATTTAAAGATATATTAGCACATATTCTTCACAAATTCTCCCCCCAAAATAGAGTGGAGGTTCATTTCTCCACTCACTCTATGAAGCCAATATTACACTGTTTATATTGATACTGTTATCACAAGAAAAGTAGAGACCAATATTCCCATGAATATCTATATTGAAATTTGTACAAAATACTACAAAACTGAATCTAGGAATATAAAAAAGGACTATACAACATCATTGCCAAATGGGATTTATTTTCATAATGCAATCTATGAAAATCAATCTATATACTATATTGACAGACAAGAAGGCCAAAACCCAAATGATCAGATCATTTTAATAGATGCAGTTAAAAAAAAAAAAACAGGGTTCAACACCCATTAATGATTTAAAAAAAATCAACTATAATTAGATATGAGTATCTTCAATCTGATAAAGGCCATCTACAGAAAACCCAGACCTAACACCATACTTATAGTGAAAGACTAAAAACTCTTTCCCTAAGATCAGGAACAAGACAAAGATTTTAATTTTTATACATTCTATTCAATATTGCAGTAGAAGCTAAGGATATTAAATAAAACAAAGAAATAAAAGGCATCCAGGCTGAAAATGAAATAAAAAAACCTGTTTGTAAATGACATGATTTTTGTAATATAGGAAATTCTGAGTAATAAAAAAAATTGTAGAGCTAATGAGTTCAGCAACTTTGCAGGACACAAAAATCAATATAAAAAATACAGTTTTATTTTCCCTAACTAGCAATGAGTAATCTATAAAGGAAATTAAGGAAAAAGTTCTATTATGGGTGGCCTCCCTGGTGGCGCAAGGGGTTAAGACGCAACCAATGAAGCTATGGGCAGCCACTGGAGCACAAGTTTGATCCCCAGCCAGGGAGCTACCCACATGGTGCAGCAGACCTCTCCTGACTCGCCCACTGCTTCCCTCAGCAGTGTATTTCAGTCAATCCACCTGTTCTGTTCCCCACTCTGTCTCTGGTGAATCCTCTCCCCCCACACACACACCTCTGGCCTGTACCCTAGTTCTTGTATGCATAAATAAATAAATCTTTTTAAAAAAAAAGGTCTATTAACAATAGCACCAAAACTAAAAGGCTTACAAATAAATATATGAGAATCTTTTACACTGAAAAGGAAAAAGTATCATTGACATAAATTTAAGACCTCCCAAAAATGGAAAGAGATTCACAGCTTAAAATATTGCATATTACTAACCCTGATTTAAATAGACTCAACACCATCCCTATTAAAATTACAGTTTTCTTTTCTGCAGAAATTGAAAGCTAACCCTAAATTCTTATAGAAATTTTAAAAACTCAGTGCAGCCAAAATGATCTCATGTAGTAAGAAAGCTGGCTCCAATAATCAAGATTGTGATACTGGCATAATCATTCAATGGAAATACAGATTAATGGAAAAGAACTGAGATTCCAGTTAAAAACTCTTACATCTAAGGTTAATTGATCTTCTACAAGGATACCAAGAAAACAATGTGGAAAGCACAGGATTTTCGTCAAATATTGCTGGGGCAACTGAATATCCACTTACAGAAGATTAAAGAACTATATAGAATATTGGTGCTCAGACTTAGCTAAAAGCACCACTTTTCTCTTACAATGCGGTTCAAGTAAGTGGCAAATGTATATCTGGTTTTGCTTCCATAAGAAAACATTATCCAGGGGCCTCCCCGGTGGTGCAGCAGTTGAGCGCTGCACTGCGAAGCTGTCCGCAGCCTCTGCAGCGCTGGTTCGATTCCCCACCGGCCAGGAAGAACCCCACATGGCGCAGCAGACCTCTCCTGCCTCACCCGCTGCTCCCCTCAGCAGTGTCTTAGTTCCATCTGTCTATCCGTTCTGCTCCCAGCTCTGGCTCTGGTGAATTCTCTCACCGTCCCACGCTTCTGACCCGTACCCCGGTTCTTGTATAAAATAAATAAATAAATCTTTAAAAAAAAAAAAAAAAACATTATCCAGTCTCATTTCTTAAAGAAGACATTCTTTGGTCATAAGCAGAAGTGAAAGCAGTTCCCTTTTTGCTCCGTTTTGCACAGTTGTCCCATAGGGCAAAGGAAACCTGTAGTATACATTGTGAAAGGCACAGTTTCAGTGTGACACTAGTAATGTAACCATTGGACATGCACAGTCACCCTAAGTATGCCCTTATTAGAAACAAAATGACTAATTTAACAAAAAATGATTTTCCCACCAAGTGGTATTTTATCACCATTCTTCATTTTTGATAATTAACACAATCCTGGTTTCCTGAGGCATGCAATATACTTTAATTTGCCTGCAGGAGGCATAGTCATAAGATCCAGTTTTGGATAATAAAATATAAATGGAAGCCATTTGAAAATTCTGCAATACATGTGACCTTCATCCTCTTTACTGACTGGAATGCTGGCCTTCAGACCAGTTTCAACATTTACCTTGTGACCACTAAGTCACCATAAGGAAAAAGCTAAGCAAACCATAGATCTTTTCCCTAATATCATGAGTCTCCAAACTAATAGCAACAGGCAAACAATTTTCTGCTATGTGGGAAAAATTAAACCCCAATTGTATTATGCTATTTTATTAGGGTCTCCTTTACTTGCAGCTAAATGTAATTTTTAATCAACACAATAATGAAATCTAACTGGTAAATGTCATTATTTTGCTCTTCCAAGTTGTGTTTTCCTAGTGTCACCTGAATAACTTTTCCATACACCACATTTTTAGAAGTCTGGATATAAGATTTGTTTTCTCCTTATTACAATGCAGCAATTTTATTTTTTAAATAAGAGGTAGTAGAAAGATATCATACTGTTTATTCTAAGAGATATCAATTAAGAAAGAGGATGCTCATAACAATATTATTAAAATAAAGAAAATGAAATAAGCAAAGTGACTCAAATGTCCTTGCTGGTAGAAGTAATGTATACACACAAAAATGCACAAAGAAAGTCAGAATATATAACACCACCATTATAAAACCTCTCTGATTTGATATTAGTGCTTTTTTTTAGGAAGGTAACAGTGTGGGATAAGAATTAACTTTCTTTACTTGAGCATCAGATTCATTCTGCATTACCTTTATATCTTGTTTTTCAAGAGGCTGAAATATTTAAATGGTATGGTCTAGGCATCTGTTACTTTAAATCATGAACCAGTAGCCCTATGTGTTATTCATTCAACAAGTATTCAAGTGTGCTAGAGACTCCCTGGCTTGGAGTCCAGTATCAAAGATAATTAAAATATATTTTCCCTTGGGGATTATACTATAGGGCAATATGATTGAAAATACCAGAAATATGTAACAAAAATTACAAAAGGGGCCATGTAATAAAAATCAAAATATTTTTATTGTAAGTTTCTGTTATAGAAAAAGAAAAACTTGGCGATGGCAATTCCCTTGGCTAAAATGATCACATGAAATATTTCTGATATGGGACATTTAAACTTGAGGCCTGACTTGTTAAAAGGATGAGGAAACAATAATGGCAATCAATCTGACAAGGTGGGTAAGGATGAATATGATGTCCATTGAAGTAATGTTCCCAACAAGAAGAGAGAGAGAGAGAGAAAAGCAGTGTTTTTCTAAGTATAATGAAGATTGGCAGGACCCTATCATGAATGATATTATATCCCATACTAAGGGTTATTCTAATTAGCTTGGAAGCTGCTTATATCACAAAAGGATGCTTTTTGATTAAAAGTAACAGAACAATCTAGATATAAATAGTTTGAACTATTTTTATTTATGTCAATAGACATAACAAAACAACCAGAGATCAGTTGTTCCCAAGTTAGTTCAGGGCTCAAAGACATCATCAAAAGTCTAGATCTTCAGTGGCTCAAAGGCATCATCAAAAGTCTAGATCTGTACAGCCTTTTGTTTGTCATCTCAGGAAAGATGACACTTTGTCTTGACCCCTCATGCCTCATGGTCACACTAGATAAGTAGCTCTCCTGCTATTTGTATTCTAACAAGACGAAAAGGTTGACCCCAAAAGGCCTTCTGCCTTGTGACTATCTTTATCTTCTACACATAAAACATCCCTAGGCTCTGTATGGTTATTTGTTCTAACAGCAAAATTTAAGTTTAGGTTTAGGTTAGACCCAGTACTGATGTAAGAGCCAAATAATGAATGTCTGTAGAGATGGTCAAAGTGTCAAAGTTCTTCACCAAACTTCCCTCTGTATGAAACACAGATGATTTTAAAAATTTAGGGTAATTTTAGGAAATGCTACAAGTGAAGCTGTTAAAAGCAAAGATATGATCATAATAATTTCTCATTCTTTACAACTATTACTGACTGAAATTTCAGTGAAATTCTCTAATCTTTTGTTAATGGATCTATAGTAGGAATCCTACTGAATTATTTCCTTCATATTTCTTCCCCATTCTTAATCTCAATTCTACCCAGTTGCCTTATGTGATGTGATGAATATTTTATAAGCATTATGCACAATCATGGATATGAATTATATAATTCAGAATAATGTCTGGAGTTTATCAAAATTCTTAGTGATTACTGAGGACAAAATACTTCTATGAACTCTTTGGGAACACTATCTCTAATATTTCTGGCACTTCATTTTTAACAAGTGGCATTTTTTTAAAAAAAACCAAGAATATCTTAATGTGTCAAGTTCATTGAACTCTGATTTTTCTAGAGTTTTGATTAATTTTCAATCTGTGAAAATCTGAGTATATTAAAGAAATAGGATTCATTTGACTTGAATTCATTTTCCCATCTAATAAGGCATCCTTATTAAAGTAACTTGAATTTTCTACTTTTGCTGAACAGAATTATAGCATTAGTTTTCAAAAATGCAATTCCAGATACAGCCATTTAATGTCAAAACCATTACTTTAAGCTATTCAGCATTCTCCATGAATAGGCCTTTAGCTAGGTTATAATTCCCAGATATACTGAATTTTTTTTTTAAAGTCTTTCTTAAGTGTCATTTTTTCCTTTGTTTTTAAAACATGCAAGCATAATTTGAAGTATATATTCCAGGATTTCCTGAATAAGTTAGAATTGCATCTGGAATGATACTTGCAGTATATGATCCAGGGGCAGGTTTACACCCTCATGTTCAAATCATTGAAATGGTCCATATGATGTCATCAGCTGTCATGAGATTTTAGTATTAATAGACCTTCCATCTGCAGTCATCTATGTGGCCTCATTTTAATTGTGGTGTTAACCCATATGTAGTAACCCATTGCATATTTCAGATGGTCAATAGACATTTAAACGTTAGCTTTGCCATTTTGAAGTATGACTTGGAAAAGGAGGATTGCATCCTTAAAGGATAGATACATATGAGCTCATACCTATTGTTCAAAGAGGAGTAAGAGTTTGCCATCAAGAATAAAATGTTTTCTATTAAGACTTTCTGAAAGGTAAAAGCAAAGGAGAGGAAAATGTTGACCTCCCTGTGGCTTTAATTTAAATATAATCTCAACCTGGCTAAAGGGACTGAGATGGGTGAATTGACTGTTGACTTTGAAATGCCAATAAAATAACTTTTTATAAAAAATGGGCTTTGCATATCAGTTGATGTCTAATTCCATAGTCTGAGAGTGGCTACCATTTCTGAAATGAAATATAAGAACAAACAATAACCCGTAACACTGAAAAATTGGGGTATTTTAAGAAAAATCAGGATTCAGGATTAAAAAAAATATTCATTTACCTTTGTGCTGACTGGATTTAGCGTTGATTTCCATTAGCCTGACTCTGATAGAATCCATGAGGATGTGGATTCTTAATAGATTTTGTTTGGTGATGGTGCTGGTGGGGGTGGTTATTTCTGCAGCTGGTTTTGCTCTGAAGCCAAGAGTATAAAATCCTTTTAACTAGACTCCCAGCCCCCATTTGAGATAAACGTAGTAGGCTGCCTCACTAGCACCAGCAACACATAAAGTTCAGCTTCCTTCTGCAGGGAGATAAGAGGATCTTAACGGGTGGCTCTGAGCACTGCAATTCCTATTTCACGCTCAGTGCATATGACTTAGGTTAACTCTCTTCATATGTCATGGATACTTTAACAAGCCTACATTGCCCTTCCCAAGACACAACATTTTCCATTTCTCCCAAATGTGTAAAGCTAATTGTCTTAAACCATACTGAATGTTTAAATTCAGTAATCAAAGATGTGAATATTTAACTGGTATTATCTAAATGATTACTTTCTGGTGACTCTATGTAAAAGAGTACTATACTCCACCAATGTCAAGAATTAGAATATCTATATTTGCTATTCAATCTGAAAATCTAGATACACTTATGCAGTATCCCTTCTCATGTATTGATGGCCCAGTTACGAACAAGTGTCCAATGATACAGTGGCCACAGGGCAAATCATGTCAGGTGTTCTTCCCTGTAGGATGCCTTTGCTATTAACACTAAAAGATCCTTGTTTTTATTTTTCAGGTTTTTTTTATTTTTTGGGGGGGGGACCCTCGCCAGCAGCCAGGAATGAACCGGTGCTGCAGAGGCTGCGGGCAGCCTCGCAGCCCAGCGCTCAACCGCTGCACCACCAGGGGAGGCCCTATTTTTCAGTTTTTAAGAAGTAAAGAGGATGCACTTTATTGATCAAAATTATAGAGGAAATGTATTCTACCCTTTGTTTACTAGATACTATATTTGTTCAGTAGCATAGCTTGCTTTTGAAAATATATCACTATGTAATAGCTTATTTTTAATAAATAATTGCATATAATAAATATGATAAATATAAACTTCATTTAAAAAAGTGTAACAAGATATATAATAAGGAATGTAAAGTTCTAACTTCTCTTCTTTGACTCTTAGAACCATTTTCTAGACATTTCCCTGTCTATCTCCCATATGTGCATATACCACATACAAACATATGTAAGAACAGCTTTACACACACATTTTTTCACTAAATATATCAGCAAATGCAATCATAAAATATATACAATCTATATTGTTAATTTCACTCATATTCTATTAATTTCACTCATATTCTACTATATGAATTCATTGTATTTTAGGTGAATGTTTCTCTATTTAGATTTATAGTACAAAGAATTCTACAAAATGTGATTGCTTTGAAATCACTAAAGAATTCTGCAATTCTCATTAATTCTGCAATTTCTGAGTGCATCTTTGCACTCAGAAACTTATACAAAAATTTGAAATGCTAGATCCGGGATACAGAGCTATATCGAAGGTTTTTATTTTCTATGGCTTATTTCTTTATACACCAAATTCATAATAAATTAAGTGTCCATCAAAACTTTGGACACCACTGTGTTTGAATAAAAGGTCTAAAACAAAATATACTCGCTTGAATGAAAGGATACTGGACTACTTTTCACTTTTTCTATTTCCAAGTCATCACAATGAATTAATGCCTCCCATAAGCTACAAAGATAAAATAAGATCATTCATAATTTCATCATGTCCTAACCCATTATTTCTCAAGACGTGAAAGATTGCAAACTTTATTCTTGTCTTTGAATTCAGGCTTTACCCTTTCTTAGATATCAGTAGAGTAATATTTCATGTTTGAGTTACTTACACTTCTCTTTTCTGGGTTTGCACCTAATTGAAAACTAAAGCTCTGTAGTTAGAAAATGCATGCATTCCCCAATAATACCCAGAGTGATTTTTAATGTGAGTTTTCAGGAAGTGAAAATGAGAATGGGTTAACTATTCCTAGTATATATTAAGTCAGACATTATTCCATGCCACAAAATCTGAGTATGGGTGTAAAGAAAATTTGCACTGGACCAGTTATACAGTCAAGGAAGATGTTAATTAAAAGACTATTGTTGTATGGGAGAGAGGAACTGCAATATGAGAGAAGAGATTGGCCTCAACGCTACTGAAACAAAGTATTGGCAGGTGATTTTTATACACTAGGGTGAGTTCATGAAAAAGTGCTGGAAGAATGGAATAAGCAGGTTTGTCAGTATGATTAGGCCATGTATGTTTGCTAATATTGTTTTCCCTGGAAGGTAGGCTTCTACATTCCTGCAGAGACTAAGACAAGTGTCCTATATTTCCTGATGATTACATTTCAAAGAGATGAGTCCTAGATCCTTGAGAAAGACTATCCTTGCTTTTAGATTTGTATCTTTATCAGTAGTTGAAAACACCTACAAGTAGCAATATCTTAATAAATTATATTCTGAAATTTCATGAATTTCCGTAATTAAGAAGAATAAATTCCCAAAAGGAAAGCACATTTTTCTATTTTAGTTTATTTTTTTGTTTTTATTTTATTTTATTTATTTTATTTTTTAAATTTTTTTAAAGAGGCATGTATTTATTTATTTATTTATTTGCTTGTTTGTTTGTTTATTTATACATGCACTGGGTACAGTCAGAAGCGCGGGATGGTGAGAGAATTCACCAGAGCCAGAGCGGGGAGCAGAGCAGGCAAAAGGACCAAAGTACACTGCTGAGGGGAGCAGCGGGTGGCAGGAGAGGTCTGCGCGCAATGTGGGACCCTCACCCGGCGGCTGGGGATCGAACCGGCGCCACAGAGGCCGCAGGCAGCTTCGCAACCCAGCGCTCAACCACTGCACCACTGGGGAGGCCCTATTTTAGTTTATTTTTAATGGATATGATATTTGATGCCCTTATCAAGTATCACCACCATAGTGCACTCACCAACAACTCACCCATCGTCTACCACCATATTACATTGTGATTGCTTCTCTCTTTTCGTACACTTCCACCAAGCCCTCCCCACCTTGGTATTTCAGTTCTGTAATGAGCTATTAAGAGTTAGTTTCAAACTAGTTTTTCTGACTCTTAGTTACTTTATATTCCACATATTAATGTCACCAGCTGGTATTTACCTCTCTCCTTCTGACTTATTTCACTTTCCATTAAATCTTCCAGCTCCATCCATGGTGCTGCAAATGGCATGTGAGTTTATCTTTTTTTGATCACTAAGCAATATTTAATTGTGTATATATACCACATCTTCTTGATCCACTCATCTATTTGGGGGCACATAGGTTGTTTCCATAATTTATCTAGAGTAAGCAGCACTACAAAAAAACATGGGAGTGCAAGTTTTGAAAGGAAAGCATTTCTAAACAAGGTATATATATCTTTGTTATTTAACTTATCTCGGCATGTCAAGGGCTGAAAATATGTTGTGCTTTTCATCAGGATTATGTTGATAAGAGATTATTTTTCTGATTAAACATGAACCCCATAAACAATTGTGGGGAGAAAGAAATTTTCTTATGAAACTGCATTATTATTATTTTGGTTAAAACATTTAGCACAGTTGCTAGAGGTTGTCAGGATTTTTTTTTTTTTTTTTGGTAAAACAATCTCATTAAAAGATCTCTCCCATCTCTTATGCATTTATAGCTTCAAAAAATAATATCTTGAGAAAGTGGCCATAAAAGAGGACCAGAAGGGAGGGAAGCGCAGAACCCTGCTCCCTTCCCCCGCCCACAGAGGCGGCACTCTCCGACCTCAGAGAGGAGGAAACAACAAACCAAAACTGCCCACAAGAACAAACGAGGCAGCAAGCGGGACTGTGAGTGGAAAGGAACTATTGCAGCCACCACACCCCGTGAACGGGAGCTGAGGCGAACCCTGCAGGATCCGCTGCGGCGGTGAGCGAACGGCTCCGGGCGCCATTAGAGAAGAACAAAGACCCCGGGAGACGCGCACACAGCCCGGGCTGCCGGTAAGCTGGCGCGGAAACGCTGCGCACTCGGCGTGCTTGAAAAGCAAGTGCAGACCTGGATCGAGGCTGCCCAGGTCCCCGCGCCTGCGACCTAGGCTTGCGGGGAGACGACCTAGGCTTGCGGGGAGACGCGCGGAGGTCCTCACTGAGGTGAAGGTCCCTCCCTGAGTGAGCAGGAACCAGGCGCCCAGGCACGGGAGCGGTGCAAAAGGCGCCATTCCCGCGCCACTGAACTGGGCTACAGCCCGCGTCCTGGAACTGAGGGCTTTGAACTGAGAGCCGGGGCACGAAAATTCGGGGCGTGGTTTCTCCACGACGGTGGGGCACAAGGCAGACACAGCACCCAAAGCTGTTGAGGTGTACCCTACCATTCCCGCTCTGTTCTCTGTCCCACGGGGTGGGGGGAGGCGAAAAACAGCCCCCCAAGGCCAATAGGAGAGATCTCTGGCGCCACCTAGCGACCAGGAAAAAAAAAGTCACTAACACCCTATAAAACAGGACATTTCTTAAGACTGCTTGAAAAGGGCAGAAGGTTTCTGGAGGACCCAGTGGCCAGCCGGGAAGTTATTCCACGCCAGGCCCCTTCCGACCAACAGTCTGAGCCCACAGAGGGAGCAGGCACCCACGTCCGGGGCAGACCGGGGGCGCAGAAGAGTGTGCCTGAAACCGGAGGCGCAGGGACTGCATCCCGCTTCGCCATTTGAGAACAGGGACATTTCTTCAGTAAAAACTGCCTAAAACCAGCAGAAAGCTCCCCAGAAGACAGAGATGGCTCCTGGAAGAGCCAGAGGGGAGCGGAGAAGTTCACCCAAGATGTCAGTCAGTCCGAGCAACACACAGTGTCCCAACGCATACGACAAATTAGAAAACAGACAGTAGGGAGTAGAAGAACCACACGCAACCTAAAAACTCCTCAGGAAAGAAGCACACCACAAAAAGAAAACCACTCCCCAGATTGCAACGACAGCAACTTGGAAGAACTTCTGAGCCTTCCAGAAAGAGAATTTAAAATTGCCATGATTAAAAAAGTGATAGATCAGAAGAAGGAAATTGAGTCCCTAAAGAGGGAAGTAAGAGAAATGCAGGAGATCAAAGAATTAATGAGGAACTAAAGAACTCTGGGAAAAGCAATGAAAGCAGAATAGATGAAATGGAAGAACGAATAAGTAATCTTGAAGACACAGAAATAAAAAGAACCAAAACAGAAAAGGAAAGAGAAGTACGAAGAAAAAGAATGAAGAAAGACTCGGGAACTATCTGACTCCATGAGGAAAGGAAATATAAGAGTTATAGGAATTCCAGAAGGAGAGGAGAGAGATGTAGGAACAGAGAAAATATTCATGGATATAATTGAAGAGAACTTCCAAATGAGAAGAAGGAGCTGAAAATTGATATACAAGAAGCAAAAGAGAAACCAAACTTCCACGACGAAAGGAAAAACACAGCAAGACACATAATAGTAAAGCTCCCAAGAATCCAGGACAAGGAAAAAATAATGAAGCTGACAAGAGGGAAGAAACAGATAACATTCAAAGGAAAACCAATCAGGCTGACATCAGACTTCTCTGAAGAAACACTACGGGCAAGGAGAGAGTGGAGGGACATAGTCAACAGACTCCAAGAAAACAGATGCCAACCAAGAATACTCTATCCCGCAAAGCTCTCTTTCCTCCATGAAGAAAGAATATGGACCTTCCCAGACAAAGAGAAACTCCGGAATTTCATTGCGACTAAACCCCCACTCCAAAAATACTACAAGGAATCCTAAAGCCAGAACTCAGAGGGACGAATAACAACGAAAGAAGACCAAAAAAAAAAAAAAAAAAAAGTTATTAAAAGAATAAAAATGAAATCAAAGAAAGACAAACATAATGGCAAATACAGATGCTAACATATCAATATAATCTAAATGTAAATGGACTAAACTCTGCAATAAAAAGACACAGAGTTGCAGCCTGGATTAAGAAACAAAACCCAACCTTTTGCTGTCTCCAGGAAACACATTTAGCTACAAAAGATAAAAATAGGCTCAAAGTCAAAGGATGGAAAACAATCCTACAAGCAAATGGGCCAAAAAAGAAAGCAGGAACAGCTATACTTATATCAGATAAACAGACTTCAAACTCAAAAAGATAAAAAGAGACCCCAATGGTCACTACATTATGATTAAGGGGACAATACTTCAAGAAGAAATAACACTCATTAACATATACTCACAAACGAAAGAGCACCAAAATATATCAGACAACTGTTGTCCTCTCTGAAAACAGACATCAGAGAAAACACATATGTAGTGGGAGACTTCAACACACCACTATCAACAATGGATAGATCAACAAGACAAAAAATAAGTAAAGAAACTAAAGCTCTAAATAAGGACCTAGAGCATTTGGGCTTAACAGACATCTATAGAACACTAAACCCAAAAAAATCGGAGTACACATTTTTCTCAAGCGCACACGGATCATTCTCCAGGATCGATCACATACTGGGGCACAAGACAAACATCAACAGATACACCAAGATTGAAATCATACCAACCATCTTTTCTGACCACGAAGGCATCAAACTAGAAATAAATCATAAAAAGAAGGCAAGGAACTATCCTACCTCATGGAGATTAAAAGCCACACTACTGGAAGACCACTGGACTAACGAGGAGATCAAAGAAGAAATTTAAAAATTCTTTGAATTGAATGACAAGGAGGACACCAATATCCTAAATGTATGGGATGCAGCAAAAGCAGTAATAAGAGGAAAATATATAGCAATAGAAGCTCACATCAAAAAACAAGAAAGAACTCAAAGAAACAACCTAATCTCGAAGCTCAAAGATCTAGAAAAAGAACAACAAAAAAACCCAGAACCAGTAGAAGAAAGAAATAATAAAAACCAAAGCAGAAATAAATGAAATTGAAACTAAAAACAATCCAAAAGATCAATGAAACCAAGAGCTGGTTCTTTGAAAAAATAAATAAAATAGACAAACCCCTAGCCAGGCTCACAAAGGAAAAAAGGGAGAAAGCACAAATACACAGAATCATAAATGAAAGAGGAAATCACAACGGACACAGCAAAATCAAAAGAAAATCAGTAACTACTATGAACAGTTATATGGAAACAAGTTCAACAATCTAGAGGAGATGGACAATTTCCTACAACTCTACAATCACCCAAAGCTAGATAAAGAAGAAATAGAACACCTAAACAGACCAATTACAAGCAGCGAAATTGAAATGGTAATTAAAAACTCCCCAAAAACAAAAGCCAGGACCTGATGGAATTGACAAATGAATTCTAACCAAACATTCAGAGACGAATTAGTGCCTATCCTTCACAAACTCTTCCAAAAAATTGAGAAGGAGGCAATACCAAACACGTTCTATGAAGCCAATATTACACTAATACCAAAACCGAATAAGGACAACACAAAAAAGGAAAACTATAGGCCAATCTCCCTAATGAACACTGATGCAAAAATCCTCAATAAATTTTAGCTATCAGAATCCAACAATGTATCCAAAAGATAATTCACCACGACCAAGTTGGATTCATTCCAGGGGCACAAGGATGGTTTAACATCCGAAAATCAATCAACGTTATCCAACACATCAACAAAAAGAAATATAAAAACCATATGATAATATCAATAGATGCCGAGAAAGCTTTCGACAAAGTGCAACACCCATTCATGATAAAAGCCTTGAAATTCTTGGGATACAAGGAACATACCTCAACATCATAAAGGCCATCTATGACAAGCCAACACCAGTATCATTCTCAATGGTGAAAAGCTGAAAGCAATTCCATTAAGATCTGGAACAAGACAAGGATGTCCACTCTCACCACTGCTTTTCAATATAATACTGGAAGTCCTAGCCAGAGCAATAAGACAAGAGAAAGACATCCAAGGAATCCAAATAGGAAAAGAAGAAGTCAAACTATCACTATTTGCAGATGATATGATAATATACATAGAGAACCCCAAAATCTCCACAGAAAACTAATTCAACTCATCAATCAATTCAGTAAAGTGGCAGGATACAAAACAACACGCAAAAGTCAGTAGCCTTCCTATACACAAACAATAAATCTGAAGAAGAAGAAATCAAAAAACCACCTTTTATTATCGAAACAAAAAAAATCAATATTGGGAAATAAATCTAACAAAAGAGGTAAAGGACCTATACAAAGAAACTATAAAACACTGTTAAAAGAAATAAAGAAGACACAAGAAATGGAAAGACATCCCTGCTCATGGATTGGAGAATAAACATTATTAAATGGCCATCCTAACCAAAAGCAAATATACAGATTCAATGCTATTCCAATCAAATCTCAATGGCATTCTTCAAAGAAAATAGAACCATTATTGATGAAATTCATATGGAATCACCAAAAACCCCGAATAGCCAAAGCTCTACTGAAAAAAAAAGAAGGAAATGGAGGCATCACACTCCCAGACTTCAAACTATACTACAAAGCCATAATCATAAAACTGCATGGTATTGGAACAAGAACAGACATACAGACCAATGGATCGAATAGAAATCCAGAAATAAACCCACAGATTTATGGTCAACTAATCTTTGACAAAGGAGCAAAGACTATGCATTGGAGCAAAGAAAGTTTGTTCATAAAATGGTGCTGGAAAACTGGGTCGCTAACATGCAAAAGAATGAAGCTTGACCACTACCTCACCCCAACGATACACAAAAATCAACTCAAAATGGATTAAAGAACTAGACATAAGACTGAAACATAAAATACATAGAAGGAAATATAGGCGAAACACTACGGGATTTGCACATCAAAGACATCTTTACAGACACATCACCAAAGCAGTGATAGTGAAGAGAAAGATAAACAGCTGGGACTACATCAAATTAAAGAGCTTCTGCACAGCAAAAGACAATCATACAAAAACAAAGAGAAACCCCACCGACTGGGAGAACATTTTTGCACCCAACACTAATGATAAAGGACTGATCACAAAAATCTGCAAAGAGGCTGATGAGACTCAGCAACAACAAAGAAAATAATCCAGTCAAAAAATGGGCAGAAGAGCTAAAAAGAAACTTCTCTGAAGAGGAAATGCAAATGGCCAACAGACATATGAAAAAATGTTCAACATCACTTGTAATCAGGGAAATGCAAATCAAAACTACCATGAGATACCATCTCACACCAGTGAGAATGGCACATATTAAAAAACTAGCAACAACAAATGTTGGCGAGGATGTGGAGAAAAGGAACCTTGTGCACTGTTGGTGGGAGTGCAAACTGTCCAACCACTATGGAGAGCTGTGTGGAGATTTCTGGACCTACTAAACATAGAGCTTCCATATGAATCCAGCAAATTCCACTCCTAGGTATTTACCCAAAGACAACAGAAACATCAATTCCAAAGAGCACCTGCACTCCTATGTTTATAGCAGCACTGTTTACAATAGCTAAGCTTTGGAACCAACCCAAATGCCAAAAATAGATGACTGGATCAAGAAGATGTGGTACATATAATACCATGGAATATTACTCAGCATTCAAAAAAGATAAACACATGCATTTGCAGCTACATGGATGGCACTGGAAGGATCATGCTCAGCGAAATAAGCCAAAAAGAAAAGAAAGAAAAATACCGGATGGTCTCACTCATAGCAGGAATCTAGAAAACTTAAATAAGGGACCAGGAAATTGAATATAAGAAAGTGAAAAATCAAAATCAACAAAAAACTATGAACCAGAGACACTTTTGGGGGGTGGGGGGCGGAGGGGAAGGAT